>NC_084641.1:35214532-35529532 GCF_019802595.1 Syngnathoides biaculeatus
CACGTTCACAATGAACTCATTATCCTCATCTTCCTCAACTGTGTGAACTTTGTCTTGAAGCCGCTCTGCAGGATTTAGCATAGTGATTGCTTTTCCATAGTTGTTACACAGTTTTCCAAATGCAGGACAGGATCTTTGCTTGTGACTCCCTCCACAATTACTGCATTTGAACTCTGCTGGTTTCTCTTTTTGTTTGGTCCATGTTTTATTTTTCCTTTGTTCTTTATTAATGACATGCACTGCGGTTTCACCTCTTTGTAGCTCTTTTGTTTGGGCTCTTGGTAGTTTCTGCTGCTCTACACATACTGACACACGTCGTGTATCTCATGTAAGTCCAGTTTCTCACAGTAGTCTTTCTCTTAGTGCATTGTCTTTTGTGCCACAAACAATTCTATCTTTCACTAGTCTCTCAAGAGTGTCAAATTCGCATGTTTTGCTCATTGTGTGAAGCTCTACCAAGTGCTGGTCAAAACGTACTCCTTCATTTTGCTCACGTGTGAAAAACTTGTACCTCTCAAAGGTCACATTTTGTCTTGGTACAAAGTATTCCTCAAACTTTGCCATTAGCTGTGCCAGAGTCAAATTAGTTTCTCAAGATGAAAACTATTGTATATATCCAAGGCATCTTCCCTATGACATGTGAGCTTTCAGTTTCTCATCTTCTCCCCTTGCTGCTAAGTTTATATTAAATCTTTGCTTAAAACGTTTCCAGTTGTCAGCAAGATTACCAGTCAGCTGCATGGCGCTAGGTGGTCGTTTATCAATGCTCATAGGTGAGGTAGGTTCCCTGAACGCCACAGCTTTTTCTTTGGTTGAATAATTTCCACTTCAGGAAGGGGATCCTTTTACCAATCAGTCGCCATCCTCTGCTTCACTTTTCAGCCGTTTGCAGCCGTCACACACCGCAGCAAACTTTTTATTTTCCATGTTCCTTTGCTAATACGTGTCACTTCATTGGACTCTTTTTGCTGTCTCTCTCTTTCTTGTGGCTCCCCCAGTGGCAAACTTTCCGTCTGAAACTGCTCACAGCCTCTCCTGACACCATGTGTTGTCTTCTTATCTTGTATAACAATTAGACGAGACGTATTTCAAGGATTCCAATATTTACTCACAAGTTGTCAAACATGTACCGTTCCTTTACTCTTTTCAAGCGAGTTCCGTATCCTCTATATACTCTAGATCCAGCTACTGAGCATGCCGGGTAATTTTTGTTATTCTCTCGAAGCTCTAACATCACACCCATGACCCCGACCTCTGATAAAGCAAGCCAATAGATACTACAAAGCCCGTCTGCTTAGCTCACTAGAAAGCCACAAATGGCAGACAAGGGAACACATCCAATATGGGAAAATATCTTACTGACAGATATCCTCATTTATTAAAATATCGACTGGTTAGGCTACATACTTCATCGAAATGACACCTCCAAATTAAAGTCAAAGGTGTGTGAATTATTTTTTACAAGTAAATGTGTTCCCCACTGGCTGCATTTGGTCTCGAGCACAGGTGTCAAAATTCAACGCCCGGGGCCCAGAGCTCGTCTGCTGCAAGATTTTATGTGGCCTGCGAAGGCAAATCATGTGTATCAACTTCCATGATTTTTGTTAGAATCTATCAAAATTTCAGTCATATCATAACTGATAATCTTGAGATATTGCAAGCATTTCTTCTTACCAAACATTAACAATAGGTGAAAAACCAGTTGCCCTTGAGTTCTGATTCCAAAACTGGTTCTTAAATTTCATGTGTAAAAATGATGAGCCTGTTTATAAGACTTTAATGGCTTCACACTCATAACGGCCCTGTGAGGCAAACCGTAATTACAATGTGGCCCGCAACAAAAATGAGGTGACACCCCCGCTCTAGTGTCCGTAGTGTTCATAGTTGAGCAAAGTAGAGAATAACGGCCAAAGCACGGAGCTGAATAAAGTCTTTAAACATTTAATTAAGATGTTGTTACGTGTGAGTTTAGACTAAAATCCCCTTGCTTAAACCAGCAAAATATGACAAACCAGTTGTATTGAGTTTAAGATCTCACACACAACAATACAACACAAAAACGATATAACAGCTAATACAAAATAGAAGTTCAAAGACTGAGTAGTCGAGCCAAGCTACGAATAGTCACCAACGTTGAACAACCAGGTAAATGTTCTTTCCAGCAAATATTCCAAGTCAACAAATGTTCCAGAAATGTCAACGGACGAAAAGCAGAATGCAGTATGGCGTGTACTTGTATACGTTTCCAAAGAGCAGTGGTAAGACGCTCGGTTGACGGTCCTCATCCTTATATAACCACTCCTCGGAACATTCCAGAATTCCACATCACAAAAGAACCGCATCATAATAACATGACAGTATGAAAGGAAAATAACGAAAAAAAATACACACACACATAACAATGTCCTTGTAAATAGTGTAAATGTATTAGTAATGGAAGAAATCAATTAACTCAATACAGGAAAACTGTATGCGTCATTAAAACGGCATATCTCGCAGAACTATTAGCCTGTTCTTTACTAAGTAGACAACACACTTGACTCGTACAGCTATGTGCTTGACTAAGTACATTTTCAACTTTTCCACTGACACAATTCAGTTTCTAAACAGCAAGTCAGAAAGGGGAAATAAAAAGAATTATGTGCTGTTTTTCACGGCTATACTTTGTGACAAAAGCCTTACAGTATATTTTATGAGGTTATAAAGCTAAGCAGCTTTGAGACAATATTTTTATGTTTAATAGCCGAGTCACTGTGTTATTGTATAAAGAGGAAATATAGATACAAATTTTCTTCGGATCCACTGCTTCCCAATATAATTTTGAATTGAAAAGCATAATTGAAGTTCCGTTATTTTCTTAAAAACAGTCTCCTCTAAAAAGCACTGTAACTTCAATCTCGACTCCTTTTTTGTTGGTGTATAATGTAGACATTTGGGCCTCAGATCAAAAGATGAATATAAGACAAAGTTTAAGAATTCCAGATTTCAGTTTATGGAATTTATTTCGATGTGATAAACACCTCAGGACAGAGCACAAATTGTTTGAAGCCACCCACTTTCCAAGTGAGCAATAGTATTGTTACAGACATAATAAACTTAAAGTGAAAAACATTTAATATTTGGTCGCATAATTCTGACTTGCAATAACTAGATCAAGCCTATGACCAATTAACTTTACAGGACTGTTGCGTTCTTGCTATGAAATGCTTTTCGACTCCTTTTCTGAAGCTTCTTTAAGTTCTTGTTTGTTTCTGGGGTTTCTCCCTGCAGTCTCCTCTTCAGGAGTTAAAATGCTTGCTCTATTGGGTTAAGGTACAGTAATTGAAAGCAGAATAAATTGCAACTTAATGGTAAAAATAAAATCGGTTAATGCACAAAACAATAAAATTAGTCTGTGAGCACCAATTTTTCATTCGAAAATCCTCGATCTGTATCGTGATATGTTTAGGACGGTACATCCCCATTGTTCTGCTTGGCCCTTGGTCAGTTCTGCATGGTCAGAAACTGCAAAGAACTTGCAGTTGTGATTTCCCTCTCTAATTACTCCCAGGAGGTTTACCATAGTGGTCTGGCCGACTAAAAAGTTGAAATCAAGTTAGCCGCTACAAGAATTGTTAATTGTGTCTTACCGTGATATACTGGCTCTTCGTATAAATCCTGAGAAGGCCAATTTTAAAATAAAAGCTTCATTTATTACTGCATTGGGCATCAATGCTATTTTAACTTTTTAAATTGGCCATGGAGCATGAGGCCAGCCCTGTATGAAACCTTATTCAATACATTTGACCCGTGGTGGCTGGCTGACTGGGATGCTGGCACTGCGACAAATAAAGGACTCTTCACGTGCAGGTGTGCCCGAATTTTAAATTTGAAAGATTGCCAATGATCGAGCTCATTTAAACGTGGCACCCCAAATCATGATCACAATTAAAATTAATTGTGTTGCTCAATCCAGAGGCAGGGTACACCCTGAACGGGTTGCCACCCAATTGCAGGGCATGTGGTGACAGACAACAGTTGTACTCACAATCACACTTAAGGGCAATTTAGAGTCTCAAATTAGTGCATGTTTTTGGGGATGTGGGATTCCCAGAGAACCTTTTGCCACATTTCAGGCTTCAAACATAAAGATATAAAATGTTCATCTTTTGTTAAGAATCAACAAGTGGGACACAACCGTGAAGTGCAATGAAATTTATTGGATATTTTATACTTGAAAAAAAAAAAAAGAACTGAAAAGTGGGGCGTGCAATATTCATAACACCCCTTTACTTTCAGTTCAGCAAACTCACTCTAGAAGTTCAGTGAGGATATCTGAATGATCCAATGTTGACAGATGATGATGAATAGAATCCACCTGTGTGTAATCAAGTCTCCGCGTAAATGCACTTGCTCTTTGATAGTCTCGGTGTTCTGTTTAAAGGGGGAAGCCACTCATTGAAAATAACAATGTATCAGATAGGTCATGTCATTGGTACTGTAACTTTAAAATAACGATTATCATCAGATATCATTTAAGGTCGTTTACACTGGCAAATTTGAATGTTCTCGGTCACTAACAATTTGTCGAGTCACATGACCTACATGCGCAGATGTGATGTGTCATGTGCTCAACCTGAGGCTCGGTTACGTTCCTACACAGTTATTGTTAGCGCTGATTTCTCTGATTTATCCTCATCTGATGAAGAAATAGAAGTACTGGTTGATCAAGAAGGCGGAGGAATACGTCCATACAGATTTGAACCTGTGGCTGTCAATAATGTTGAATATTTGGACGGGAATGACGCGGAGTCTGACGACTCGGAGGCTACCGCGCGGGACATAAGTGCGTAATCAAAGGCCCCCGGAGCTCCGCGGCCAGGGTACATTGCAGTTCGCAATGTCTCCAGCCGGGTGATGGAGGCGGCCGCTCGATGCTCTGACTTCTCAACATCAGTTAGGTGCTGGTGTCTCCAAAGTGGCAAGGAACAATGCCATTTACCAGTCAACCTGGAAGGTAGGTCAGCACTTTAAAAATGAGCAGCACTCTATTCATTTGCAGAACTACCAGCCGAGTGATTATGTGGAACGCTTACTGTAAAATTGCAAGCACAGTCAGAACATCTGTCACTCACTGCTCCCAGCACACAGAGTATTAACAGTTACCTACTACATTCACTTGTGTCGCCATCCTTCCATTTTCTGAGCTGCTTATCCTGACAAGGGTCGGGAGTGGTCAAGCTGTCATCGGGCAGGATGTGGGGTACACCCTGAACTGGTTGCTAGACAAGTGCAGGCCACATAGAGACGAACAACAGTCGCACTCAAAATCACACCTTAGGGCAATTTAGAGGCTTCAATTAATGCATGTCTTTGGGATGTGGGAGGATACCAGAGTGCCAAGAGAAAACCTACGCAGGCACGGGGAGAGCATGTAAACTCCACACAGGTGGGCCTGGGATTTGAACCCCGGTCCTCAGATATATGAGATCAACGCTCTCCAGCTGCACCACTGTGCCACCTCACTTGTCACCACCCCCCTAATTTATCCCAAATGTTTTCAGAGGTTGAGGATAGGACTCTGTGCAGGGCAATGTAGTTAAGCCATACTTAACTCTGTGTTTTTAATAGGCCTTGCTTTATGGACTGCTGCCCAGTCAACTTTAGAATAGGAAGGGTCCCTCCCCAAACTGCTTCCATAAATGTAAATATTGGCCCTTTAGTTCCACTTTTCCATGATGAACTTGACCTTTAGTCTGTACAATAAAATTGTTTTGATTAAATATTTTAAGAGAGGATTGTCACGTCCCATCGGAACGGGAGTAGGACCCAAATGCAGGACTCGGACGATGCAAGGTACTTCAGGGAGAAACGTTTATTATTTCGTGGTCGGGGATCGGGCAGGCAGTCAGGTGCAGCAGCGGTAGTTGGGACGTCGGGTGAAGAGAGCAGGTGAGGGGGCAGGCAGGAGTCAGTACACGGAAGAACGATCAAAGCAGACAGAAGTGTGAAAGGAGTCAGGCTTACGGGGTTGGTCGGAGAACAGACGAAGGTCGGTACACACGGATTGACGATCAGGGATACCAGAGTACTCGAACAGGACATGAAGCTCAACAAACTAGCGGGGAACAATCGTCATCGGGGACATATAAATACACCGCATAATCAGCCCGCATGAGGCGCAGGTGTGCGCCTCCCAATCAGCGCAACCGGACTGGCACCCGCACAGCCCGGGCTGGAGCGGCAGGATCATGACAAGGATAAGTTTAAAAAAATGACTGAGCTAATGTTGCATGGAACGTTAAAAAGTTGAAAATTACAATTAAGTATTAATACACTCAAAATAGTACACGACTTTAAATATTGACGTTTTTATCAATTAAAGTTAAATTGATGAGATAAGTCACTCCATAGATAATTGTCAAGAAATATTTTAAAGACTTAATCTTTCGGAAGAAATTGTAATTTTCTCAAAGTCGTATTCTTCAGTTGGTACAGTAAACATTAACATTCAAAATCTTTGCAGCACACGAATGTGGACAGTCCCCTAGCTAGGTTTACCTAGGGCCCCCAAATGAAATAACACGCCCTTGGTCAGGAGAAGTGTGCAAAAAAAATTCCAAGGCATTAGGGCAGGACGTATAGAACACCGTAAAGACAGTCATCATTAAATTGAGATAATATGGCAGAATCGAGATTATTACCGAAATTTGTGTGTCCCAAAAAAAGACATGACGTAAACTGATCGGGGAAGCTGTGGGCCCTTAGTCAAGGTGGAGAGAATTATAAATAATTCCAAATAGCAGAGTTTTCAAAAAACCTTCAGGCTATCACTCAAAAGCAGAAAAATGCCAGGAAAAGCCTACTTGAACAAATGAATATGGGTTAACAGGTGGATTAAATGGTGGCAGGTGTGTGCCACTGCCTACTCCAATTTAACATTACTTTGAATGCACAGCACGGTGGCACAGCTGTAAAGCATTGGCGTCACCATTCTGAAGACCGCGTTCAATCCTGGACCCGCATGTGAGGAGTTTGCATGTTCTCCTTGTGCCTGTGTGGGTTTTCTCTGGACATTCTGGTTTCCTCCCAGATCCCAAAAACTTGAATTAATTCGACACTCTAAATTGCCCCTAAATGCGATTGTGAGTGCAACTGTTGTCTGTCTCCATCTGGCCTGCGATCGGCTGGCAACCATTTCGGGGGTGTACCCTGGCTCCTGCCTGATAATAGCTGGGATAGGCTCCAGCACTCCCGCGACCCTTGTCAGGATAAGCGGCTCATAAAATGGATAGATGGATGGTTAACTCTAAACACAGCCACGTGCTCAATAATACTGTAAGCGGATGCTGCTTATATTTACTTCCCCTCCACAAAATGTTTTTTTTTCAATTGCATTGGTGAAAAATGTTATGAAATAATTGATCTTCATCTTAGATTTTTCATATCACAAAATCTTGGCATTTGAACAGAAGTGGGTAGGCTTTTATTGTATATCCACCACACGTGTATGCGTGTGTGTATGTCTATACACGTAGATTCAAGTTTGAGTGACGCCACATCCAACAATGAGAGAATAGCTTCCAGGTGTGACTGCTGCTCGCATCAGAGAAGAAATTAAGCTTGGTGATGCTGAGCAGGACCAAATGAAAATGCAAGCAAGCTAAAAAGAGCCGACAGCAATTAATACCTCAAGGATACTTTGACACTGCAGCCCAATCCATTAAGAAAAACAAACAGTCTACAAAGACAGTAATCCAAATAGTGAGCTGTCCTCTGAAAAATGAATTAATCCATGACCCATGTTCTATTGATTTCAACTATCCTTATTATTCAAGTTTTGTATTTTACTTAATTATGCAAGAATCCACAAATCATATATCATTTAACATGACTGAATCCAAGGACAAATACTGTTCATGTGTGTAGATCAGTGTGTTGAATCGCTCAGGACTTGCTGTTCTGAGCATGCGCACAGTTGCGTTGGTGGATGCCTGCTCGGAGGCTTGGTTTGATTCCAGGAATGTGTCACATTCCACCAACTGTACAATTAGGAACAACAGTTTTTGCAAAAGGGACTTTTCTAGATGTCCACCTTTCAGTTTCCCTCACCTCATTGAATTCATCTGGAGTAACATTTAATAAGTCTGCTGTTAAAAATGGGGGACGCTTTCATGCAGAAATGTGTTTTAAAATGACAACTTCACTTTAAGTTGTGTGAACTCCGAGGTCTGTATTTTAACACTCCCTTTAAGAGTATTTACTACAGAATATTCTCAAATGACGGTAGAATTTTCAGTTGGGCTCCTGTTGACCTCTCCCACACTCTTTAACCTTCTTTTGAACACAACTACTGGGCATCAAGTTTCGATTCAGGCTCACAATCAAATATTTGATTGTTCATTTGTGCAAAACTAGCACCCCAAAGGTGCACAGGACAATACATCATCAACATTTCTACATGATACATTCATACACAAATTATATTCAATACTCTAAGCAATGGGATACAGTGTTGTAGTAATTGTAGTAATCTGAAGCTCAAGGCCACCTGAATAGCATGTGAGATCCTATTACATAGTAATTCAGTAAGGAGATTATAGACTGGGTCTGAAACTTGTCTCTTCGGAGTGCTTCTTTGACATCTCATTCACCTGAATAAAAAAGGCTCATTTTAAGATGAAGAAAAAAGTGGAAATGTGAGCTGTGCTGGATAGATCAACCTCCAATAATGGGAGGAACAGATCCTCAGAGACCAGGTGAATTCTTTCTCCTCCTCTTCATGTTTCTCATCTTTCTCCTAATCTTGCTTTGAAGAACAAAAAATAGCTGGCCTCTTCTGTATTACAGAATTACCCTGTGTGCTTCCATTCAGAAGAAATCTTATGATAAATGCATTACACCCTGGCAAACATAAACGTAAGCATGGATCCCGGCTGACCACGCAGCTCCACTGAGAGCTGCTGACATCAGAAATGAAGCTGCTCCCCTGCAGGTTGGTCTCACATCTTTAGTAACCCTTTGAAATAATTCATTACATTCAAAGGTAGCTGTAATGCATATTTCCAAATTTACAGTACCTTGTAAATGCCGGTACACACGAGTGAAGCACTTTCATTCACACTAGTAAAACGGTTTCATACCCACGACTGACTGCTTTCATACGCACATGAGTGAGGATGAGCAGGCCAGGACTCATCAACCCACTGCTAGACATCATTAACTGAACATGGATGCTACTGAATAAATGTTCCTTTGGGGCTGAAGTGCAAATGAACGTTTACTCCTGAACTCAAGACAGAGTTTAAATGTCATTGGACTACAATCTGAAATGCATACAGTATGGAGCAGACAGGATTGCCAGATAGCCACAAACTGTATAAGATCACCTGAACTGAAGATACAATAGGTTGGAAGGAATTTGCTTCTGATTTTATTTACGTTTTACAGAACCTCCCAACTCACTATGGCATTGGTAGCCTTTCTTCTTTTTGGAGTTAACAGTGATTTGCAAAGCATCTTTTTGCCAATGACTGGGTTTGAGTGTGGAGGAAAGGTTTGTGAGCAATAAAAGTACAGGAAGATTTTACACATTTGAGAGGATGACTCCATGCAAAGATGTTAAGATGGGGTAAAGAAAGGTGTCAATGTTTTTGAGTAACGTTGGTTCTAACAATTTAAGTGAATGAGGTCTGACAAGTATTTTTTGTTTTTTTACCTCTAGGAGTGGTTTGGTAGTATTGCCAGGAGTATTTTCAAATTCAGTGGGAAACCTACAGTTTGTTCTTCTTCCACAGGCATTCGGCTTTACAGGTATCTAGTCTCGCAGTGCTAGGACTTTCAGTGAACCTGGGCTCAGGTTTTCTTTTGGGTTGGACAGTTTTATGGAGCCACAGAATCCAGTATGGTTCTGTAGAAGGAGTGAAACTAGGACATAAGCTTCTTTGTCTTTCAGAAGCTAAGCCAAACATTTTGCTGCATTAAATATTGCCAAGAGCACACTGGATTTTTTAAATGGCAGAAATGCGTGACAACAAGGACTCTTCTTTAATCATGGCAAACTGAAATTAAGAAGAGCTTGATGAGAGAGGTGAGCAAGAAACTAAAAGTCACCAAGGTTGAGGTCTAGGAAACAAATTGCAGAGACCTAGCATTTGGTATTGGGGTGGTAAAGTGTGGTACCTCTCATTTATTAAAATAAAAGTAAGCACCATGTTCTTTCATGAACAAACTGACAAATTTTGCATGATGACTCTTTGGTTGGATTTATGCTACAAAGTGCAAATTAGAAATTGGGCAGTTCCACCTATAAATCCAGCCCAAGAGTAACTTGTTTTTAGCTAAAATGACCAGGTTCAATGCTGAATGAATTGGGATATGACGAAAAGGAATTTGCATGATTGGGAACCGATTGACAAAAGATGGCCATAGCGAAAAAAAAAATCACAGCAAGAAGTCAGAGACAGAAGGCATGAAGTAACATCCATCCATCCATCCATCCATCCATCCACCCATCCATCCATCCATCCATCCATCCATCCATCCATCCATCCATACATTTTCTTTACTGGTCTATCTTCACCAGGGTCACAAATGTGCTGGAACCTATCCCAGCTGGGATAGCTGGGAGGTGGGATAAACCTGAACTGGTTACCAGTAAATCACAGTGCACATATTAACAAACCACTCACACTCACAATCGCACCTATGGGCAATCTAGAATCCCCAACGAATGCATGATTTTGGGATATAGGTGGAAACTGGAGTACCTAGAGAAACCCACTCATGCATGGGTAAAACATGCAAACACCACAAATGTGGGGCTGGGAAATATCACCCCAATTCTCAGAACTGTGAGGCAGATGTGCTAACCAGTCATCCAACATGGTGCCATGATGTAATTTACGAGGTCTTCATCATTTGTCCCACATTTGTGGGCGCCCTTATCGTCGACCTTACGCTCACTTATCTTGTTACCCCAGAAAAACACGTTATTCATAATGGAGTGTGACTATGACATGAACTTTTTTCAGTTTTAATTGTTCCAAGGTCACATGGGTGAGTCTGATGGGAGCGTGTGACAAATTAGTTATCCCATCTCATAGATCACTCCTGCCAGAGATTGGTTGTTGTTCCTCTGGATTAGTGGTTTACTGTACATCAAATTAGAAGAACAAAATGGAGCCGCAGAGAGTGGATTTCTGTATAGATATTTGCCAAGTGGTTTTTTTTTTTTTTTATTGCTAATTCCCCATTTATTTGTAGTTAATTTATATGTGTTAAGACTGCCATAGTGTAACCTACCTTGTTAAACTGAACTACATGAAATCCAGATCTTTGTCCATCTGAGTATGTTCTGGTCTTTGCAGCAGAGTCATGCTTTTTTTTGTCTCGTAAACATTTCCATTTGAATTAATCCTATAGGATCAATACATCCATTCAACCTCAATCCCTCTCTCAATTAAGATCACGTTTAGGGTTCATAGAGTTCAAGTTAACAGTGTAGGAAAGTTGTTTGTGCACACTATAATCCATTGCCTTCCACAAGCACAGCCACTCAAATGGTGCGCGACCGCTCAACTGCATTTGTAGTATGTGAAGAAGCCCTTCCCAGCCACATTAGTTCGCAATGGCCTGGCATTTAAAAACAAAACAAAAAAAAAAAAACTGCTGCTGCTGCTGCTTGTCTGCCAACAGAAAGTCATTCTGTTTTATGTAAATTTAAAGCGTGAAGATAACAAGGGTGTGATTACCTGTATTTGTGAATATGTAATTCTTGGCTAGGTCCCTAAGCCTCATGCTGAGTTCACCACATCCAGAACAAACCTTGACACTGGGACCCAATCCTTTACAGCTTTTTTTCCTACGAAACCAAGGAATAAACCCAAAGAAAAAAAAACACATGCTATTCTAACTTGGTTGGTCACAGTATTCTACCCGACTTTTCTCAGACTATGAAAGTTAGAACCTTTTTGGGATGGGTCTCAGAGATTAAATGAAATCATTATGGGAGCACTCGCATGGTCAATTAGCAATGCTGATTTTTAGAAGGTCGACAGTGAAGGAGCAAGCATGAAAAGTCAAAGACCAAGTTATCTTGATTACATCAGATGAATCACAAGTGCAAAGATACTGCTAAAGAAAATACTCTTGTCATCTAGTTCCAGTAAGCATCTTTTAGAAATTTATGGTTTCAAATGATTTTGCTTTCATGAATACATTTTCTAAACATCATTTGAAGTCAACATCCACACTCATGTTTGTCATAACAAATCATTCATGTCACCCCCATGCTGGTAATCACAATAAAACCACACAGTGTTTTTTTCCACCTTTTGTTCTGCTTTTTTGAGATTGGGTGTGTCAGTGCACATTTTGGTGTCACTTGAAGGATGTTAGTGTCCATTTCAATCAAATAGTTGATTGTAGAAAGTAGGTATCAAATGTTTGGAAAACTCTAGAGAAAGCAATAAAATCTAAATTAATCTGGATTGTTTCTCACTAAAACACAACATTTTAATTGAAATTGATCACATGCATTTATAAGCTAATAGATTTATTTGCTTAACATTTGAGCTAAATGCCAAGGCACAATTCATCTTACATCATTCTGCTATTCCTCTAAATGCAATAAAACAGCAGTAAAGTGCGTTACCTTCCAATTCAAATAATTATTCTCTGCCAGTGGATTTAATTTTTACAACAACATGTCCAATGCAGCAAATCATTAGGGAATAGATGCAAGTACAAACATGTTACACTTATTGCAAGTCATACATATTGCACCAGACTTTGAATAATAAAATAGCATAGCTGTAAATATAGAGTGAAGAATAATATAATGAAATAGAAACCAAATCACTACCCATTCATGACTAAACTGAGTGAGAGTCTTAAAAAAAAGCTGAAAAGACAACGCACTTAGGAGCAATAGAAGTACTAGGAGTTCTATGTGAGATTTTGACAACAATTTAGTTTCGTGTCCTTCCTATGGGGGGCACAAGGCATTGCAATCTGTAGGCAGGTCACAAGCCCGGAAAAATGCAGAGGGTTGTGTCAGGAAGGGCATTCATCGGCAAAAGAGGAAGAGGAATGCACAGAGCCTACAACTCAGGGTAGGGACTTTGAATGTTGGGACTATGACAGGAAATGCTCAGGAGTTGGTTGACATGATGCTTAGAAGCCTAGAAGTTTAGGGGCAGGGTTTAAATTACTTTATCATGGAGTAGATGGGAAGAGCAATGGAGTAGGGGTAATTTTAAAGGAAAAGCTGGCTAAGAATGTCTTGGAGGGGAAAAGAGTATCACATCAAGTGATGAGGCTGAAGCTCGAAATTGAGGGTGTTATGTTATGTTATAATGTGATTAACGGCTATACGCCACAGGTAGGATGTGACCTAGAGTTGAAAGAGAAATTTTGGAAGAAACTAGATGAAGTAGTTCTGAGCATCCCAGACAGAGTTTTGATTGGTGTAGATTCTAATGGAGATGCTGGTGAAGGAAAAAGGGGCGATGAAGAAGTGATTGGTCACTACGCCATCCAGGAAAGGAACTTTGAGGTTACAGAGGATGGTGTACTTTGAAAAAGGGTGGAAATGGGAGTAGTGAACACTTTTTTCCAGAAGAGACAGGAAAATGGGGTGACCTACAAGAGTGGAGGTAGAAGCACGCAGGTGGATTACATTTTGTGCTGACGATGTAATCTGAAGGAGGTTACTGACTGTGAGGTAGTGGTAGGGAAGAGTGTAGCTCAACAGCATCATAGGTGGTGTGTATGATGACTCTGGTGTTGGGTAGGAAAATTAAGAAGACAAAGGTAGAGCAAAGAACCATGTGGTGGAAGCTGAGAAAGGAAGAATGTTGTGTGGCCTTTCGAAAAGAGATGAGACAGGCTCTTGATGGACAGGAGGAGCTACTGGAAGACTGGACTACTACAGCAAGGTGTTCAGAGAGACAGGCAGGAGAGTACTTGGTGTGTCTTCTGGTAAAAAAAAATAAATAAATAAAAAAGAGGAGAAGGAGATTTGGTGGTGGAACCCAAAAATACAGGAAGTCATACAAGGAAAGTGGTTAACGAAGAAGAAGTGGGACACTGAGAGGACTGAGGAGAGGAAAAAGGAATACATGGAGATGCACTGTGGGGCAAAGTTAGAGGTGGCAAAGTCTAAACAAGAGGCATATGACATGTACACCAGGTTGGCCAGACAGAGGGATAGAGATGGGAAGGATGTGCAGCATGTAAGGGTGATTAAGGATAGAGATGGGAATGTCTTGACTCGTGGCAGTAGTGTGCTAAATAGAAGCAAAGGAAACTTTGAGAAGTTGATGAATAAAGAAAATGAGAGAGAAGGAAGAGTAGAAGAGGCAAGTGTGAATGACCAGGAATTGGCAATGATTAGTATGGGGGAAGTTTGAAAGGCACTAAAAAGGGTGAAAAATGGAAAGGCAGTTGGTCTTGATGACATACAGGTGGAGGTATGGAAGCAATTTGGAGAGATGGCTGTGGAGTTTTTGACCAACTTATTCAACAGAATACTAGCGGGCGAAAAGATGCCTGAAGAATGGAGGAAAAGTGTTCTAGTTCCCATTTTTAACAATAAAAGTGATTTGCAGAGCTGTGGAAACTATCGAGTAATATAGTTGAGCCACACAATTAAGTTATGGGAAGTAGTATTGGAGGCTAGACTCAGGACGGAAGTATCTGCGAGCAACAGTATGGTTTCATGCCGAGAAAGAATAACACAGATAACTTAATAGAAAAGTGCAGAGAAGGTCAGAAGGCGCTACATTGTTTTTATAGATCTAGAGAAAGTCTATGATAGAGTACCAAGAGAGGAACTGTGGTACTGCATGCGTAAGTCTGGTGTGGCAGAGAAATAAGTTAGAATAGTACAGGACATGTATGTGGGCAGCAGAAAAGTGGTGAGGTGTGACAGAAGAATTTAAGGTGGAGGGGAGACTGCACTGGGGTTCAGCTCTGAGCACCTTCCTGTTGGCGGTAGTAATAGATAGGCTGACTAATGAGGTGAGACTGGATTCCCCTTGGACCATGATGATCACAGATGATATTGTGATTTGCAGTGAAAGCATGGAGCAGGTGGAGGAACAATTAGAAAGATCGAGGCACGCACTGGAAATGAAGATTAGCCATAAACAGAGTATATGTGCATGAATGAGAGGGGTTGTGGGGGGAAGAGTGAAGATCCAGGATGAAGAGATAGCAAGGGTGGATGAATTCAAATACTTGGGGTCAGCAATACAGAGCAATGGAGAGTGTGGTAAGGAAGTGAAGAAACGGGTCCAAACAGGAACTGGAACAGCTTGCGGAAGGTGTCTGGTGTGTTATATGACAAAAGAGTCTCTGCTAGGATGAAGACCAAAGTTTATAACAGTGGTGAGGCCAGCCATGATGTACGGGTTAGAGATGGTGGCACTGAAGAGACAGCAGGAAGCAGAACTGGAGATGGCAGAAATTAAGATGTTGAGGTTCTCGCTTGGAGTGAGCAGGTTGGATAGGAATAGAAATGAGCTCATTAGAGGGACAGCCAAAGTTAGATATTTAGAGACAAGGTTTGAGAGAGCAGACTTCGATGGTTTGGACATGTCCAGAGGCGAAAGAGTGAGTATATTGGTAAAAGGGTGCTGGGGATGGAGCTTCCAGGCAAAAGAGCGAGAGGAAGACCAAAGAGAAGGTTGATGGATGTTGTAAGGGAAGAGATGAGGGCAGTGGGTGTTATAGAGGAAGATGCAGGAGATAGATTTAGATCGAAAAAGATGACACGCTGTGGCGACCCCTACTCGGGACAAGCCAAAAGGAAAAGAAGAATTTGCTCGTGCATTGTCCTTGTCAAGGTTTGCTTATTGCTTCGTTGCTCATTCGATTTTTGAAAGTCATGTTTCTAGTTTAGGTTTAAGTTATATAATTTTGTTACTTTAAGTATTTTTGGTTGTTATTGTACATCAGGGATCCACACTGAGCCCCTTCCTTTTGCAGTATTAATGGATAGACTGACAGATGAGGTTAGACTGGAATCCCCTTGGACTATGATGTTTGCAGATGATATTGTGATCTGCAGTGAAAGCAGGGAGTATGCGGAGGAACAATTAGAAAGATGGAGGCACGCACTGGGAAGGAGAGGAATGAAGATGAGCCAAAAACAATATATTTGCATGAATGTGAGGGGCAGAGGAGGAGGAGTGAAGCTCCAGGGAGAAGAGATAGCAAGGGTGGCTGACTTGAAATACTTGGGGTCAACAATACAGAGCAATAGAGAGTGAGATAAAGAAGAGAAGAAACGGGTCCAAGCGGGATGGAACAGTTGGCAGTCCCTGCTAGGATAAAGGGCAAAGTTTATAAAACAGTGGTGAGGCCACCCATGATGTACCGATTAGAAACGGTGGCACTGAAGAAACAACAGGAAGCAGAACTGGAGGTAGCAGAAATTAAGATACTGAGGATCCCGCTTGGAGGGAACAGGTTGGAAAGGATTAGAAACGAGCTCATTAGAGGGACAGCCAAAGTTGGATGGACAAGCCGAAAGGAAAATAAGATTGTGTTAAGTTGTTTTTAGAAGTAAAGAATTCTGAGATTCCTCTACTCCTGCCTTACCTTCCTGCTTCCTGCATTTGGGTCCTCCACACCCTGATGTGCCTTCCTCGCCCCTCACTAGCCTGACCATAACAGAATGGACCTACCAAGACAAGACCCAGCAGAAAGAACACAGGATTGCCTTTCACACCGCTAGTCTGCCTCCCAGTCGTTTCAACCTGGCAGCCTTCAGCTCCTGTTCTGGTGGCGATCGACCAGCGGCTGCCACCTTCAGCTCCAGCAGCGCTCAACCAGCAGCTGATACCTTCGCCTCCTGAAGCAGTTCTCGACCATTGACTAACACCTGGCCCTGTTGCCTGACTCCTGCTTTGCCATGGGCTCCGTCACCATGGACATTTACCGGAATGGCCCCAAAGAGACCCTGGTGCTTGGCGTCCTGACCGACCTCCTGATCTGTGCAGCCAAGCACCTCACGTTTGGTGGCTGGGGAGGCCACTCTGATGACTCTGTTCCCTCCTCTGGACCCCTTTCCGGCCACCCTGGGTTGTTGACTTTTTGTTTTGGAATGGCTGGAATTCGTTCCTTGAGGTGTGTATTGTCATTATTGGGTTATTGTCATGTTCTCAGTTTTGATTGGGTTGGGTTGGTTTTTCCTGTGTTCCATGTCTTGTGTGCTGATTTTTGTCGGTTGTGCCCACCTTTTTTTTTTGTTTTCCCTCCTCTCTTGTGTTGCCCAATCAGCTCCTTCCAGCCAGTGTCCAAGTATTTCTCGTCTCGTTTTTCTTTGTGGATTTAACTCCTTGTTTTCCTTCAGTTTTTGTTGGTCCATTATCCTCACAAATTGCTTGTTGCTTCATTGATCATTGGGTTTTTGAAAATCATGTCATGTGTTTATTGTAGGTGTAAGCCATAGTTAATTTGACAAGTTTTTGTTCTTACTTTGTTAAGTTGTTGTTAGAGTTCATTTTTTTTTATATTCCTCTACTCTTCCCTTGGCTCCCTGGTTCCATCCATTTGGGTCCACCATGCCTTGCCGTGCCTTCCTTGCCCTTCAGTAGCCCTGACTGTGACAGTTGTCACATATTCTTCAGCTGTTTTCACATTAGAACTCGCAGCCTCACTATGTCTTGAGACAGAGTGCATCATGGTCCTTTTCTCATAACCTAAATATAATAAAATAAAATAATATAAAAAAGCCTCGGCTGGCTTTAAAAGGTTCCCTGGATTCCTCGTCTGCTGCTGTGCTTTGGGACTGCAAATCCGAGTAGATGGTGTGGGCCTTCTCACAAATGATAGGCTGTTTTTCCCCCAGCCACATCAGCAGCAGAATCTCCATCTTCTCATGGATGGAGGTCTGTAGCTTAGAAATAATTTTCACTTCATTGGGTGATGTTATCGACTTGATGGATTCCTTCTACTTGAACTGTAGATATTGTTGATGTAGAACGGTCATACTTCTTTGCCGAGTCTCTCACTCGTACACCTTGTTTAATTTTTTTCCATTATTTCGCAGATTAATTCCATCTACATTATCCTTTTCTTCTCACTGCTTTCTTTAGCATTTGCTTTCTTTGGGTTCAGAGTTCAAATTTGAAACTCACTTAAATAAATCCAAAACAAGTACAAAACACGAGCACAGTACAGTAGCACAGATATACGACCAAGCTGAGGTGCACACGTGGAAAGCCCAAGTGAAGAACGAAAAACTGAGTGGAAGCTGTGTGTCTCAGCCCCAGGTCAAATCTCTGAAAACTCATCTGTAAAGTTACTCGTATTTCAAGGTACCACTGTAGTTAAGTCAAATTTGATAATTACCCAAATCATACATGAAGATCAATCATGTGAAACGGCACACTGGTTGGGAATCACTGGGCTAGATAATACATTTGAAGATATTCAGTATACAGTACTCAATTATGTACAGTAAATCACAAAGTCATTTAAATAGATTCATTGCTTCATCTTGTGATCGGATCGGTGACTGTTTATAATTTTTTTTAAACTCGGTGATAAGCCTCAAAAATCCTGATCATGTAAAAAACAATTTGAACCGAAGCATCTCTAATAGGGCAGGGTTTAGCACTGTTCAAGGCTGAATAATAGTGTGTTATAGATGTGATGAAAACATATATTCAGATTTGAACATTTTTTCAAACAAATTACACACTCTATATTGACCGTGTTTGTAATGCTTGAGTGCTTGCTGTGTGGGTGAATGAATGGGTTTTACCAATGCCAGAGTGTACTGTATTCAGCTCCCACCTTTCAAACAAATATAATAAATCTTAGAAGGGAAGGTGTAATGAGAACAGGGCAGCAGAAAGGTCTCGCTGCTTATTAATCACTGGCTGAAAAACGTGCTGCCGGCACGGCGCAATCTCAGAACCAAATATGGGCTGGTGTCTAGTATGCACAAGGAAGAGGATGTTTCGTATATTTACCCTTATTTCAATTTTAAGACTGGTAGTTGGGAAAAAAGGAGGGGGGAGGATCAATATTTTACTTTATTTTCAATAGGTTTACCCCTACTTTTAGTGGATACAGTCCATAAAACCTTTGAGAGAGACTGAAGAAGCAGCACAGTATGCCTGTTGTATGTGAAAATGGGTAAGGTGAGTGAACTACCACTGTTCTGGTAAAAGCGGACACATGGGGAGGAGTGTGATTGTGTGTGTGTGTGGGGGGGGGGGGTTCAGATTGAAATCAAGGAAGTGGTTATACCTCACAAAGGGTTGGGAGAAAATTTTCAGCCCCATTCTCTCCTCCTGGTTGAGCAACACTTTATGCACTCCAGATTGGTAGGAGCCTCAGCATCGTGGCGCTAAATGGTTATGGGGTCAGTCTTTTTTTTTTTTTTTTTTTTTTTATTAGTGCAGGAATTCAAAAGGAGCTAAAAGCCGAAAAGATTTTCTGAACCTTCATGACCTTCTTGACTGAAGTAAACTGAACAAACTCCAAAGGCTAAAAAGAAGGATACAGCTTGCTTTCTCAGATTGGTATATACAAAATATATTTATTTGCAATTGTAACTGTATGTCTAGTTTCACTGATTGAGAATAAGCCTTTAAGGAATTGTGCAGAATGCAAACCTTTGATTCTAAATAAAATAATGAAACTAAAGCCGGGTTTTCAAGAAGCACTAAAAATAGGTTTAACAAAAATACTGGAGTCAAAAAAAGCATTCAGATGGATGCTCGAGAGAGGAAGCCATCACCATGGTAACATAATTTTCCCAAATATGATCAGATGACAGAATATGGCACAAGATGAAAATGCATTGCAAAATTTAAAATCAAATTGTATATCCAAAAATGGACATTTGGTTTGAGCAGACGTTTTGATACTCAGGAGAATTAAAGGTATTTTAATACACTATCAACACCACAACAATCGTGGAAAATTAAGATGAAAATCACAGAATAGCTTGCAATTTGGCATCACCCTATTTTGGCGACAATTATGTCATGACATACCATTTAAGAAATCAGCTGTGATGTATCGATGAAAGTTAAAAAAATACACAACTGCACAAACATTAGATATATTTTATTCAGATAAACATACTATTCCTTGCATATTTCCATAAGTGAATATGATGAAACTTTTAAACTTAAAATTCTGAAATATAATTATTTTAATTAGGAAAGTAAATTTAACATACAAAACAAATTTTAATAGTTATCACTGGATATTACACGTGTACATTTTGTTTGTTTTTTATGTCTAGGCAGTCTTTAGAACATGCACATAGGTACAGAATATTATTTCACCCTGTAAAAACTGTATTTCTTCATTATTCAAGTCCAATAAATTTAGGACATTGTGTAAAATAGAAATCAAAACAGGATACAACCATTTCTAAATCTTTTTCAATTTATAGTCAATTGATTAAACTGTAAGGACAAGATATTTAATGTTCAAACTGATGCTTGAAATGTTTTTATTTTTATTTTTGTAAATATTCTTTCTTCTTTATTTTGATGCCTGCAGGACATTCCCAAAAAGGTTGGACAGGCGCTGCAAAGGAATGGGGAAACCTAGAGAAAGCTAAAAATAAACACCAGTTTGCAACATTCCACGAGTTAACAGGTTAACTGGAAACATGTGAGTATCATGATTGTGTATAAAAGGACCATCCTCGAAACTTTCCCTTTCACTTTATGAACTTCAAATGGTCCAACAGTTGAACAATGTTTATCAATGTAGAAATGCAAAGAATTTATGAATTTCATCATTTATGGTTCATATTATTATCAAAATATTCAAGAATTTTGAGAAATCTCTGCATGTAATCGGCAATGCCAAAAAACAACATCGAATGCCCGTAATGTTCAATCTCTCAGGCGGTATGGCATTAAAAAAAACTGAATCGTTGTGTAAATGATTTTGCCACTTGGATCAGAAACACTTAAAAAAACCATCGTCAGTTAACACAGTTCATCACTAGATCTACAAATACAAGTTAAAACTCTTCCTTTTAAAGCAACAGAGATCCCAGAAAGGTGGTAGTGCCGATGGCATGAATAAGTAGCACATCTGGGAAAGCTCGATTAATGATGAAAACTACATACAATTTTGGGGCAACATATACTGCCATCCAAGCAATGTTTTTTTCAGGGATGTTCCTGCTTATCTGGGGAAGACAATGACAGGTCATATTCTGTACACGTTACAACAGCATGATTTTGTCGTAAAAGAGTGTGGTTGCATGAGATGCTGACAGCAGTCCAGGCCTGGACAATGGAGAAAGACAGTTTCACAACTGAAGTAATCAAACAAGAATGGGAATGAACTCCACCTGCAAAGCTTTGACTAGTGTCCTCAGTTCCCAAAAGCTTATTGAGTGTTGTTAAAGGAAAGGTGATGTAACATAGTGGTAAACATGCCCCAGTTCCCGCTTTTTTGACACCTGTTGCAGACATTAAATATAAAATGAGCGAACCTTTTGAAAAAAGAAGTTTATCAGTTAGTTTGAAAATGAATATTTTTTTGTTGTGCATTCAATTGAATTGGGGTTTGTACCATCAAGTACTACTGTCCTGTACTGTACTTGTACTACTCCAAGCACAGAACTCAGGGCCTTAATCCTTGGATGGCTTTCTGAGACTCTTATTACAACCTAAACAGCTCTTGTCATCAGGGGCAGAGCTCGTCATTTAGGTGCCCAAGTTAAACGCAGTTATTGGCCCTCCACATTCCTGCACTCCACTGACTTTTACTTTTATTTTCACCTCCAACACAAGACCTACTGGAACTTGTTACAATTTATCTAACAGCTTCTATTACTTGTTACAGTAAAAGTTTTTATATTCCCCTCTCCCGTCTAATAAATATTCATCACCAAAACCTTAATAAAAAATGTGAATTTGAGAAAATTCTCTCTTTTCCTGAGGTTCAAACATTGAATGTCTTCAAAATCCATTTTAAGGACTATGAACTAACAAGTGAATAATCTTAATTCTTTTACTGTAACTGATGAACGTTAATCAACATTTACTGTTATTTTAGAATTTCAACAGCATTATTCACATCTTTGTGACGAAAAGGCTCACTTTTATCATTCTCCACTTCTTCTCAACTGGATCATCCTCACCCCGGAGACTGACAAACACCAGTGCTCTACTGTATATAATAACATCTGGCTCTTAACGTTGTCACTGTCAGTCACCCACATTCGTCAAAGTGAAAAAGGTTGAAACCTAATCTAGTTTTGATGTAAAAAAAGAAAAAAAAACTGTTAACCTTCCTTTCACTTTCTCTTTTCTGCTCCACTTAATACTGCTTCATACTCACAAACGCGCCTACAAATTGATTCTGCTACTTTCTGCCTGAATCAAGTCTGGACATATGCAGCAATATAAGCAGGCCATTGTAATAAAAAGGGAAACCCCGTTCGCAACGAAATGATCATGATAGATTAAGGATTTAAATATGTTTGTAAGCATGTAAATTAAGATGAAAACAATAATAATTATTTTAAATTGAAGTAAACTTTCTTAATAGGTTTTCACAAGATGTTTGGGGATTATTGGAAATATCAGTGTGCCTTGATTTTTTTGTTATATTTCATTTATCAGTAATTATCATGATTTAATTACTTCAGGAATTAGTTAATGTAAGATAATGTACTCGTGACATTCCAGTTGGGAGCTGAGCACACTTATTTACCTTTGTGACTGGCACAGTTCAGATCATCAATACATAACATAACAAAAAGAAGCTGATTTAAATGTATATAATTTAATTATATTCACTCATTATCTAAATATAATGGAATTCTCAATCTTGTGGCGACAATTGTACTGCATGACTTCGTAGAGTGAGATCGGAAGAAGAGTTATACAATATTTACAAACAGTGGGGTATTCAAGAACATTCATAGATTTGCTCTTCAGCTATTTTCAACACTTTCAAAGGGTTAAGAATGAGTGAAAATAACAGACAACGTGGGGACGGACCAATAGTATATCCATCCATCCTTTCTCTCACCTGCTTATCCTCACAAGGGTTGAGTTTCAAAGCAAGAGAAATCGAATCAAAATGAGGTGAACATAAGGTACGCAGTACTATGTAATGTGGATTATAGCAGTAATTCAGTAAGAGCTATGACGGATGCTCTAACATCCACCCTGGAGTGATTGGATCAAACATGACCTCTAAATTGAGCTTAGAAGTTTTTACAGCGCACTCTTGTTTCCCATCTGGTCATACACTGAAGCTCAGACACTTCGCTTGTGCTTTGCATGACACTTCCTTTTTTTTCCACACACAGGGCTGCTCAATTGAGATAGAAGGCTTAGCGACTTTGACTACAGTCAAGCAGGGAGAGTGCGGAGAGAAAGCCAGTGTGGAGAGATGGAGCTATCGTCTCTTTGGTCCAATTCCAAGGCACTATTTTTAAGGATATGAGGAATCATTCTTAAAAACTAGCCACATCCATGACCACTGAACAGCTTTAGACTTCCAGAGCTCAAAATCCTCTTCGATATAGGAAAAATGTATTTTGATTGAATTTAGAGATGGAACATAACCACATCTGTGTGCACTTTGGACAGCTTTTCCACACATTTGTCAAACCCCGGCCCCCATAGCTCAGTGGTTAGAGCACTGGTTTGGTAAACCAGGGGTTGTGGGTTCTTATCCTACTGGGGCCTCCACTCCCTGAGAAGGGTTGTGTCAGGAAGGGCATCCGGCGTAAAAATTGTGCCAAACATATATATGCGTTCATCTGAGATGACACACTGTGGCGACCCCGAAAGGGACAAGCCGAAAGTAACCTCCAACCTCCTGTCAAACATTAGGAGTTAATCGTAAGGGCACACTTATGTAGAAGACTATAATAGCCTCAGTGTCATACTGCAACTGATATTCAGCCTCAAATGCAACACTACACTCGTAAAAACGATATATGTCGATATTGCTTCATATCAGACGGCATGGTGGCCCAGCTGTAGAGCGTTGGCCTCACAGTTCTGAGGACTGTGGTTCAAATCCAGGCCCCACTTGTGTGGAGATTGCAAGTTCTCCCTATGGCTGCATGGATTTTCTCTGGGCACTCTGGTTTTCTCCCACATCCCAAAAACATGGATTCATTGGAGACTCTAAATTGCCCCTAGGTGTGATTGTGAGTGTGACTGTTGTCTGTCTCCATTTGCCCTGCAATTGGCTGGCAACCAGTTCAGGTTGCCAGGTTGTCAGGTAATATGGTGACTTTTTTTGTGGAACGTCTGGTCTGTTTTGGTTTGTTTGATTTTGTTTCATGTTTTCCTATGTTCCATGTTTTTCATGTCTTCTGTGCTCAGTCTATTGTGTCCAGTTTTTTTGAACAATCAGCTCCCTCCAGCCACTCATGTCTTGTCTAAGTGTTCCTCGTTGTCATGCCAATCTGTGTGTATTTAACTCCCTGGTGTCTTTCAGTTCTTGTCAGTTCATTGTTTGTGTCATTGTTGGTCTCTGTCAGCGCCATCACCTATATTTGCCTCTTCTTTGTCACCACATGTTTTGTTTCAAGTTTTAGGAATAGTTAAGTGTTTCAAGGGCAGGGGTGCTCAATGTGTCGAGGCAGTTTTAGTCAATCACGTGCCAAAAAAAAAAAGCGTCAGCCTATCATCCATCTCGTCGCTTCATTCAAGTGTGGCCAATACGTCAATCCCAAGCACATATAGGCACGTTCCAGCAAGCTGGCCTCCTATTTACAGTCTCTCTCTTACTTTCTCTACAGCAGTCGCGGTGATGCGCGCATGTTGGACCCTAGGTTGCGCTTTGTACACCTGTCACCTACCAGCTCTCGTTACCACCTCCATAAGATTCTCCCAGATCCAAGAAACTCTTGCCCGAATATTGCAACCTTCAGAGCCACAGTACGCTTCCTGAGTCTCCATGTAAGCCTACACAATTCCTCACGTTGTTTTCTGACCTCTGTGACTCTACTTGTCATCGGTGTTCCCTCCATCTTCCTTGCATCTAGGCTGCCAGCCACCCATTCCCTGCCTCAACAACACGACAATACACCTCAAGTACCATCTACAATTCACCTTTTTTAAACAAACGTTTTATCACAACCTCTCAGCCTCCTGCTGCTCTTTACGGTGTCACGTATCCTTAATGTCTGGTCCAGGGGGAAGAGGTAACAGTACCTGGCGGACTGGGAGGGTTATGGTCCGAATGAGCGTTCCTGGATTTCCCGGAATGTTATCCTCAATGACTACCTGCTATTTGACTTTTATGGGGCTCACCCAGGGAACCCTGGCAAGACACAGAGGAGGGTTCATTAAAAGGCAGATACTGTAATGGTCCCTTCCAGAATTTCTGGTGGTGAAGCCTGGGTGGTACTTCGCTCGCTCTCGCTCTTGTCTGAGAGTGCTGGAACGGGACATGAACCTCAACGATCTGGAGGAGGACCAGTCGTCATCGGGGTCCTATATATACACACGGGATAATCAGCCCGCATGAGGCGCACGTGTGCGCCTCCCAATTACTGCGACCGCGCGGGCACCCGCACAGCCTGGGCTAGAGCGGCAGGATTATGACAGTACCCACCCTCTAAGGCACGGCTCCCAGACGTGCCTAAACGAAAGAAACAGAGCCATCCAGGCCACCGAACGCGAGGCGTCCGGGTGGACAGGTCAGCAGGACGACCCGGACGCCAAGCACCAGGATCCCCACGGGGCGATTCGGGTGGACGACCTCGGTGAGGAACCAAACGGCGAAGCAGGAACCAGACCAAGGCAGGCAACTGCTCCGGACGAGGGTCTGCCACGCTGTGGTTGTGAGACGACCATGGATTGGTCGCCTCCGAGGCTTGGCCAGAATGCAGCTGTGGACTGGTCTCCAACGAGGCCAGGTCATGAAGCGGCTGGGAGCCAACAGGAGCGAAGAGGATGACGGAGAGAAGCGCCAAAGCCGTGACCGCCACCATCACAGCCATCCCGAAGCCTCCAGCTCCGGGGTGGCTCATCAGAACTCCCCAGCTCCTGTCGCCGTGGAGACAGGGGCGTGGGATGGCCGCGGATCAGTCGCCGCTGGTACTCCTGGACGGGAACATGAGGCGGCTGGGGAACCGTCGCCACCTCCTGGACAGCAACGTGAGAAGGCAGCGGCGTCCTCGCCACCTCCTCCTGGACAGCAACGTGAGAAGGCGGCGGCGCAACCATCGCCACCTCCTCCTGGACAGCAACGTGAGAAGGCGGCGGCGCAACCATCGCCACCTCCTCCTGGACAGCAACGTGAGAAGGCGGCGGCGGCGTCCTCGCCACCTCCACCACCTCCTCCTGGACGGGAATGTAAGAAGGCGGTGGCGTCGTCCTCACCACCTCCTCCTGGACGGGAACGTGAGAAGGTGGCGGCGGCGTCGTCCTCACCACCTCCTCCTGGACGGGAACGTGAGAAGGCGGCGGCATCGCCATCGCCACCTCCTCCTGGTCGGGAATGTGAGAAGGTGGTGCCAGCGGAACCATCGCCACCTCCTCCTGGACGGCAACGTGAGAAGGCGGCGGCAGTGGCATCACCACCTCCTCCGAGACAGCAACATGAGAAGGCGGCGGCAGTGGCACCACCACCTCCTCCTGAACAGCAAGGTGAGAAGGCGGCGGCGCAACCATCGCCACCTCCTCTTGGATGGGAATGTGAGAAGGCGGCGGCGGCGTCCTCACCACCTCCTCCTGGACAGGAATGTATGGGCACGTCAGTCGCCGTCGGAGCAGGAAAGGGGGGCGACCGCGGACCGGTCCCCGACGAAGCAGGAGCGTGGAGCGGCCGCGGACCGGTCGCCTCCGGTACTCCTGGGTACGGATGAGAAGCGGCTGCGGAGACGCAGCCACCTCCTGGACAGCAACGTGAGGTGGCGGCGGATCGGTCTCCACTGCCACTTGAGCTCTGCTCGGAACAGCCAAAACTGCGACGTGGGAATGGCGAGGAGGCGGATCCATTCCCACTGCAATGTGCGCTTGGCTTGGTAGCGGATCAGTTGCCACTGCCGTGTGAGCAAAAGTCTGTAACGAGTCCGTCGAAACTGCAACGTGGGCGTGTCTTGGCAGCAAATCCGTTGCGACACCGACATGATCCTTGCTTGGTACCAGATCCGTTGCCACTGCCGCATGAGCACAAGACAGTAGCGAGTCCGTCGAAACTGCAACGTGGGCATGGCGAGGTGGCGGATCAGTTCCCACTCCGAGTCCAAAAGAATATGCGGTGCTGGACGGGTCATGATCGGGACGTATTCATAGCTTGCCGGCGGAGCGTATGACACGGAAGCGGAGGACGTCATGGAGCCTACCCGGCTAGGACAGGCTTGGTCCTCCGGCAGTCGGTCTACCTTGCGTCAGTCCTGGCGCTGGGTCCGGTTTTGGCCAGATCATTCTGTCACGACCCATCGGAACAGAGGTAGAATCCAAATGCAGGATTCGGGAGATGCAAGGTAGTTCGGGGAAAAACGTTTATTATTAAATGGTCGGGGACAGGCAGTCTGGTGCACCAGCGGTAGTTGGGACGTCGGGTGTAGAGAGCAAGTCAGAGGGCAGGCAGGAGTCGGCACACGGGAGAACGAGCAAAGCAGGCAGGAGTATCAAGGGAGTCAGGCTTACGGGGTCGGTTAGAGAACAGGCAAAGGTCGGTACACATGGGTTGACGATCAGGGATACTAGAGTGCTGGAACAGGACATGAACCTCAACGATCTGGAGGAGGACCAGTCGTCATCGGGGTCCTATATATACACGGAATAATCAGCCCGCATGAGGCGCAGGTATGTGCCTCCCAATTAGCACGACCGTGCGGGCACCCGCACAGCATGGGCTGGAGCGGCAGGATCATGACAGCTCTCTCCCTTTCCTCAATATCTTTCCAGCAAATTCCTCACCTGTGCACCTGTCACCAATCAGCCCTCATTACCACTTGCATAAAAGACTGCAAGAACCAGAAACTCTTGCCAGAGTATTGCAACCAGAGTGGTATCATGGCTCTTCAGTCTCTGTGTAAGCTTACTTAATTCTTTGTGTCCTTTTCTGACCTCCATCTCTCTCCTTGTCCCAAAGTGTTCCCTCTGTCTTTGCATCCATGTCGCCAAGCAAGGTGCCTGCCCTTGTCATCACCTAAAACACTTGTGGACAATCTTATGTTTAAACATGGTTTTTGCTGTGGATAACCATGGAGACAACAGAAGTTAAAAAACATTCGTCATCGTACAGCCGCCAAGCTGGGAGGCAACACTTGCTCAGTGCCTCTCACCATGGGCAAATCCAGAGTGGACTAGAGTCCAACCCCTCACAATAGGACTGGTACCAAAGCCCAAGCTGTGTGTAGAGGTCAGACCGACAATATCTAGTCAGAACTTCTTAACTTCACACATCAGCTTGGGTTCTTTCCCTGTCAGATAGGTGACATTCCACATCCCGAGAGCCAGTTTCTGTAGCCAAAGATCAGATCACCAAAATCCCTGTCGTCGGCCCCCGCCTAGCTCACAGCGCACCCGATGCCTATGGCCACTCTCACAGGTGGCAAGCTCATGTGAAGGAGGACCCACGTTACCCTTTCAGACTGTGCCGGGCCAGGCTACATGGGTATAGGCCCGGCCACCAGGCACTCACCTCCATGCCTCACTCCAGAAGGGAGCCCTGGTGACAAACGTCCAGGTAAGTTTATATCCAATTATTTGATTCGTCATAGGGGTCTTAAAGCCGTGGTTTGTCTGGTCTCTCACCTAGGATCTCTTTATTATGGGTGAGCCTGCAGGTGGTGTGACTCCCCAGACAACATAACTCCAAGGATCATCTGGACACACAAATCGCTCCAACACAATAAGGTGTCGGCTCAAGGAAAGGGAATTATCCTTCCTCAACAAACCAGCCAAAGCACTAGTCTGTGGCCAGGGTTGCCAGACTGCTGGCCCATATGACACAAAAAAAACAAGTTTTTTTTGTTTTTTGTTTTTTTCCAAAAAACACAAAAGGCACACAGTATTGATGGGATGACTCGTTAAGTGATGTAGTTCAAGTGAGTTAAGTCCAGCTGGATGAATGCCAATTCTAAGTCAAGTTGAGTCTTTCATTTCACGAGCCATAAAATCAGTCATATGTCAAAGGCATGTAACTCAAATACCCCATTACAGAAAGACAGGTGTTACAGTTAGGTGAAAAACGAGATAAAATTGAGTGTCATACAGTATGCGCTCCAAACAAACACAAAACAGTAGTAGAAAATCTTGGTAATCAGCCAGAACGCATACAGTTGCAATCCTTCACAAAAACACAAACATATCTAACAAAAGGGCACACCCTGACCTTTACAAAAGCCTCAATTGCTTCTCTATGTCAAGGAGAAAGACTTGTTTGAGGTTCATCACAAACAAGGTCTTTTAAAAATCAGTAGGTTTTTAGTAATTGGCCTAGATGTGTCACTGGACGCTTGCAGCACGGAATTTGGAGCCTCGGAATTAACAATTCATGGGCGACACAGGGGTTTGTCAACTGGATCTTATCAAACATTCATCCCTCATTAAGCAGGCAGAGCTTTAGGGAGATTTCCGTCCTCTGAAATCTTGGCTTGCAGGTTTAACCTAGGCAACACTTCTATCTATCTAGTATGCTACTTCTGTATTTCAACTAAGTATTTTAAACTTGCTGCATGTTTATAATATGTCTGATAGTCTCAACTCGATACCAAACTTGAAAGTTTATCCCTTAAATCTTGTCCACACTTGGGAACTTGAACTGGCATAAGTAGTTAGCTTCTTATACTATCTGCAATACACAACTAACATCAAAAATGTTGTTTTATTGGTTTGCTATACATCAGTACTTGATTTAATTTTGTTCCAGTTACTGTTGAAGAATGAGAGATGCAAGTGAAATACATCAACAGCATAACATTTATTACCCACCTGCCTTTGTCATCTAAGTTAAGAGAGTGTTTGAATTGTGTTTTATTGCTTTTGTAGCACATTCACGTTAGAACCATTAACGTCTTATGCTTGAGAGGAAATCATTTTGTTAAAATGTTAATATGTAGACAAAATGATACCATTAAAATTAAGGATGTCTTTTGATTGTAACAAAAATTATATATATATTGTCAGAAACAACAGTCACAAATCTCAGAGTTTTAGATGACTGGTCAAAAATTCCCACAGACAACACTTTTCCTCCATTTTCACTTCTGGCATATATTTGTGATATGGCCACAACCTCACCACACATACCTCTGAGGCATCACACGTTTGTCAACACTATATTGTGGGGTAGGTTCACTCATGTTTACATGAATGTAGAAACCCTTCTCATAAGAGTGAAAGGTGTTGCAGCTGCCAAGCTGGATCCCTTCTACATTTGACTTTCCATTTTCACTTCCTGTCGGTATAATGGTGACGCTACATATATAGTCCAAGTACAAAACATTTTTGTCAGTGGTCTCTGATGGCTGTTTTGAACAAAATTTCCTTCATTGCTAATCAAAGTGAGAGTGTATTTTTTTTTAATTATTTTTAGGCCTTTGCTTAAATGTCTTGCCTGCTAAACCAAGGTCTTCATCAGCATGCACAAGTGTAGATGTGTGTCAGGATTTAGGTGAAAAACAGAGCTCCCACGGATTGTAGTAAACAAAACAGCATCGAAAACCACCATCGTGTTTACCCCAAAAATGCGTAGTGGAGCAATTCCCCAGCCATGTCCACACATTTGCGTATTATTCAAGTTGGGACTGGTAAGAAAAGAAATGCTGGCCCAAATAGAAATAAACATATCCTACTGGGTCAGTACATAAATATACAACATAGAGTTGCACTGCAGAACAAGCAAACTCCACAGATGAAGGCGGTAGCCCGGTTTCGAACCCCTCACCACAGAATTGTAGGGCTAATAAATTAGCCACTGGGTTGGTCACACGTTATATTAAAATATATAATCACAAGCTCTGAAGTTGTCCATTATGATGTCCTCCGGCCCCAAACTAAGAGGCATAGAAGCGACAACACAGTCACATGACATCCCTGCGCTCACTTTGTACCATCAGTGTTTTAAGCTCATCCTAACCTAGAAGCAATTTACATCTAGGTATATAATGTTCCACTTCCAAAATGCTGCCTCCTGGCTGCTCATGTACTCCATTGTATGTCTGCTTCAATCGCTAAAGTCAACAATAAGAACATAAGACAGCACAATGATAACTTGGATACAGCACAAAGGTGTCCCATTTTAAGCGCCATGTCACATGCAGGATTGCGCCCCCACACTTAACCCGAGAGACTGAATTCAGTGATGTCACCCTTCACAATCACACCTTCACGCCTCAGAAAAGACACCAGGGAAGGAGTTATGTGATTAGCGATCATCTTTACCACCGCTCGAATGAGGAACATTTCCCTCCAAGGAGTTCTTCATGTGGGTGCAATCAATCAAAGAAAATGTTTTACTCTTGCTGGTCATCACAATGCACAAGCAGATGGAGGCGTCGGAAAGGTACTACAGTATTATCACCAATTCCACAACGTTGTGAAAATTCACATTTCTATCAACCATGAAGCAGTTTGGAACAATTTATTCTTATCTAGTTGTGCTTCCACGGTATGTATGGCATGTAGAACTGTGCCAGTTGTGTCAAGTACATAAATAGAATAGCGGGACATCGTCGCACCATGAATGAGTGTCGCATGTTGATAAATTCAACAGAGGGAAGTGACACGGTAGTTATGCGTGTTGACATTCTGTGAACAGAGAACAAATTAATTTGAATCTGTCACTGGTGTAATTCAATCTTTTATTTAAAATCACATATGATGTTTTCTTCCAATTCCAGTCGAGTTGATGCACTCAAGATTCTCTTTTTAAAAAAGAGAGGATTGGTTTCCTCCAGTGACACATTTTCTCCCCTTAGCCCTGCCTTCTCTCCATTTTCTTACCGATTGCACTTACAAGGGTCACGGGTGAGCAGGAGCTGATCCCTGCTGATTTTGGCCAAGTCGGCAAGTGTAACAAGTCATATCAGGTATATTTGTGTCACTCCACATCACTCGACATCAGGCACATGCACATAAGGCTCCCAAATGGTGCCCAAGCACCTGTCCTTTTGCCTTGCATAATAAAGCGCCCACTCTGCTGCAGCCCTTTTCATTATCGTTCATGTATTTTTTTTAAATCCCTCCAAGTCATTAATTCCGCCCAAAGTGATATGACATTTGTGGGGCATTTTGTTCAGTCCTGAGTGGAATGTGCATATGCACACACCTTAATCTATCTAGAGTTAATCAGAAGCCCTTTAAATGGTGGCAGTTGTGTGGTGACTCTCATTTAACATGAGTCAGAATATGATTGCTTCATCTTGAACAGACAGACAGACACACTTGTGCAAACACATTATTGGAGTTGTTTATTTACACCTCCCCTCATGTTTTCACTTAATTTGTACATCTTATAGGTTAACGATCCATCCATCCATTTTATGAGCTGCTTATCCTCACAAGGGTCACGGGAGTGCTGGATCCTATCCTAGCTGTCATTAGGTAGAAGGTAGAGCACAAGCTGAACTGGTTGCCAGCTAATTGCAGGGCTCATAGAGACAAACAGCTGCACTCTCAATCACACCTTGGGGCAATTTAGAGTCTCCAATGAATGCATATTTTTAGAATGTGGGAGGAAACTGAGTGCTGTGAGAAACCCCACACAGCCACAGGGAGAACATGCAAACTCCACACAGAACTGTGAGGGCAGCCCTCCAACCAGTTGCGCCACAGTACCCCCATAGGTTAACTAATCGGAGAGAAAAAAAAGTATTAAAATAATTTATCTTGGACTCATTTCATATATACAAAAAAAGGCCATTTGGACTGTGTTGTGTGTGGACTTTTAATGTCCGCTATAACTTCCCTTCAAGTCCTTTGTTAATAACTGTTCTATTGACTGTGGTCATTGTTAACACAAATACATATATGTTGAACATATACTAGGGCTTTTTCTTGTTAATGCTAACAATTTTGGCGATGAGTGCCTTTCTTGGGGCTTGAGGATCTGGTACCAAAAATGTCTGTGCACGTAAGTGTTCCACATACAGGTATACATACATAAGACAACTATAACGATGACAAAAAAAATCATAAACACAGTAACAGTGGCATCAACCTCAAAGACCTTAAAGCAGACGACAGTGCTGTGCCCAAACCCACAGTACCCGAGACCAAGACTTTTTGGAGTCGAGGCTGCCTCAAAACTAAGACCATGACAAGAAGGGACAAGACCAAAACCATAAAAATCTATTTTTAAAAACATGACAAGGTTAAACAGTGCATGAGCAATCCTTCTTTAATGATACCGTATTTTTTTAAAAAATGCATTCAACACACCAAACACTGTCTGCAACTCTTTCAAAGCGCAACATACCAAAATCTCACTTCTTCTTTTTTTGTACCTTAAATTTAAAAACAAAATGTGTAATGAGGAATGCAAGTCATCAATGTGAAGCTCCTTTATGAGTGCTGCTAACTGTACAATGTGTGGAAAATTTCACTAATTCAGTATATCTGGCATAAGATACAGCCAATATATAATCCATCCATCGATCCATCTATTTTGTTGACCGCTTATCCACACGAGGGTCACGGGGATTGCTGGAGCCTATCCCTGCTGTCAACGGGCAGGAGGCCGGGTACACTCTGAACTGATTGCCAGCCAATCGCAGGGCACATAGGGACAAACAGCCGCTCTCACAATCACACCTAGGGGCAATTTAGAGTGTCCAATTAACATTGCAGGTTTTTGGGATTTGGGAGGAAACTAGAGTGCCCGGAAAAAACCCAGGCATGCATGGGGAGAACATGCAAACACCACACAGGTGGGTCTGGGATTGAACCCAGGACCTCAGAACTGTGTGGCCAACGCTTTACCAACTGATCCAGAGTCCCGCCTGTATAATACATGTCTGTTAATTAAATCCAATTTAAGGTGGAATGAAAACCTCTTTACAGAAATGGTCATGCACACTGTTGCCAACTTAATTGACAGCAGTGCTCCATGCAAGACCTGGATCCACACATTAAACGCGAACGAATGTAGACCCCAGAGGAGTGCTATGCACCATCAACACATAGTAACTCCTAATACTGTAATCGGTGTCTTACCCCCAATGTCCGGCCGAAGGGTCCTGTCATATTCTTTGAGTAGATTGTTGAGGATCAGCGTGGCGTCCTCCTGGTGCGACCTGGGAACTAGCATTTGATTGACAGTGGCATCTTGCAGATCTTCATCATCCTCAACGTGTGGAAGCTGATTTGAACTGCAACACAGCACCGGAGGACTGTAAACACAATTGCCAAGTAGTGCTTTCTGCTTCTGTCTCTTCTCTATTCACCGCTATGCAATTGCCCCCATGCTCGTCTGTGCATAGTTTCTGTCTTATTTGGGGTTTGTTTGGGGGTTGTGTATTTGTGTGTGTGTGTGTGTGTGGTGTGTGTGTGTGTGTGTGTGTGTGTTGTGTGTGTGTGTGTGTGTGTGTGTGTGTGTGTGTGTGTGTGTGTGAGTGTGAATGTGAATGCGTGCATTCATCCCAATTTACATGAATCAACTTTTTTTAAGGTTGGCATACGCGTCGCGCAGGTATTAAAATGACATCAAGAATCTGACTCACCCGGCACCGTGGATCAACAGAAGTAACACAAGGATGACCCCCAACTTGATTGTCATTTTCACGAAAACAAGTCCAGTTTTATTTTGTTCGTTTCCTGCTAAATGGAGATCCCCGCCGGTGCGCCACTCCAAAGGGAGGGGGAAAAAAGTAGTCACTCCGATGGGTGTATGGCCATTAATCTAAGCGCTCAACTTCCTCATCCGCCCACGCACGCACTTTCCCCCTGACCACAGCGGGGCTCGCGATCCTCTCCTGCCAAGGGGGCGCGGTTCGTGTGCGCGCCCGCGCGTGTCACTATGTAATGTTTGTGGTGGGAGGGGGCGGCGGGGCGCTCTCCTCCTCAGACAATCGATGGACGATCAGTCTAGCGGGTGGGTGTGTGGGCTCCTTGGATTCAGATGTATTCCCCCCCAACCCCGGCTGTAAGGACACGAGCATTTTGCGTGACTCATCCCCCTCGCACACAAACGCACGTACATACAACTCGAATTAAAGCTGCTTTTACAGATGTGTTGTACAGTATATGTTACTCACTGTACTTTACTGAAATATTTCTAAAAATCAGTTTTTTTAACCCCAATTTGGATGGTGAGAGTGATTATGATTGTACTCTTCAAAGTCATTTTTGCGCAGTTTTCTATGTCACATAGCCCGTCATAACATAACTATGTAATTGCCTGTGTACAAGCCCACAGTTAGTTTAGAGGCTTCAGTGCCCTCTAGAGGACAGACATGTCATTTGAAAGATAGCCCTCATGGCAGCTCAAATGGCAGACATTACATTGCAATGCAGAAGCCACCAAAGTAACCTCTCGTTTCATAAAAGACACAAAACCGTGTGGAAAATACATGCACATGCACGCAACTTAATACCACGTCCAGTTAAAAAAGAATAACAGTGTGAGTCTTTCTTTCAGAAATGAGCAATTGTGCATTTTAAATACGTCTTGTTAGCTTTCAATCATTGCTATATTGTGTTCATTATCCAGAATGAAGAAGATTTGGAGAACAACAGGAGGATCTACTGTGCAAAACGAAGACGGATATAATAAACCTGGAGTGTCTCTTTAATGACAGCACTTATAAGAAAGAAAATACTGATATTAATAAAATTAATAATAACAAGGCAAAGATACAACACACACAATAATTTCATTCTTATCTTAAAAATGAGTGCTGTGATGAACATACAACATTGCCCAAATTTTTGTTTCTTAATTACATTCATTCATTAGCCAACAATAGATTTGCACCATACAGTAACTAAAGAGTGTCTTGAATGGTTTATCATGGTTTACAAAGAGCTTGAATATGGCCAGCGTTGTTATGGCAGCCGTGAACATTTGTCCTTCACTGGCCAATTGCCAGCACTGCAAGGATATGCAATTGTCTGAACGGGATGTTCAATCTCATAATAAACTGAACACCAATTTACTTCGAGCTGTACACTTTCTTGCATCCACTGGCCAAAGGGGATTTTTACCATAAGTACCTTTTGTAACTTTTTTGGACTTTTTTGCTTGTCACAAATCAAACTCTTGAGTCTGTGGTAGACATAAAGGACAACTTTGGGCTGTGCTGCGCCACATAGGACGAGAGTTCAAGTTAATGGGCTTCCTTTTGAAGCTTCAACTCCTATTCGTGGTACCTTTGGTTGGGTTTGTCTCATCATTGATTGACACCTGCTTGTCATCATGTTACTTCTACAAAAGGCAAGTTCCATTGGCATGGGCACGAAATGCTACAAAAGAGCTGGAGGTACAGTCACGAAGCAAAGAATGTGCAGCACAGCTAAACTTTATTGACATGGCTCTGAAGGCCATAATCTTTTCATCAGCAGGAAGCTTCCTTTGACCAAAAAAAAAATGTTTGCTAATTGAACAGAGCAGCAGAAGCCTGTGCCATTGAATTTATTCCATATGGCTCAACATTGTGTTACCCTGACCTACTGTGACACTGCTGGACCTCTGCTGTGATTAAAGGAATGGATGGTCAAACTTCCAATTCAATATTTTCCAATCTTAACATGCCCCAAAAAGAATTATTAGACAAAGAAAATGACAGCAAAGTATTTTTTTTTTTTTTTGTGACAATAGCAAAGAGTTAACAGAAGTATTTTGACACAATTCTATTATGAGATAAATGTCCCAGAACAGGGGAAGCTTTTGCAGAATGTGAAGCTTGTTGAGAATGTTGCACTCAGTATGTTGGCCTCGGCATGTTGGGTTCGGAAGACATACGTGGTGTAGGTCTCCGCAGTAGGATTGGTCGTCGGACCAAGTCTGGTTTGCTCATCTGCGAATCTACATCCAGTCTCTACTTTTGCTATCCAGTCTCAAATTTAATTTGCCGCACACGTGGGAAATTTGTACAGAACACATCATCCACCACTGTTCCGTCATCCTGTCAAAGTGGGCCAGACATTTTTATTTAATATTCTTTTTGGCAGGGCCTAAACGAAGACTTTAAAAGTTGAATTGGAGAAGAGTTGTTCTTTTCCCCCAAGTTTGATCATTTACATTTTCAGAAATCCCTTGCAATGATAGTCTTCAACACATTTTTTCCCTTCCACTTACCTCCCAGCAATGTCGCCATTGGATAACCATATATAGCGAAAGGCTTGGATATGCAAGTCAAGATGCACAAGCATGACAGTGCCCATTCTAATACAAAATAACAAAGTTCACTTTTAAAGCAATTGAAAAGGCAACATGAAAGTAAATGATCAACTTGTAAGGGCCAAGGGATTTAATTAAAATGCAATGTTTGTTTTATGGCACTTTCCCAGTAGTATATGCGCATAGCATTTCAGGCAAGGCGACAACAATATGATGCTCAGTTGCAAATACCTATAACGAATATAGAAACCTTTGTCAAGTATGAACAATGAATGGCATTCTCCTGTGCTGTAAATTGGCATCTACTTTGTGTTCTCTGCTGTCTTTTGAGGGGCACATCATGTGAACCGCAGCAGGATGGGGGAGCAAAAAGAAGAGTGCCGTAAACCAGCGTTTACGATGCCATCAAGCAGCACTTGAGGCCATCACAAATAGGGCAGGATTCCATTGCAGCCTTTAATAGTACTTAAAATCTAGTTTTTCAAGAATTTATATGAGTTCTTTGTCCTTTTTGGTTGAACTGCTCACATTTCTTTTTTTTAAATCATCAAATATAAGACTAGGTTGAGGCAATAGCTCCAGTAATCACTGGTTCCCTGTTCAGATATGTGGCCCAGTAGACAAGGTTAAAGGTTCCAAAAAGAATGGGAAACAGTATCCGGGCCATCTTATCAATCTTGCTGACACTGTTGTAGGTCTTCTTGGGGTCCACCACCTTTACTTGAGAGGCTTGGAGCTCCTCTGATGTGTTGGAGATGGTGGAGATTGCGGTGTCCTTTGTTAGGTTGGGCGTGTAGTTGACGGCAGCTAAGCAAATGTTGTTGGACTTTTTCGACAGCACCACAGGCTCTCGTTTCTGCAGGGTGACAGACAGCAGTGGGCAAAGTTTTTGATTTATGATGCTCGTCAGATGCTAGCTTCTACTATGCAACGCGCTCGTTGTCCTAGATGACAGGCAAATGACGTCAACTAAGGGGCCTTCGCTTTGATCTAAAGTCCTCACGAGGGCGCCATTCACTTTATTTTACTGTAGATGTACACATCCATATTAAGGAGGTTTATGTGTACATTTTTGGTGCAATGGAAAGCAAGCAACCTTGATAGTTTGAAAAGTCAGTATTAAATTCCTAAAGGCTTCCCAAACCAAACAAAGAGCAGGTTCATAGGATTTTATCTCCACCGATAGGATACAAATTTTAATAGAACTTCTTCCAGCTTTAACATTTATGAAATGATTGCTCATAAAGGCAAAAGTGTTATTGCCATAATAAAATCCTAAAATTTGTCTGAACATTTGCAGAGCGCCACTGAAGATAAAGGAATAAGCACTTCTGTGCAATGGCTTGCGCTCGACATTGAGCACATGGAATTTAACTGTCAGGCTGTTATGGGAAGAATAAAGTTTGGAAATAATGACACTGAATAACAATAATAGTTTCCAGACCTTTTGATCTTGAATTAATGGCAAGCAACATGCCCCAATCTAAATTAGACACGGAATGTACAAGAAGGTGTACCTTTGGGTGCTGCGCTTCCAGAGCTTTCTTGACATCCCATGCCCAGCTCCTCTTGGTGAAATAGTTCACCGTTGCAAATTCGATGAGGGCTGAGAAGACAAAAGCGTAACAGACGGCAATGAACCAGTCCATTGCTGTAGCATAAGCCACTTTAGGGAGGGAGTTTCTGGCACTGATGCTGAGGGTAGTCATTGTCAGGACTGTGGTCACCCCTGCAAACAAAGGTGACAACTTCAAATTGTGATGTCGTGAGCTGCCGGTAATGGAGCTTTTAAGAAGTCTCAACATCTGTTATTTGTCTCTCTGGTGTGAGAGGCCTTCACTCACCAAAAACTGTTCGTGCAGGAACAGATTCTCTATTTAGCCAAAATGACACCTGGGACAGGATTACAGTCATGAAACATGGCATATATGTCTGGATGACAAAATAGCCAATCTTCCTTTTCAGGTAGAAATGAGCCATCATCACTGTATACTGACCTGTGGGAAAACAGAAAATGAAAAGAGTATAAGAACACACACCAAATGTGGGAGGCTCGAAAGAAAGCACATTATTGATCATGTTCATTGATTTATTACATAGACTGCAGAGATACCAATTTTTGAAAGCTAGGGTCAGCAAAAAGACAAGATGGGGTGTCAAATCGAAGGTAAAACCCACCTTCCTGACGCTAATTGACTTTTGGCATTTCGAGAATACGGCATAATACCTGTTAAAGGGTGGTCGCTTTAGCTATCGTCACTGTGAACAATCTAATTTAAAGAGTGGAGTTGCATTCTTAGGACTGTTTGTTTATCCAGCAGGTCTCTCGCTGTTTACAAGACAATAGCAACTTCTGTTAAGTTACAAGGTGAGATATAAAATGAGATCAGCAGAGTAATGAGAAAGAATTACCAATTAGTGTAGTGGGGTAGGTCAGACATTTTAGCCAAATTGGGGAACCGATTCAAACCTACCCAGTGAACCAATCAAGCCGAGGGAGAGTCTTTAAGAATACTCCCACAGATACGAAAGTTTATAACCTTGTAACTGAGAATTTCAGGTGGCCTTTTTGCTAGTCTTACCCGAAAAACAATTTATGACAGTAGGACATTTTTGACCAACCTTTTTATCCCAAACCACAATGTCCCAAAGTCACAAGTTTCCCCAGACTTAGAAATGAAAAAGATGAAGGACACTTTATTAGCTAACTTTACTAACAAGTATATTGATGTTGACCATGAGCATAACATCACCAATATATTTAGTTATTTTCCATCGTGATCACAATGCTTTAACTACTTTGCATTTCAAATATGAAAACGTCCAAGAATTAATATTGGGATAATCCTTAACTCTGGTGTCCAGTATGTACAGTAAATAATAAGCAAATATAAGCTATTGTCTTGATCCGCAACTGAAATCCGATGTGACGTTAGTGCAGGTGGATAGGGCAAAAAAAAAAAAAAAGAAGAGCACAATTGACTTTTCCATAAGGTCCGATCTCATGTGTTATCACAATTTTTTGCATTGCTTTGAAACTTGTTTTTATAATAGCCACCTTTTAAAGTACCTCTACTGAAAACTAGAGATTTTAGAGAGCGGTTCAACAATTTATTAACGCCTTCTGATAACAACATTCTTCAATGTCAATATTTAAAATTTAATTGAATACACAACAAAGGCAAGATATTTAATGTTCAAATTGATAAACTTCTTTGTTTTAGTAAATAATCTTGGAATTTTATGGCCACAACACATTCCAAAGAAGCTAGGACAGGGTCCTGTTTACCATTGTGTTACATCACTTTTTCGTTTAACAACATTCAATAAAAGTTTGGGAAACGGGACTAATTGTTGAAACTTTGTAGGCGGAATTCTTTCTCATTCTTGCTTGATCATCTCTACAACTGCGTGAAGGACCAACCAGCTTCAAACGCTCCACCATTATACCGGTCCGTAAAAAAGCAGCAGTCTCAGGTCTGAATGCCGACAAGCCTTGCCTTGAAATCTGTGGTCATTAAAGCCCAAGTGCTATGAGGGCAAATACAGCCCTATGGGGGCAAGAACCAGTGCAATCTCTAGGTTGGTCCCAAGCCAGGATAAATGCAGAGGGTTGCGTCAGGAAGGACATCCGGCGTAAAAACTGTGCCAAACAAATATGAGCGTTCATCTAAAAAAATCCCATACCGGATCGGTGGTGGCCCGGGTTAACAATGCCCGTCCCCGGCACTGCTAACCTGCAGGGGGTCGGTGGAAATTCAGCTACTGTGGGTCAAAGACAAAGAAGAGGAGGAAACCGGATCCATCGTCAGAAGAACAAGAGGAATGCACAGAGCCTACAACTGAGTGTAGGGACTTTGAATGTTGGGACTATGACAGGAAAAGCTCAGGAGTTGGTTGACATGATGATGAGGAGAAAAGTTGATATTCTGTGCATCCAAGAGAGCAGGTGGAAAGGTAGTTAGACTAGAAGTTTAGGAGCAGGGTTTAAATTATTCTACCATGGAGTAGATGGGAAGAGAAATGGAGTAGGGGTTATTATTAAGGGAGAGCTGGCAATGAATGTCTTGGAGGTGAAAAGAGTATCAGAGCAAGACTAAAATTTGAAATTGAGGGTGTTATGTATAATGTGGTTAGCGGCTATACACCACAGGTAGGATGTGACCTAGAGTTGAAAGAGAAATTCTGGAAGGAACTAGATGAAGTAGTTCTGAGCATCCCAGACAGCAAGAGAGTTGTGATTGGTGCAGATTGTAATAGACATATTGGTAAAGGAAACAGGGGCGATGAAAAAGTGATGGGTAAGTACAGCATTCAGGAAAGGAACTTTGAGGGACAGATGGTGGTGGACTTTGCAAAAAGGATAGAGATGGCTGTAGTGAACACTTATTTCCAGAAGAGGGAGTGACCTATAAGAGTGGAGGTAGAAGGCACGCAGGTGGATTATATTTTGTGCAGATGATGTAATCTGAAGGAGATTACTGACTGTAAAGTAGTGGTAGGGGAGAGTGTAGCTCGACAGCATAGGATGGTGGTATGTAGGATGATTCTGGTGGTGGGTAGGAAGATTAAGAAGACAAAGGTAGAGCAGAGAACCATGTGGTGGAAGCTGAGAAAGGAAGAATGTTGTGCGGCCTTCCGGAAAGAGGTGAGACAGGCTCTCGATGGACAGCAGAAGCTCCCAGAAGACTGGAGTACGACAGCCAAGGTAATCAGAGAGACAGGCAGGAGAGTACTTGGTGTGTCTTTTGGTAGGAAAGGGGAGAAGGAGACTGGGTGGTGGTGGTGAAAATGCAGTACCTCTCAATTAAAGAGGCAAAGTGTTGGCACGTTCCATAATAGCTAAGCAAGTGGGGGCAAAAGCGAAAGAAAATCAACGGATGGTGTCATCCATTGGTCAAAGTCCAAAATTAGGGAGCAAAAAATGTTGGAAGACAAAAATAGTCAGGCATTTAACAGCTTTGGTTGTATTGTCAACCCAAAGCAGCACACTGGACAAAAAAAGACGGTTGTAGCACAGATCTAGAATCTAGACAAATCTCATGAGATCATGTGATCAGGAAAAATGAAAAAGAAGACACAGCAATGACCAGGAATCACAACATGGAAGGGGGCACACAAGAGGTGGCAATAATGGTGGTTTTGGAAATAATTGGAAAAAGCACAATTCATAAAATATAAAAAAAAGACCCTGTTTTGTGTTCAAATTTGCTGAGCTGAATTCTGAGGTCCGTTAAACTTTTGTTTTTCAGGCAAGACATACTTGTTTTAATTTATGCCTGCTTCCTTCTTTCTGAAACAGGTCACTTCTTGATTAGCAAATTTTTCGTTTCAAGTTACAATTCACAAAGATTTAGGAGATGTCTGCTTTCGGCACACACACACATGCAGATTTCTGGTCATAAATATCCAACATGTTTTATATTTAAGAATTGTGGCCCTTGTGCGCCATCCAGCAAAGAAACTTTGAGGGTCATAAGGTGGTGGACTTTGCAAAAAGGATGGAATTGGGAGTGGTGAACACTTATTTCCAGAAGAACCAGGAACATAGAGTGACCTACAAGAGCGGAGGTAGAAGCACGGAGCTATATGATATTTTGTGCAGACGATGTAATCTGAAGGAGTTTACTGATTGTAAGGTAGTGGTGGGGGAGAGTGTAGCTCGACAGCATAGGATGGTGGTGTGTAGGATGACTCTGGTAGGAAGATTAAGAAGACAAAGGTGGAGCAGAGAATCTAGATGGATAGGAAGAGCTCCCAGAAGACTGGAATACTAATGCTAAGGTACTCAGAGAGGGAGGCAGGAGAGTACTTGGTGTGCCTTCTGGTAGGTAAGGGGAGAAGGAGACTTTGTGGTTGAACCCTAAAATACAGGGAGTCATACAAGGAAAGAGATTAGCGAAGGCTAAATAAGAGGCATGTGAAGACATATACACAAGGTTGGACACGAAAGAAGGAGAAAAGGATCTCTACAGGTTGGCCAGACAGAGGGATAGAGATGGGAAGGATATGCAGCAGGTAGAGTGATTAAGCATAGAGACGGAAATGTGTTGACTGGTGCCAGTAGTGTGCTAAATAGATGGAAAGAATACTTTGAGAAGTTGATGAATGAAGAAAATGAGTGAGAAGGAAGAGTTCAAGAGGCAAGTGTGAAGGACCAGGAAGTGGCAATGATTAGTAAGGGGGAAGTCAGAAAGGCACTACAAAGGATGAAAAATGGAAAGCTAGTTGGTCCTGATGACATACCGGTAGAGGTATGGAAGCAATTTGGAGAGATGGCTGTGGAGTTTTTGACCAACTTATTCAATAGAATACTAGCGGGCGAAAAGATGCCTGAAGAATGGTTGAAAAGTGTTCTAGTTCCCATTTTTAAGAACAAAGGGGATGTTCAGAGCTGTGGGAATTATAGAGGAATAAAGTTGATGAGCCACACAATGAAGTTATGGGAAAGAGTAGTGGAGGCTAGACTCAGGACAAAAGTAAGTATCTGTGAGCAACAGTATGGTTTCATGCCTAGAAAGAGTACCAAAGATGCATTATTTGCCTTGAAGATGCTAGTGGCAAAGTACAGAGAAGCTCAGAAGGAGCTACATTGTGTCTTTGTGGATCTAGAGAAAGCCTATGACAGAGTACTAAGAGAGGAACTGTGGTACTGCATGCGTAATTCTAGTGTGGCAGAGAAGTATGTTAAAATAGTACAGGACATGGATGATGGCAGCAGAACAAAATCATGTTTTGTGGTGGAAAAAACGCATTGGGCCCATATTGGCTGACGTTTTTTCATTAATAACATACTAAAAATCATCCATTTCATGACACTTGACCTTTCAGTCCTTTGAGTGCCTTGTGCTGGACAACCTCGAGAGAATCACTGGTCCCCAACTGCACCCACTCCAGTTTGCCTATCGAGCTAACAAGTCTGCGGATGATGCTGTCAATATGGGTCTGCACTTCATCCTTGAACATCTTGACAGTGAGGGTACCAATGACAGAATCCTGTTCATGGACTTCAGCTCTTTGTTTAACACAATCATCCCTGAACTCCTCTCCTCCAAACTTCTCCGTCTCAGCATCTCGCCTGTCATCTCCCTGTGGATCTACAACCTTTTGACGGGCAGGACACAGCAGGTGAGGCTGGTGGGACACCACCTTATCCACGCGCACTATCAGCACCGGGGTACCCCAAGGTTGTGTCCTCGCCCCTCTGCTCTTCTCGCTCTACACGAAGGACTGCACCTTGTGACATCTGACTGTCAAACTCCTGAAGTCCGCAGATGACACCACGGCCTCATCAAAGACTGGGACGAGTCTGCATATTGACAGGAAGTGGCAAGGCTGTAGCTTTGGTGTGGTCGACACAACCTGGCGTTGAACACTCTAAAGACTGTGGAGATGATTGTGGACTTCAGGAGGCATCCTTCACCACAGCTGCCCCTGATGCTGTCTAAGGGTTAGGGTTGTGTCAACCATCGAGAACTTCAAGTTCTTGGGAATTACAGTCTCAGAGGACTTGAAGTGGGGGACGAACATCAACACCATCCTCAAAAGAGCCCAGCAAATGATGTACTCCTTGTGGCCTCTGAGGAAGCACGGCCTGTCTCAAGAGCTGCTGAGACAGTTCTACACAGCAGTTATCCAATCAGTACTGTGTTCCTCCATCACAATCTGGTTTGGGGCCACCACAAAAAATGACAAACTCAGACTGCAACGGCCAATCAAAACCGCTGAACGGATTGTCGGCATCACGCTACCCACTATCGAGGACTTGTACACAACATGAACTAAGTCCAGAGCAGGCAGGATCGTTTTGAATCCTCCACATCCTGGCCACCAGCTCTTCCAGCTTCTTCTGTCGGGAAACCGCTACAGATCAATGAAAGTCAAAAGTAGCAGGCATTTGAACAGTTTTTTCCCTCTGGCAATTAAGTCATTAAATTCTTGATCAGCAAACCTACTATTTTTCTGCCTTGTGCCATGTTAGGACACTCACTCGCATCCTGCTGCTCCAATCAGTATTAGTAATAATATCTATCTATCTATCTATCTATCTATCTATCTATCTATCTATCTATCTATCTATCTATCTATCTATCTATCTATCTATCTATCTATCTATCTATCTATCTATCTATATCTATCTATCTATCTATCTATCTATCTATCTATCTATCTATCTATCTATCTATCTATCTATCTATCTATCTATCTATCTATCTATCTATCTATCTATCTATCTATCTATCTATCTATCTATCTATCTATCTATTTTTTTATACTTTGCACAATTGATATTGCACTGGTCTATAACGAGAACCGCAAATATGTAAAGGCACTCTCTACAAGCTTAACACAATGTGGGAAGTTAACATACTTATCCACACAGATTTTACATCTTGCACGTCTTATGAGGAATAGTTCCTATAAACCAAAATGTCTCTTGTTCTTTGTTCTTGTGCCTATGCTGTTCCTTGTTCTTTGTTCTGAATATCGTACCAGGGGAGCACCGACTGCCAGAGAAAAATTCCTTGTGTGTTTTTACATACTTGGCCATTAAAGCTGATTCTGATTCTGATGTACAGCTTCAGCTTTTCAACAGTTAAGGGACTACATTGGCATATTTTACAATTTATAATACGCGACACATTTTCAATGGCTGATAGCCCTGGACTGCAGGCAGTCCAGTCTAGTACCCGCAGTGTTTTCTACGTTGCCACACTGTTGTAACACGTACAGAATGTGGTTTGGCATCGTCTTACTGAAAGGGTCGTTCATGAAAAAGACGTTGCTTGGATGGCAGCATATAATTTTCCAAAACCTGTTCCTTTCAGCATCAATGGTGCCTTCACAGATGTGTAGGTCACCCATGTCATTGGCACTAACACAGCCCGTACCATCACAGATGCTTTCTTTTAAACTTTGCGTCCATAACAGTGTGGATGTTTTTTTCCCTCTTCGCCCCAAAGGACACGACATCCACAATTTCCAAAAACAATTGGAAATGTGGATTCGTCAGACCTCAGACCACTTCTCCACTTTATATCAGTCCAATTTAGATGAGCTTAGACCCATAGAAGCCGCCAGCGTTTCTGCGTGTTGTTGAAGAATGGGTTTTGCTTTGCATAGTAGACTTTTATTTTGAACTTACAGCTGAAGTGCTAAACTACATTAATTAAATTGGTTTTCTGAAGTGTTCCCAACTCCATGTGGTGATATCCTTGACAAGTGACACGGGCATTCCATGGTGGTTTTTGGCCTTACCGCATACATACTTGCAGGGACTTATTTTTTCAAGATTCTCAGAAATTGTTGATGATATTATGGACCGCAGATGAGGAAATCCCTAAAGCCTTGAAATTTTACATTGAGGTATTGTCCTTCAATTGTTTGACTATTTTCTTATACAGTTGTCCACAAAGAGGTGAACCTCACCTCATCTTTGCTTGTGAATGAATGAGCAATTCAGGGAACTTCCTTTTATACTCAATCATAGGACCCCCCAGTTGCCAATTGGCCTGTTCACTTCTGGAATGAGCATTGGCCACCTTTCTCAGTCTTTTTTGCCACCTGGCCCAGCTTTTTTGGAATGTCAGATTTGTTTCTGGTGAGCGTTGGCCTCTGCCAAGGCTGCCCTTTGTCACCAATTTTGTTCATAAGTCTTATGGACAGGCTCTCTCGGCGCAGCCGAGGTGTTGAGGGTGTCCAGTGTGGTGGCCTCAGCATCGCATGTCTTCTCTTTGCAGATGATGTGGTTCTGATGGGTTCATCAAGTTGTGATCTCCAATGCTCACTGGAGCGGTTTACAGCCAAGTGTGCAGCAACTGGGATGAGAATCAGCACCTCCAAATCTGAGACCATGGTCCTCAGTCGGAAAAAGGCGACGTGCCCTCTACGGGTCGGGGATGAGATCCTGCCCCAAGTGGAGGAGTTCAAGTATCTTGGTGGCTTGTTCACGAGCATGAGATCGACAGACGGATCGGTGCAGCGTCTGCAGTGATGCAGACTTTGTATCAGTCCGCTGCGGTAAAGAGAGCGCTAAGTCAAAAGGTGAAGTTCCTACCCTCACCTATGGGCATGAGATTTGGGTCGTGACCGAAAGAACAAGATCCCGGATGCCGAAATATTAGTTTCCTCTGCATTGAGAGGCGCCAGATGATTATATATATATATATATATATATATATATATATATAATATATATATATATATATATATATATATGTGTGTGTGTGTGTGTGTGTGTGTGTGTGTACATATATAAGTGTGTGTGTGTGTGTGTAACAATAATAATTTTTCTTTAAAGAAAAAGAATATTGGAAAATTGTGACACTGAAAAACCAAACCTTTCCAAGTGTCTTTCAATTTTGAAGGCCCATGTGGTGTATCTCTTCCATTTTGGTTCATCATAGATCAGGAAAGAAAGGACTGTCAGCACATTAATCAAAGACAAAAAATAAGAGGAGGTTTAAGAGAAATTAATGAAGCAGATTAATTTTAAATGTGAAGAATTACCTCAACTTGTGATTTTTTTTTATTCTTTCTGTGAATGTGATTACATATTATATAAAGGGTTGTGACAATGCAAGGAATAAACTAAAAAACAGAGAGGCCAGGATACAGTGGGTGTGTATGTTTAGGGGTGGGATTAACAATTTTCATTTAAACAAGTGAAGATTGCATTTGAGGCTTAAAAGAACTACTTCCGATTGCAGGCACTGGTAAACTATGAAAGATCCAGTGACTACTCTCACAAAGGCCAAACAAACACCAATAGCTCTCAAACACTCTCTCTCACACATGCACATGCACACACATGCACACTCACACACACATATTAATACGCAAGGCTTTCTCCAGGCAAAATCGGATTTTTGAACCTCCCTAATCCCTGGTTGCAATCTGCATCCTGCCATAAGAAGGGGGAGGGTGAGCTTTCCTGTCCTGGGATCCTCACAGAGCTCTCTGCCCTGCCCACTCAGCAATGCAATCCAACACAAACTAAAACACACGAGCCATGATTTCTGAGTAGTGACGGCAGTACAAACCTCAGCACATTCTCAGCCCTAGAGAGCCTCAGTCGCCTCAACTAATCGTTATTGGGATGGAAGGGGGATAGGTGGGAGTGGTGGGGTACACCACATTTTTCTTAAAATTAATTTGCTCTTTGTCCTGCAATTAGGTGGCAACGAGTTCAGGGTATACCCGGCATCGTGCCCGAAGATAGCTGGGATAGGGTCCAAAACGCCCACGACCCGATTAAGGACAAGCAGAACGGAAGATGTATGAATGAATGACTATTTGGATCTTTCTTTTTATGTGTTTGCTTTTGCTGGATGACAAAGTGATGAACTCAGTAAAATTCTATGTTGTATCCCAGGATCCGCTGATAGCAAGTGCGCAGGAGGCCCTACTGAGATTGACCATATCATCACTGGCCATGACGTGATCCGGAGATTTCCAAACCTACAGGTCTTTTGATCCCATCCGTGGCACCTTCTGACACCCTCATGACTTCAGGGAGCCTGCCGGAGAGCAAGCCCGTCAACTTTATTTGCTGGAGCTGACCGGACAGCAGCCACCGCCGACCTGGGACATCCCAGAGTCACGTTGAACGCAAGGATCCGAGCAGGACTGGGAACAGAGGAATGAAGAGGAATATGTTCCTCCGGTGGATCATACTGCTTTCCCAATGCTTTGTATGTCACGTCCAAGGAGAACTTCCTTTCATATCAGGGAACAACGCGGCAATGCTGGTCAACTGGTAAGTACGAGTTTCTTGCCTTTGAGAAAGATAAAGCTTTGTGGTGCTTAGGACAATAATTCTGACTTCTGACAGAAATATTGATTCCCACTTTTAATCTAATTTTAGAGATGGGGTAAGGGCTATTTTAAAGAACATATGCAAGCAAGCAGTGATGTTCTCAAGAAAGTTGTACTGGTATATTAATATGCCTCCTCATACTCAAATGGTATCATGGACTAGACTAACAGGACTAATAAAAGCCATCCATCCTGTTATTTTGCCTCTCTGCACATTTTCTGTTCTGTGTGTAACCTAACTCGAGGCCTCACTCACTCACAAACTTTTCAGCAGAACAAAGAAATTTTACTTTTCAAGTGGCATTCAATGTTTTCTTCAGAATACTTACACAATTAAGAGTATAATAATTGACAAATAATATAATGGATCATTGATTGATTCTAAAGTTAATTCATTCATTCATTTTCCAAGCCACTTATCCTCACAAGGGTGGTGGGAGTGCTGAAGCTATTCCCAGCTATCAACAGGCAGGAGGTGGGGTACACCCTGAACTGGTTGCCAGCCAATCACAGAGCGCATAAAGACAGACAATGATCACACTGACAATCACACCTATTGAGAGCCTCCAATTAATGCATGTTTTAGGAATGTGGAAAGAAACCGGAGTGCTCATAGAAAACCCAAGCAAGCAAGGGGAGGACATGCAAGCTCCACACAGGTGGGGCCGGGATTTGAACCCAGTCCTAAGAACTGTGAGGCCAACAGCCTAACCAGTTGCTACACCGTTCCGTTGATTCGAAAGTTGCAAACACAAACAAAACATAACATCGTACATCCCATTTTCCTTAAGAATATTTCAAACATTTGATGAGCCAGACCATTTTTTGTTGACATTTCAAAATTGTCTGATAGACCCCCTGCAAAAAAGCATGGAGGAGCAAAGCTCAGAATATACCTGCATATATAAATAACTGGCTTAGACTTTGCTAAATTACTTTACCCGCAAAAAACAACCATTCAAAAAACAACTATTTACAATCACATTAACATCTATGGGCAATTAAGTGTCTTCAAGAACGAAAACCAGAGCGCCTGGAGAAAACGTATGCAGGCACAGGGAGAACATCCAAACACAGGTGGGGCTGGGATTTGAACCCTGGTCCTCAGAACTGAGTGGCAGAGGAGCAACTGTTCATTAGAGCTAAGCAATAACCAGTGAAAATAACAAAAATACTTGATAATGACCAACTTTTTAACATTGTGGTTGGACACTGGAAAGTAAAAGAAAACTGTTTTTTTTTTTAAATCAAAATAGATGTCAGTTCACTTTTTAATCTTGGTTTTCAAAAATGAAGAATAGTCAACCATCAAAGTACACTGACCATAAAATATGAAAGAGCGAGAGTCGGGATGAAGGGGCAGCGCAATGGTTGCAATCTTGTGCAGCTCGAAGCCCAAAGGCACTCTAGCAATGCCCAGGAATACTAACTTCTCTGTAACAAAGAAAATTATTTCTATATATTTTTTCCCTCATACAATGGCACAGTTGAGCGACTGGTTAGAGTGTCTGCGTCACAGTTCTGAGGACCACGGTTCAAATCCCCGCCTCGCTTGTGTGGAGTTTGCATGTTCTCACCGTGCCTGTGTCGGTTTTCGCCGGATACTCTGGTTTCCTCCCACTTCTCTTCCCCCCAAAAAGCTTCCATTAATTGGTGACTCTGAATTGTCCAAAGGTGTGATTGTGAGTGCGAATGGTTGTTTGTTTATATGTGCCCTGCGATTGGCTGGTGACCAGTTCAGGGTATACTCCGCCTCCTACCTGAAGATAGATGGGATACGCTCCAGCACTCTTGTAACATTTGTGAAGATAAGTGGCTGTTTAGTTATGGATCATAAATACAATCTTACATAACTTGAAATAAAGTTAGTTGGGTATACATGGTGAAACGGTGTAAAAATTTTTACTTTTGGTTAGATCCCGAATCAGGCGTATTTAACTGACAGCCTTGTTTTAAACTGTGTGTTGGCGTGGGGATCTGAAATAAGTATTTAACTGGACAGCGGGCCTTCCTAATGACTGGAACAGTACAGCCAAGGTTATCAGAGAGACACCCAGGAGAGTATGTGGTGTATCTTCTGCTCAGAAAGGGAAGAAGGAGACTTTGTGGTGGATCTCAAAATACAGGTTATCATACGAGGAAAGAAGTTAGTTCAGAAGAAGTGGGACACTGAGAGAGCCAAGGAGAGGAGAGAGGAAGACATGGAGATGCGACATAGGGCAAAGTTGGAGGTGGCAAAGCTCAAAAAAAGAAACACATCATGACATCTATGCTCAGTTGGACACTAAAGAAAGAGAAAAAGTGTGATACAGGTTGGCCAGACAGAGGGACAGTGATGGGAAGGATGTGCAGCAAGTTAGGGTAATTAAGGGTTGACATGGAAATCTGTTAACTGGTGACTGTGGTGTGCTGGATAGATGGAAAGAATACTTTAAGGAGTTGTTGAATAAAAAAAATCAGAGAGGGGAAACAGTGAGGTCCCTATGCATGCGTGGATTTTCTTCGGACACTCCAGTTCCTCCCACATCCCAAAAACATGCAACATTATGTGGACACTCTAAATTGCCCCGAGGTGTGATTGTGAGTGCAGCTGTTTGTCTCAATGTGCCCTGCGATTGGCTGGCAACCAGTTCAGGGGTGTACCCCGCCTCCTGCATCTTGACAGCTGGGATAGGCTCCAGCACTCCCCGTGACCCTTGTGAGGATTAGCAGCGATTGAAAATGGATGGATGGATGATATATCAGCAATAAAGCATTGGTATTGTTTTCCTTTGCTTGTTTTAAGCATATTTATATGTATTTAAATATGTATGATAGCTGGGATAGGCTCCAGCAGAGCCGTGACCCTTGTGAGGATAAGCGGCTCAGATAATGGATGATGGATCGGTGAAAATTAAGGATTTACAGTGATATCTGTATTTACGAAATTAATTCATTCCAGAAGTTGTTTTGTACCGTGAATTTTTCACAAGTCTTCACAAGTCCCGATTAGGGGTTGCCACAGTGTATCATCTTTTTCTATCGAAGCCTATCTTGTGCATCTTCCTCACTAACACCGACAGTCTTCATATCCTCTCTCACCTCATGAACCTTTTCTTTGGTCTTCCTCTCACTCTTTTGCCTGGAAGCTCCATCCTTGGCACCCTTCTACCAAAATACTCACTCTCTCGCCTCTGGGGATGTCCAAACCATCGAAGCCTGCTCTCTCGAACCTTGTCTCCAAAAACATCCATCTTTGGCTGTCCCTCAAATGAGCTCATTTCTAATCCTATCCAACCTGCTCACTCTGAGCAAGAACCTCAACATCTTCATTTCTACTATCTCAAGTTGTGCTTCCTGTTGTTTCTTCAGTGCCACCGTCTCTAATCGTAGATCATGGCCTGCCTCACCACTGTTTTATAGACTTTGCCCCTCATCCTCGCGGAGACTCTTCTGTCACATAGAACACCAGACACCTTCCGCCAACTGTTCCACCCCGCTTGGTCCTATTTCTTCATTTCCTTACCACATTCTCCATTGCTCTGTATTGGTGACCCGAAGTATTTGATGTCATCCACCCTTGCTATCCTTTCTCCCTGGAGCTTCTCTCTTCCCCCACCGCCTCTCTCATTCATGCGCATATATTCTGTTTTACTTCAGCCAATCTTCATTCCTCTCTTTTCCAGTGGGTGCCTCCATCTTTCTAATTGTTCCTCCACCCGCTCCCTGCTTTCACTGCAGATCACAATATCATCTGCGAACATTATGGTCCAAGGGGAATCCAGTCTAACCTCATCTGTCATCTTCAAGGCAAATAATGCATCGGTGGTACTGTTTCTAGGCATGAAACTATACTGTTGCTCACATATACTTACTTCTGACCTGAGTCTAGCCTACTCTTTCCCACAATTTAATTGTGTGACTCATCATCTTTATTCCTCTGTAATTTCCACAGTTCTGAACATCGCCTTTGTTCTTAAAAATGGGAACTCGTACACTTTTCCTGAATTCTTCTGGTATCTTCTCTCCCACTAGTGTTCTATTGAAAAGTTGGTCAAAAACTCCACAGCCACCTCTCGAAATTGCTTCCATACCTCTATTGGTATGTCATCAGGACCAACTGTCTTTCCATTTTTCATCCTTTTCACTGCCTTTCTAACTTCCCCCTTACTAATCAATGCCACTTCCTGGTCATTCACACTTGCCTCTTAAACTCTTCCTTCTCTTCCATTCTCTTCATTCATTAACTTCTCAGAGTACTCTTTCCATCTTCTTAGCACTGGCATCTGTCAAAATATTTCCATCGGTATCTTTAATTACCTTTACTTCCTGTACATCCTTCCCATCTCTATCCCTCTGTCTGGCCATTTTTCACAAGTCGAAGCACTTTTTACATGTAAATAGCCTAATTTGTTCCAAGTCCCCACCAAAAATGAGCACTCAATGTACAGAATGTAAAGAATAATGAAAACTATGTGAATTTACCTTTGGTGTTGGGTGACTATGCGAAGAGAAAGGTGAGTGACAAGCAAAAGGCATTGTAGGGGATGGAGGAGGAGGGAACCGTTTAACAGCTGAGAGAAAACATAAGTACAAATTTATGAATGGACACAACTTAATTCCACTAAGGTTTCTTGGGGCCCATGGCAATGAAAGATGAATAAACTTGAAAAAAAAACACAACAGAAAACTATACCAATGTGTGCTAGCTTGTGACAGTGTGTGGTAGCACTGGTGTGTGATTTAGTAACACTTGAGTGTCCAAGGGAAACAAAAAGCATCATGGGTAATGATTAATGTCCCTCCTTGCCAATGGGATACCAGAAAGATGTGATTGTGATACCCAATGGGAAAGCAGCTCTATCACGCCACACAAACCAAGATACAAGATGTTTACATACGGTGGAATTTGGGGGGCTGTGAATCCAGCGCCCATTTTTTTCTTTCGTATCCAATATTTTTTCCGAGGAGGTGTTTTGTAACATGAATTTTTCGTTACCAGAGATGTTCATAAGTATAGGTACGACTGTATAGTTTTTTTGCAACAATTTATAGTGTTTTGGTGACCTTGGCTGACTGGTTTGACTGTTTTAGAAGAGTCCTTAAGTGAAATAATTAGCTGAAGGTTCTGGCCTTATACGTAGGTGGTGTGTGTCATGATCCTGCCGCTCCAGCCCGGGCTGTGCGGTGATTGGGAGGTGCACACCTGCGCCTCATGCAGCCTGATTATGCGGTGTATTTATATGACCCCGATGATGACTGGCCGGGCCAGTTTGTTGAGCTTCATGTCCCGATCGAGTGCTCCGGTATCCCTGATCGACAACCCGTGTGTACCGACCTTCGCCTGTTCTCCGACCAACCTTGTAAGCCTGACTCCTTTGATACTTCTGCCTGCTTTGATCATTCTCCCGTGTACCGACTCCTGCCTGCCCGCTCACCTGCTCTCTTCGCCCGACGTCCCAACTACCACTGACTGCCTGCTCGATCCCCGACCTCGGCATATAATAAACGTTTCTCTCTGAACTACCTTGCATCGTCCGAGTCCTGCATTTGGGTCCTACTCCCGTTCCGATGGGACGTGACAGTGTGCACATACGAGGGGCAGTCATAATATAAGTAACGGACTTTACTTTGGAGCTGATGGGCTTTATCAGTATCTGTCAATTGTATTTCATTATTTCCAAATTCGATCAAAACATCATCAAAAGACGTTTACTCCGTGTTGCCGTTTTTAGCCCCTTCACTTGTCTTGTGGCATAGTACTGTAACTATCTGACAGCCAATAATATTTTTTCAATATTGTTGGTGAAAATCACATAATTGTTGTGGGACTATTTTGCGGTGTCATAAACAATAACATAAGTTATTTGCAGTCTGTGCACAGCTGCTGTACATCATGGGGAACATCATATAAATGCATCAACACAAAAAATTTGACTGGACACCTGAAGATTGAACAAAAGGAGGAGCATGCAGCATTCACACAACACAGCACGGAGAAAAAAAAGGAAAAGCCATACAAACGCAGACTTTGTAAAATACCTATCCATATAACCAAGTTATGTAAAAGTTAGAATTATCCAAAATCCTTTAACTGCAACAAAGAAATGTAATTTGTGTAAATTAGCACCCGGCGGCATGGTGGACGACTGGTTAGAGAGTCTACCTCACAGTTCTGAGGACCAAGGTTCAAATATACCGATGTGGGGTTTGCAGGTTCTCCATGTACTTGTGTGGGTTTTCCTCCCACATCCCCAAAACATGCATGCGAAGTTAAATGAAGACTGTATTTTGCCCTAGGTGTGAATATTTTTTTTTATATGTGCCCCGCAATTGGTTGGCAATCATTTCAGGATGTACCCTGCCTCTTGCCAGAAGCTAGCTAGGATAGTCCACAGTACTCCCATGACCCTTGTGAGGATAAATGGCTCAGATGATGGATGGATGTCATGTTGTAATGCTGTTGTTTTGACCAAAACGTATGCCAATGGCCAATTCTTGAATTCCCTCTAGTGTCATTGAATAGAGACATTGCTCAATCTTGTGACTGGATCGGTGATGTTTGTTTTTGTTTTGTTTTTTAAACTTGATAATCGATGATCAGCTTAATTACATATAGCCAAATATCCTAATTGTGTAAAGTCTAATAAATAATATGGTACGAATGTCTACACATATAAGTGATGCAGTGCATCAGTGGGCAATATCAGGGCTGGTGCAAAAATTTAAACCAAAAAAAGAAATCCACACGTTTAATGATAATTCTACTCCAAACTGGATGGACTTGTATTACAGTTTCATTTTACATAAGTGTTTTAAGCAGATGTCTTTCAATGACCCACCCCCGCACCAACCCGCCACATGTCACAGCTGGCTGTCCAATCCCATTCCGACATGCATCCAGGTTCATCTTTCTAAGCAAAGTGAAGTCAACTTTTCCTCTTATCGGATAATTAAACTCATCCATGCCAAAACTAAGTCAGACATTACCAAGTTGCCTCCAATATGTCTTCCTACACTTTACAGATGTCCTCGCCTGGACAGTCATTAAAACCTGTAGACAAGCCCACACACACAGGACCAACCAACCAATACCTCACTGAGCTGTGATGTCATCTTCTTATGCAAAAGCTGATGGGGTTGGCTGGATGGTTTCCGTCCGGGTTTGGGCAGGAGGGTGTTGCCTTGGGATTAACTCGAGGCTTCTCTCTGGTTCTGTTTCGTGCGTGCGTGTGTGTGTGTGTATGTGTGTGTGTGTGTGTGTGTGTGTGTGTGTGTGTGGTGTGTGTGTGTGTCCATGCACAAGCAGGCGGGTTCACGCCAGGGATAAGTGTTGTTTTACAAGGCTGCCCCGGGCCCATAGACAGCTGGTTGTGTGAGGGATAGGCTACTCTCCCATACTGGCCTCCGCTCATTGACGCTGATCCGCCCATAATGTCTCCCACATTTCACGATTGGTCTCACGCACTCATTTCTTCTACTTTTAATCTAGACTTAGTTACATCACTTCAACGTGTTACCAATGGAATGTGGCATACAGTATGTCTTTCAGCAGGTGAAGAACAAAAGTTAAGTCCAGCTGATGGAGTGTTTGTTTACTGGCAGCTCTGCATCACTGCCCTTTGACCCCATTACTTGCTGTGTAGAGAGGATTTCGTTTGGGGAACATCCACACAAATAGCTTCTGGTAGAGACATGACAAGAGGATTAATCAAATGCACTTTCACATTTAGAAAAGACGTTTTGTAACTACAGCTATGGGTTTCCTGAGTTTTGAGGATGGTTTCCCATAAATGAGACCTTTAGGAAATAAGATTCATCTTTGACCACTAAGAGAGCATCTCTTGTGTTAAGCGCTCGCGTATGATAACCTGGCACTAGTGCCTTTGATGAGTGAAACTGCTTTTCACTCGTCATTTCACACACTAACCTCTACTTGTGTGTATGTCCTCCGTGCCAGCGGTTAGTCCAATCAGAAGGTACTGGTTCAGTCTGGACCCGTCATCTGCCACCACTACAGACTTGGAAGCATCCTTAGTCCACGTGTAAACCACCTCAGACACTGGATAGGCATCTGACAGGGACAGAGAATCGCTGCATGTATGTTTGTGTTCTAAATAAGCCAACATGAACAATGCGAGACTCAACATTCATTTTAACACGCAATGTACTTGCATGCTGCTTTTGATTAGAACACAGCTTTGTTGTACAGATATTTCAGTGTTTTCTTTTTTAAAGCACCCAAATGGATCAGTTAGTCAGCCGAAGTCAGATTAACCTTCATCATGTATTGCATCACTCCTGTGCTGAAAAAGCCACCCCTGTGATTTCGTCTTGCCCAAACAGATGACGTTGAGCTGTCATTTGTGCCATCAATGGTTGAACAACAAAGCGCATATTTTGTCCAGGGCTATTAATAATTAATTCCTTATACAAATTGTATGTTGATCATGTGGAAGTTGATTGCTCACACAAGTTTGATTTGGTTTTATTTCACCACTATAAAGCAAAATTAAGCAAGGGATTTTGAATGCAAAACTTCGATGCTTGGGGAAGCTTATTTTAGCTGCTGGATTGACCATCACGTGACAACATGCTCATATTCCTTAACAACAATTGATAAGATGGAGTTGCGTGTCACTTAATGTAAGTGGGCTGGTGAGATATTCATTTTTTTTTTTATGGCTGGATTGCCAATGGAAATCATAGCAAAATAACTTAAATTTTCCAATCATCTGTTATTGGCTGTCGTCCAGTCCAGAGCAAAGCCCGTCTCTCACATAACCCTAACGAGGACGAGCGCTACAGAAAATGAATCGATTTTCCAAATGTGCAATGCTCATCGCTTTGTCCGTCTGATGAGACATATCTTAATATTAGAGCACAGCAGACATGGCATCGTAAAGCTGAAGTATACAGTTGGAGTTCAAAGACAAAAAGGACTGCTGTATGTAGTGTTTAACTCTCAGGAACATTTGCTTGCTAAGATTTCTACATTAACTCAAAAATAATTTGGGGTAAGCAAAAAAAATCTCAATAAATATAGTGATATAAACCAAACACAGGTTGCTGAAGAAAGGGGATACAAAGTGTGTGAGAACTTAGACAGAAAATGAGTTATTCTATGCAGAATAAGATATTTTAATTGAGGAAAATGATTGCTAAAGCAACATAAACCAGTACATTAATATGCAGTATATGATAATATGTGTTATGCCCGGTAGTGTCCCTTTTATGCAGACCATGCGGGTTTGATTACTGGTGAGTGGCCCAATGCCCACCCACTGCCAATCCCAAATCCGGATAAAAGATGGGTTTGCTACGTTAGGAAGGACATCCAGTGTAAAAAAAAAAAAAAGAAATGAAAAGAAAGAAACAAAAAGAAAAAGAAAAAAACCTGCGACACAAATCATGAAAGTGACACACTGGTAAACGCTGATGGGACAAGCTTAAAATCACGACAGTCTATGATATATATCCCTTTAATTCTCATTTGTGTACAAATATATCTGCAACAGCTGGATAAAGTGGCACGGTTGTAAACTGTATGAGGAAGGTGTTTTGACCGAACAAAAAATGTAGTACATGTGCGTGCACACCTGCCTGCTTGTGTGGTCATTGCTTTAATTAGAAAATACTTCAGTTGGAATTAGGGACTGCCACAGATTTGCATTACGTACGCCTAAGAAGAGCTAATTACTTTGGCAGGCATGATGACTCATACCTGTGCCAACTTTCCCACACTTCACGCTAAGCTCTGAACACTTGTGTGCCAATCAATGAGGTTGCCAGACTTCTCATATACTAAACCTTTTACCTGTCTGTCAGAAAGATCAAGGATGCAAATTCAGTTTAGTCTCATAAAGTTGGTTTCCAGATAACCAATATTTTTACACAGCCGAGCCGCTAGGCCGAGTCACAAGCCATTATTATTACCATAAAATAAAATGATGCAGAAACAATTTTCTCGAAGGTTATATGAGGCTAGTTATTGTGGCTGTAAAATCACCTATGTAACACAGCGCTCTGTGACTTGGGAGCCAAGTCTTCAATGATCAAGTTACAAAACTTTCCGCACTTAAAGCCATTGTTAACTATGGCAAGAAATGGAGGATCTAGAGAAACCCCTGCTTAGTTTCGCCACTGATAACCTAATGAGTGCATTGTGAGGAGTGCAAAAGAATTTGAAGACAGGTGATGTTAATGTCGGTCCAAAAACAAAATTTTAAAAATATGGGAGGCGATGCTTTGTGCAGAGGGGCTCAAAAACTATAATATAGCAGATGATATAATGTACACACCTCCCACCTGCAGGGCATTCCACTAAGGCGATTAGATACAACTTTGGCGAAGGAATTCCAAGTGGCCCCCTTACACAGTAATTGGATTGGAGTCAAATGTGCTTTTCATATATAGCAACTGTGGGTGGAGTACGTCCCACAGAAATCTGGAGATAAGAGCATCATCCCTTTAGCCCAGGAGGCTAGGAGGGTATGGCATTTGGCCAGATCGTATTTTTCAAGGGTCATTGTACTGTTAAACATGCACTTGTCAGTAGGACAAGAATGCAAGGCATCTTATTATGGGCAAACACTCCTGTTGGATAGCCTAATTTAGTCAGATCACTCGCAATAATCCTTACTTGTTGACTGACCCACGAACACTACTTGTGTAATACTGAACTTCCCCCAATGCTCAAATGAGGGATCATCTTGAGTAATTGTTGAAGTTACTCATAGACACCCAGTGATCCTTACTTTTTAAATTTTTTTAGATGAATTGGCTACATAGACCGTGAGAGTAAAACTCTGTGTTCTGTTTTTGCTACATTTCGTGAACCAAACCTGACTTGACTCACAGCTGCCAAACTTCAATGGACAGGCGTGAGCGTCCATGGGGAAATCCTCCAGCTGCATGGGACATTCGGCTGATATTGTCAGTCTGAGGCAGAATAAAACAAGACAAGAAAGAGATGATTCTTTTAACAGTAGTTCATTGAGAAACGGGGGGAGGGGGTGGATGAATCAACAGTAAAGGGATTCGGCATTGAAATCATTTAATCTGTACGAAATGATTGTTCAGTTTTATTGAATCTTCATTTGCATATGAGATGACAGCCCTGCCACCTAGTGGTCTTTTTCTTTTTTGCACTTTCCAGTCATGAATCTTGCTTCAAGTACATATACTACACGAAAGTACAACCAGCAGTACATACAGTAAGTTATCATTAACTTACCATCGTCATTGAATGGGAGGATGGCACAACTTATTATTGTTACATTTTTACTAGTTTATTTCGAACACACACACACACACACGCCCACACACACGCACATGCACATGCACACGCACACGCACACACGCGCAAACACACACGCACAGGCACACACACACACACACACACACATATATACATATACAATTATATATATATATATATATATATATATATATATATATATATATTATATATATATATATAATGCTTGTAAATGTATAATAAAGCCATAGTAGTAACAAAAAAAACGAAACAATTCAAAACAACATGAAAAACAGTTAAACAATAAATATTCAACACAAGCATGGGTCATAAATTATGTGCTTACAAATATCTTCACACTTTCCAAAATGAGCTGGAAGAATATACATATCCTGTAGTATTATCCATCGATCTATTTTCTGAGCCACCTATCCTCACAAGGGTCGCAGGAGTGCTGGAGCCTATCCCAGCTATCAATGGGCAGGAGACGGGGTACACCCTGAACTGGTTGCCTGCCAATCACAGGGCACATCGAAACAAACACCCACACTCACAATCACACCTAGGGGCAATTTAGAGTGTCCAATTAATGGTGCATGTTTTTGGGATGTGGGAGGAAACCGGAGTGCCTGGAGAAGACCCACACAAGCACGGGTAGAACATGCAAACTCCACACAGGGAGGGCCAGGATCAAACCCGGGTCCTCAGAGCTGTGTGGACAGCACTTTCCAGCTGCATCAGCGTGCCACCAACCTATAGTATTATTCATACAAAACAAAACATTGTATACCATGCACCAAAATGCAATACGTGCAACATGTAGTTACCTAATAGATACAATAAAACTTTCTCTGTGCCAATGCTAATGTAATACAGTTAATACACTGCTTATTACAAAAAAAACAATATAGCGTACACGTTTCAGAGACAAAAATCCTATTGATATAACAATTAATTTGCAATAATATAACAACACCTTTCCCATTTAAATAAAAAAATACATAGATAAGGTCTCAGGAACAAATAACGAATTGCAAGCCCTGTTAAACAATCAGGTTAATAAACAAGCCGCCCTGGTTTTCTTATACCTCTTCCCAATATTTTTTGTCCACACTTGTTTTTGTGTCACTTTATGCTTGGACAGTGAGGATGAGCCACCTTTCCTCTGCTCCACATTTTAACACCACTAATGGAATGACGAAGATTGAATTTAAATTTCCCTTAAATTTCAAAAAATAAACACCCTCTTAAAAGAGAGAGGTGGGAGTGGGGGGGGGGGCACATGATACAACCTGGCAGCAGATAAAGACTAGTTTTATAGATAAGAGTAAAAGTTGAAATTCCACAAGATCAAAAAATGATGGATTATTGTAAATTATTAAAGTATCCAGAATAAAGAGCTGAAAAAAAAAGATCTGATAAATCCCCCTGGGTTAATCCTGAGCCTTACCCAGTAATACAGAATATTTGATTTCAGTGATACCATGAATGAAGTTCATTGAACTTTATTTATTCAGTTGTGCATAAAGCAATATTTTAACTTCATTTTTAGAAATAGTTCTTCTCTCCCCCCCCACAGAGTCTTTCCACTGAACTGAAAAACAGTCTGACCAAGATGTGTGGAATTCCAGTTGGGACATGTTTCTTTCCACTTGGGGCACACATATGCATCAGAAGCCTTCCCAAGTATATGACTCAAGTGGGCAAACTGGATAAGAGGCCAGCTTTGGTTCCCACTGAGACTCATCTCGCGTTCCACCCCAGTGCAAGAATAACATATTGCAGTACTGTCTCAGTTCAAAACAACTCAAGAAGCATGTGTTAGAAATAGAAAATGGCTGTTGTTGTTATCCATCTATCCATTTTCTTAGCCGCTTATCCTCACAAGGGTCGCAGGGAGTGCTGGAGCCTATCCCAACTGTCAACAGGCAGGAGGCGGGGTACAACCTGAACTTGTTGCCAGCCAGTTGCAGGGCACATTGAGACAAACAGCTGCAGTCACAATCACACCTAGGGGCAATTTCAAGTGTCCAATTAATGTTGCATGTTTTTGGGATGTGGGAGGAAACCGGAGTGCCTGGAGGAAACCCACGCAGACACGGAGAGTACATGCAAACTCCAAACAGGCAGGTCCAGGGTTGAACCCCAGGACTTCAGAACTGTGAGGCCAATGCTTTCCAGCAGCGCTACCGTGTTGCCAGGTGTCATACAAAGCACTTCTCATTCACATCACTTTGGTCTTCATAGCAGTTAAGATTTTTTCAATTTGAATGCGGTTTTAACTGAAAACAAGACCTAATGCATTCTGCTCATACTTCAAGGTAGCTTTCGTTTTTTTCTCAGAAGTGTTTGTAAAAAAAAAAAAAAAAAAACTCCCAATGCAATGAGAGTGAAGCACGTCGATCTTGTTCAGTTCCATCTGAACGCATTTGACTTCTTCCAATGATAAAAACACATGAAAAATAAAAATACAATCGCTGCTGAGTTGGTAACACTCATGGAAGGCAAAGCTCTTTTTGGTAATGGCGAGCCTGGCACTGCAAATATCAGATGATTAAAAAGCAACCCACTGTTACCTCATTTTCACTGCAGACTGGATTCTGATGCATTTTCGGTGCCTTCATCTTGTCACGGTTGCACATGCACATACAAATCAATGTACTGTTATCTGCTTGCTTGGACAGATAAATGGTCTTTGTTTGTCATCACTATCAGCGTTAGAGTTAGCATCTGAGTAGTAATTATCCGTGCCATGTACTGTTTACAAAATTTCATCCATCAATTTACTATACTGCTTTTCTTTATTTGGCCCATAAGAGATCTGGAACATGTCCAATCTAATTTGGGGCGAGAGGCAGGGTACAGCCTGGATTGGTCACCAAGGAGCATACAGTAATCAAAGCATTCACACCCAAATTCACACCTAAGGATAATTTAGAGTCTCCAGCGCATCTGTGAGAAACTTCAAAACGAAGCCGGAGTGCCGCCTCTCGACTGTGTGGCAGACAAATTAATCCAGAAGTGGGTAAACCTTTGTGCTTGAGGGCTACATTTCATCTCTAAAACAAACAGATGGTCCCTGTCATTTCTGGATGAGGTATAAAAAAGTTTAAAAACTGTATTTAATATTTAATAATGGAATATGCCCTGTGATTGGCTGACAATCCAGACTCACTCAAAGCCAGCTGGGGCAGGCTGCAGCTCACCCACGACCCCAATGTGGTCAAGTGTTGTAGATTATAGAACAAGGATGGAATAATAGTAGAATAATAATTCATTCTCATTTTTAAATGTTTTAATATCATTACTTTAATTTTCCATCCATCCATTTTCTTTAAAGCTTAGCCTCACTAGGCTCACAAGGAGTGCTGGAGCCTATCCCAACTCTCAACAATCAGGAGGCGGCGTACACCCTGAATTGGTTGCCAGCCAATTGTAGGGCACATGGAGACAGACAACAGGCGCACTCACAATCACACTTAGGGGCAATTTAGAGTGTCCAATAAAAATGTTGCATGTTTTTGGGAAGTGGGAGGAAACCGCAGTGCCCAGAGAAAAACCACGCAGGTACAGGGAGAACATGCAAACTCCACACAGGTGGGTCTGGGATTGAGCCCTGGTCCTCAGAACTGTGAGGCCATCGCTCCACCACCGTCCCACCTTAATTTAATTTAGAAAATACCCATTTCATATATATATATATATATAATATATATATATATATATATATATATATATTATATATATATATATATATATATATATATATATATATATATATATATATATATATATATATATATATAATGTATCATTTTGTATCTAATGTGTTTAAAATAATTAACAACAATAAACTGTAAAGAAGTAAATACATCATTAAAGAATAACATTTTGTCAACCAATCCGTGCTTAACACGGTACAATAAATATTACACGATTCTTGGTGATGTGAATGTTTGGTGGGCATAAAGGAAGCTCATACTTTGACACCCCACCCCAATCCCCACCCCCTGTGCTGACTACGCCTACAATTTTTACTGGAATCTAAAATATTTAACCATGAAATAGGCCCCATGATGAAAATGTGAGATGACGGAATCAAAGTCAGTAATCCAAATGAACATTCTGCGTGGTGACTGCTGTCCAGTCCAGTGGGCTATTGACTTCTTTTTGCTTTTGCAACATGTTGAGGGCAGATCCAAAAAGAACCACTGGGTGTCATTGTTATACCGTTTGAAGAATTTCTGCTGCCCGTTTTTTCAATTAACCTCTTCATTTATTGGAAATAAATATCGTGTAGGAATAATTGTGAATATAATTATCATACATCTGCTTCCAATAATGAAATACTTTGCTCAGCTCTAGATAACGTGGCAGCCGCCTAGCAGGAGATAGCAAGAACAAAAACATCTAATCATCAGAACTGTTAGAACTGCTGCCTGTTAAAGAAATGCTGACCACACATATACTCAGCAATCTTCCACACATGCACACGCACATGAACAAACATGTAGACTTTGTTTCAAACTGTTTTGCTTGCCATCTCCTTTTTGTAACATCCATGTAAATAAGGGGCATTGAAAAACTAAATAAATAGAGGTGCTGAGGAGAAGATAATCAGAGCGTGCAGTGGTGAATTGTATGAGACAGTTCCTCTCCTTTCTCCTCGCAAGACTTGAACTTGGTGTCTTTGCTTCCTTTTTTGTCCTGTTTAATGAATGTCTGATTGGTGAACCTGACATATCGTTTGTAACCTTATTATTTGAAATCTATCAGCACGTATATTAAATAAAAAGTTAACGATACCAATACCAAACATTATATATATATATATATATATATAATATATATATATATATATATATATATATATATATATATATATTATATATTTTTTGTGTTAAACTTATGACCCACCTCATAGTGTAAAGCAGCGTCCCGTCATCCATGAGCCTCAGCAGCTTGTTTGGCGTGGTCATGTTGTGGGCGATGGACTTCTTGCCATTGAGAAAGAATGTGTCGGGTGTCCAAATGTTGCTGGCCAGCAGGTTGTTCAAGGACAACTTTTCCATTGGCCCTTTGAAGCAGAGGCGCTCGTCCTTCCAAGTCTGGCGGAAAAACACATCAATGGTGTACTCCTGAGAGGAAATACAGAAGAGAACAAGGAAAATGTGACCAACAACTTTCATCACTAGTCTTCTTTTGAGCTCTGATTTATATCGGGACAGATCCAAGTGAGAAGAACGACTGTGGAAGAAATAAAAGGATGCTGGAGGAGCACCTATTAAAAATGTAATATCTTTTTTTTTTTTTGCTTCATCAAGTGAAACTTTAAAGTGGATTATTAAGTGTATAAATCATTTGGAAGGGCTGGAGAAGGCCATCCACATGCTATTTAAGCATTGTCGTGGTAACTGAATTAGCAGGACTAACTTAACTCGAAAATAAAACTGAGACCTTTATGAAGGTGAACTCACCATTTCTGTGTCAGAAACCGGGCCAAAGCTTGTGACAAAAATATCCGTCTTGATCTCTGTGACGTTCTCTGTTGAGAGACCATGGACAAAACTTCACAACTGGGCCTAAATTTGGAACACTATCTAAGCAGTTGTTTTTTTTTTTTTTTTGACACAATATTCAAAGAGGGAGTGTGGCTTCAAAAATAAACTCTTGCAAACAAATACAACAAACAAATTCAGCAGAAAAATACAATGACTATATTGTAAAGATGACACAACCTAGGCTTAAAAAAATGAAACATTTTGGAAAGCAGATATTAAAGCTCTTTTGTGTTGGGAATAGTTACTTCTTATTTGAAAGACAATTGATTACAATATCCATCCATCCATTTTCTTTGTCACTTATCCTCACAAGGGTCGAGGGGAGTGCTGGAGCCTATCCCAGCTGTCAATGGTCAGGAGGCGGGCCAATCGCAGGGCACATAGAGACAAACAGCCGCACTCACAATCACACCGAGGGGCAATTTAGAGTGTCCAATTAATGTTGCATGTATTTGTTTTAGAGAAATAAAGATGATGACCCACACAATGAAGTTATAGGAAAGATTAGTGGAGGCTAGACTCAGGACAGAAGTGTATGTTATATGTTAGAATAGTACAGGACATGTAGGAGGGCATCAGAACAGTGGTGAGGTGTGCCGTTGGTGTGTCAGAAGAATTTAAGTTGGAGGTGGGACTGGATCAGGGATCCACTCTGAGCCCCTTCCTGTTTGCAGTAGTTATGGATAGGCTGACAGATGAGGTTAAACTGGAATCCCCTTGGACTATGATTTTCACAGATGATCTTGTGATCTGCAGTGAAAGCAGGGAGCAGGCGGAGGAACAATTAGAAAGATGGAGCCACGCACTGGAAAGGAGAGAAATGAAGATTAGCTGAAGTAAAACAGAATATCTGTGCATGAATGTGAGGTGCGGAGGATGAAGAGTGAGGCTCCAGGGTGAAGAGATAGCGAGGGTGGACGACTTCAAATACTTGGGGTCAACAATACGGAGCAATGGTGAGTGTGGTAAGGAAGTGAAGAAACGGGTCCAAGCAGGTTGGAACAGCTGGCGGAAGGTTTCTGGTGTGTTATGTGACGGAAGAGTCTCTACTACGATGAAGGGCAAAGTTTCCAAAACAGTGGTGAGGCTGGCCATGATGTCTGGATTAGAGACAGTGGCACTGAAGAAATAACAGGAAGTAGAACTGGAGGTAGCAGAAATGAAGATGTTGAGGTTCTCGCTCGGAGTGAGCAGGTTGGATAGGATTAGAAATGAGCTCATTAGAGGGACGGCCAAAGTTGGATGCTTCGGAGACAAGGTTAGAGAGAGCAGACTTAAATGGTTTAGACATGTTTAGAGACGAGAGAGTGTGTACATTGGTAAAAGGGTGTTGGGGATGGAGCTGCCAGGTAAAAGAACAAGAAGAAGACCAAATAAAAGGTTAATGGATATTGTGAGGGAGGACATGAGGACAATGGGTGTTAGAGGAGAGGATGCACGAGAAAGGCTTAGATGGAAAAAGATGACATGCTGTGGCGACCCCTAACGGGACAAGCCGAAAGGAAAATAAGAAGAGTTTTTGGGATTGTGGGAGAAACTGGAGTTCCCGGAGAAAACAGGCACGGGGAGAACATACAAGCTCCACACAGCGGATTCTGGGATCGAACCAGGGACCTCAGAACTCTGAGGCCAACGTTTTACGAGCTGAGTCACCTTGCCACCTTGATTACAACATGTACAGTCAAATTCTTCCACAATGGACTTTTTGATCGCTTGCCATGTACTGTCGAGAGATCATGATCCATTGGTTGACTGTGGCCTTAAATGTTTACTTGCTACTTCTGTTTTTAGTGTAAGAATGAGAATATCATACATAAAGGAATCAAGGTGCTGTCAGCTAAAGATGAGTAAGTAAAACTCTTTCATCTCATAACCCTATAGAAAAAACATATTTTAAACACCAGTGCACATTAACTCCCAAGGTTTGCTCCTGTTGCCAAGGTGAATATTGTGATAAGAACACACTCAAGCTGTGTGAGAGACGCACCCTTTCAACATTGGCGCCATTTAACATTCACTTATCTTGCATCCCCCCCCCACAAAAAGGAAACACGTCAGCAGGATCTCAGATGCGCAGGTAGAGGATTCGAGCAATGGGTGACTTTAGATGACACAATTAAGTGGGAATGGATGGATGAATGGATGCATGGATGGATGGACTGAAGCATTATAACAGAGACAGACAGACATATGCTTCCAACCTCCAAGGCCAGGCCGCAGCCTATAGTCATAGCCATCAAGAAGCCCGTCCAGGATCCTGGTGAACACTGTGCTGTTGTCGCTTGTGGCCGCCTCCTTTGGACCCTTCGAGGAAGACTGACAGCCGCTACGAGGGGAGAGGTGAACATTTAACCACCTCATGTTAGCTTAAGGACAGGCGTGTGAAATGTAATGTGTTTAAATGTCGGGCCAACACTGGGGTAACCTTGTTATGTTGAATTATTAAACACAGGCAATGCCTGTAACCATAAACTGATACGATTAAAGCTTCCGCTTGGATTTTTTTTTTTTTTTTTTTTTTTTACTCTATTTAAAGTTTCTTCATCAAATTCCAGGTAAACGGCAAGAAAGGCAAGAAAGCTCCTTTGAGGCGCCACAAATATGTGATGGGACAAGAAAAACTATGTAGAGCATTTGCCAGCAGAAGATAATTCAGACTATGCTACCAAGTGAACGTATTCGGTGAGCCACTGATGAGGTTGAGCTATTATGTTGATTTACAGATACCACGGCGAAAGATCCTTGTGCACTTAAGGCACAGTGTAACTGAGTGCAGCAGGGATGTCATCAATCAGTAAGAAGGAGGCTGAGCTGAGAGAAAAGCTTCCTTTTCAAAATTCTTTTGTAATGCTGCTGTAGTGGATGTTGATCTTAGAAATCTACCTTGCCCTGCCAGTGGGTGTAAGGATGTTTATGTGGGCATGATGCAGTCAAAATGGAGTTTAGTTTACCCGTTTTGGCATCCAAACAGAAGGAAGGTGAGTTGAAGCCACACCATGCCAGCTGACATCCTTTTCCTTTTCTTTGCAACTGAAACATGCAGACACACAACAACAACAACAACAACAAATGAAACTGCACCACTGAATTCAACATTACAGTAAACCCTAAAAGCAGAGCTTGTAAACCCAGGTGAGACTTGCCAACTCACACAAATAAGCTCTTTATTTGCCCCTGCAAGGTAAACCCTTTACTAATCAAACCCCTGCTCAATGAGTCTGCAACTCTTTCACCTCTTTGCGCGCATCATGCATCAACAGAGGAACGGATTTCTCCGCAGCATGTCCCAAAATTGACTCCAGGGCCAGACCGCACGCTCCACACTTGAAAACATCACCATTTGCCACTCGCTTTGTCAGCCAGTGACCTCATCAAAGCCCAAATCTCTTGCACAACATTTTGACAGAAGCCTTAATTGTAACAAGACACAAAGAAAACACCTGATTGCTGCTGCTCCATCTTTCACAGTTGTTTTGGCTGGTCAGACCCTCTCCGTGAGAGATGAGGATTTTCTGCACCGGTCCAGTAACAGATAATTTCCCGGGCTGGTTGGTTGTTTCCCCTTTCTCCCCTCACTCTCTCGCCAAGCCGTCCTCTCACTGCTTGTCAGACGTTGTTGGACTTTTATGTCTCCCGCATTTTCACCGGCTGTCGCTGCCGCCGCTGCTGATGCTGCAACTGCACTCGGGCATGTTCTCCTGCGAGAACACCGGAGTGACTCCAGGCTGTCGATGTCGAGCGCTGTAACGCCGACTGCTGGAGAAGAAGTAGAAGTGCTGCAATGGAGGTCAATTGATTATCAATGCCTCTGGAGATGCAGTTAGAGCATTGGGATTGCCATGTTAACCTAAAAACCAAACTAAACACATTCATTTCATTAGTTTATATTAGTTAAATGAACTCCGAAAAAAAATAATTCTTAAAGATGATTATACCCGTTTTAGCCTTGATATATAGGGAGTGTTGACATCTATCCATCAATGTTCTTCGCCGTTTATCCTCACCATGGTCACGGGAGAGCCTATCCCAGCTGTCAACGGGCAGGAGGCGGGGTACACCCTGAACAAGTTTCCAGCCAATCGTAGGGCACATCGAGACAAACAGCCACACTCACAATCACACCTAGGGGCAATTTATAGTGTCCAATTAATGTTAGATGTTTTTGGGACGTGGGAGGAAATCGGAGTGCCTGGAGAAAACCCACACAGGCATGGGGAGAACATGCAAACTCCACACAGGGAGGGCCAGGATCGAACACCGGCCCTCAGAACTGTGTGGCCAGCACTTTCCAGCTGCGCCACAGTGACGCTGAGTGTTGAAATGAATAAAAAGATGTAATGATAAAAAAGAAATTCAAAGCAAAACAAAAATACATCCAGCACTCAACATTCTGTTGAAAATGGTTGATTAACGTGTGTTCCACCGATCACTATCTAGGGGTTAATTTTGCACTCCCCTATTAAAACTAATTGTTAGGAGGAGTATATTCTCTGCATGGTTGATGATCGAGTCTAAATGTCTGTAAAAAGTCTTATCTCCTCCTCAAACTGAATACCCCAAAGTGAACTCCTCCTGACGGTTGCCCAAGTTCCATGATTCATTAAATACATTTTGTAAATTTGTCCTGCGTAGTTGTTCAAGTGTTGCGTATGTCATGATGTCTACAGGCAAGACTCTGAGCTGTCAAAAACTGAATTACACCGTTGTAAAAAAAATATGTGTGGAATATTCAAATTGATATGTTGAGAGTGGACATCTCAGTGGTGCATGTTGACTTCATCCCGACCATCTTCCATAATTCCTGTGTTTAAACTTTTTCAGGAATGCCATTGACGGAAATAAGAAGTTGTTTGCCATTTACGACACAAGCAGGTAAGCAGTTTTGAAAACCACAAACGGCACACACCTGTCACCTCTCTCAAGCCCCCCGTGGGAGACCAGTGGAATTCCACACTTCCCTGTCTAAATAATTGATGATGTAGGTTAGACAAGAGCCAAGATAATGAATGAGCCCAAGGCAACAAAAATTTGCCATCCTGTCACGGGCATCGATCAATTAGGATGATGCAGCCAGACCTCCCTAGTCCGGATTGTGTTCGAGCCCTGCCATATTTAGAGGAAATAAAGGGGAGGGGGGTGCTGCAGATTGTGTTTGGAACGCTGGAAAAAGTGTCAACACGTTCGGTCCCATTTGTGTAATTCAGGGAAAAAAGGAACTTGCAATTTCTGAATGTAGAACACAGGATGAATAAAAATGACTCACAATTAAAATGTTATATGGTTTTTCACCAAAACGAGCAAATAAAAACCAAATGGTTGACCGTGCGGTTCGTTCACCAAAACGGCACAACCAAATCAAGGACAAGTCATGAAATATGTAGATAGTTTGGATAGATATTTTGGATGGATGTAAAAAAAATAATAATAGCAAACGGGAAATGTTAATAGCAGGAAAGAAGTAATGAGGGACTTTCGGATAACACGTTTAAATAGCAGCACCGCCACTGTTGGTGCTCGTGGTGGCCATTTCTTACAGCGTGTAAATCTTGGGCTCCGTCGCTCTTCTGAACCAGACGAGTGCCTTCACCGCCGCCAGCATCTTCATCATCAGCAGCATCATCATCAGCGGCATCAGCAGCTTCGGCGGCAGAAGCTTTCTCGTCCAGCCTCTCTTCGTTTTGCGCTCCTGATTCCTCAGTGCTCCTGCACAATCAGGCGAGGGAAGCAGTGTTGGACGGGGAAACAATGTTAACCCATATTTCCCATTTGAGCTGTTGAGTCAAAGCGCCCCCCCCCCACCTGTCCCCTTCCTTTTTGCAACCGACTTTTCTCATGGCTAATCAATGGATTTGACTGAGATTTGAGGGACTGTCGACCGAGGAGGCTCTGATTTTTCTCCGCGGCTCCTCCTGTCGTACGCGCTTGTAAACATGTTGACTTTGCACAAGGCTCGCGTCTTTTTCGCACTGGTGGTCGGGTCCATAGTGTGTTGCGCCAAAAGGTGAGCTGTGTCGCCAAGTCAAGCACGCACGTTACACGAGTCATGGTGATGATCTTTTTTTTTTGTCGTTTCAGTGTCAACGAGCCAGGCAACATGTCATTCGTGAAGGAGACGGTGGATAAACTCCTGTTAGGGTACGACATTCGACTGAGGCCAGACTTTGGAGGTATTCACCATTCATTGATCCACCCGAGCAGCCTGATTTTTTTTCCTCCTGAACTATTCATTGTGTTGTGGTCAAGTATGGAAATATAGGCCCACATGCATAAAAACGGCTTGTTGAACCCCTTCCAGGGGCCCCGGTAGCAGTCGGGATGAGCATAGACGTGGCCAGCATAGACATGGTGTCTGAAGTCAACATGGTGAGTGGATTTACATCATAAACACTGCTTGCTTGTGTTTACATGAAACAATGCTTTCTGTACAAATTCACTGGCGCTCGTACGTAATTACAAATATAGCTGGTTGACGGGTGCCAATGTAAATCAAGGTTTCCCTTTCAGCCTTTTTTATGCCGTGTGACTTGTGGCAGATTGGATGGTTTTCCTGGGACTGAACATTTGAATGCCTGCACTTGCAGTCCATCATTATATTTATACGCTCAAGGAACAAACAGGTTCAAAGTTAAGGCCCTTCCTGCTATCATGCAATTGCTGGCCATGGACATTTTTTGTCCCTTGGAAGTGTGGAGATGGACTATATAGTTAGTCACTGCTTTATCTTTTAGAACACTGACAACCATTTGAGTTTTACACCTTGGGAATGATGTTCCCTCTTTTCCTGAAAAAGATACTGCACTGTACAAACAGCATGAAGTCCAACAGGTATCCTGATGGTGTAAATTAGTCTTGATTTACTTGGAAAACATACCCTTTATTGTAAAATTTTGTTACATTTGGAGCATTTAAACCTCATTAACATTTATAATCAGCACCCAGCACAGCCTATACTTCACACTTGGTGCTGCTTGTTAACCTCTTGAGCCAGCGTTAACAGCGTACAGGAGAATTGACCCCTCCGTAGAAATTGCGTCATCCGCTTCGCTGACCAATCAGAGGCCAGAGATCTGCATAAACCACGCCCCTTGTTGGCGTCCGCTATTACCTCAGACAACGTTGCATGGTCCAGTATCGCTTTTGTTAGCGTTTTATGGCGTATTTGGGTTCTTTAACAATGGATATGGTTAAGAGGTGTAGTCACCGACTTTGTAATAGTGACGACAGATATCCTGAAAGGCTAGTTGGTGGAGTGCAATTCGTACCCTTTCCAAAACTGAAGACTGAGTACGAAAAATGTCTTCGATGGTTCAAACTTTGTGGAAGACCGCATGATCAACTGAATCCATCTAAAATCAACCGGAACAGAAGACAGAGTACGAAAAATGTCTTCGATGGATCAAACGTTGTGGAAGATCATATGATCAACTGAATCCATCTAAAATCAACCGGAACAGATGTGTGCATGAAGGTAAGCCCTATATTTGATTTTCAATACATGTCTCATATAAATGAATTAGCAGTTCTTCGCTTGCATAACATAGCTACGTGTGAATGATTGACACACTTGATCTTTGTTGAGCGATATTTTGCGATGATCTGACTGCACAAATGTGTCTCCGTTGGCGGCTACCGAGCTAAGCTAAACCGGACTATGTTTGCACAAAGGTATGCCCTATATTTGATTTTCAATACATGTCTCATATAAATGTATTAGCAGTTCTTCGCTTGCATAACATAGCTACGTGTGAATGATTGACACTCTTGATCTGTGTTGAGCGATATTTTGCGATGATCTGACTGCACAAACGTGTCTCTGTTGCCGGCTACCGAGCTAAGCTAAACCGGACTAGCGAGTCCTAAAAGCCTTCGACGTGCACCGAGACACCAAGACTGAAGGAAGGATGTTTGAGGACACTAAACTAGTGATTGTCGTACTCGGTTGGGACTTACGTAGGTTCGGCACTAATTCAAGAATAATTATTGAGGGGAGCGCGTGACGTTACACAAAGAAAACGAGAGAAACAACTCGTAAATCAAGCCTCGCCTTCTTTTCCTTCATACGGCGGTTCACAAACGGCTATACAGATACACATACAGATTCTGCACACAAGTGTGATATGTAACACGAAAATAGGAAACTGTCAATGGCAAATTCGTCTTTGGGTTACAATATATTATATTATGTGGCTTCTCGGTCTTCCTCTGACTCCAGAAAGATCTTGCACTAATATCAATGGTTTCTCCGTCGATATGCATGTAAATACCATTGAAATACCCCTCGCTGAAAAACTTAAAGCCCTACTGTCTGCTTTTCAATTCGCTAAGAATGCGGGTGAGAAATCAGCTGGTAAATCGGACAATTTCGCTCTAGTCTTTTCTTCCGGCGCCGCCATTTTTGGTAATTATTTGTCTAAGGTTAGCACACGTGGGGTGACGTAACTTCAGGAGGCGTGGTTAAATCCCCTGTACGGAGGGGTCAATTCTCTCCGGAGGCCCACTCAGCTGACACTTACTAGAGAAATCCAACTGGCTGCACTAACCAGGTAATGCTGCTTTTCTGGGTTGTGATGTGCAACATACTTTTCTTCCTCCTTAACAATTTTGGCTGCTCGTAAAACATTTGCTGACAATGACCTAAATTGCATCAGAACTGTGATTGCACCGTCTCGTGCTGTGTCATCCTGTCGACTGGGTTTGCAAACTCCTTGTGTGAATTGCAAGACATAATCAAGTATATTTGGCTCAGGTCCAGGCTTAGAAAATCACAGGATATAATCAATAATATCAGCAACAACATATTAAGGGCTGTTGCATTTATAAACGAGATGGAACTGTGTTGGCTTCTGTCCAGCTTCTGAGCCCATGTGCTTCGATACTGATTTGCGCACTAAACCTGTTCAGACCACTGCAGTTGTACTATGTGCTGGACTGCAGGGGGAGTGATACGTGGGTGGCCTCTGATCAATACTAATGACTCGATGATTACTTCACCAAGTGATTGCTGGCTTGGACCTCTCAACTAATCACCCCCATAGACACCTCCGCGTCCAGCAAGATGAATTTTTTTTCTGCCACTGATATCTTCTGATAAATGGGCATTTCTGGGATTTATGGGCGGATTAGACTCAGTCGATATCTCACTATACCTCACTGGGGTGCAAAGCCAAAAGTACCCCATATTTTATGATTTAAGAACATTTGTCCAGGAAATAACTAGACTATTGATCAGCCAAGCACTTTAAGTAGTATAATAATGCCATTTATCCTCATAGTTGATTAAGAGGTTACCTACCAAAGATCAAAAACGACTGCCCGTGAGTTTGTTTTAACTTAAACCAAGACAAAAAATGTCAACTACAATGGCGTTGTGCAGCCACTTTTAAAAGAAATGTCATCAGTCGTGCCGATGACACCGTCAACCTGGAAGTAACGCGGCAGTCAAAAACAACGAGAGCTCAATGGCTTCAGGTGGTTGCACGCACACAATTGAAATGATGGCTTTTTTTATGTGCCCATTACCCTCGTTTCTACGTAGTTTGAGCTCACATTGTTTTTATAGCCACCTGACACCATAGGAAAGCTATTAGAGCCTGCGCTGGGGAAGCAAAACTCTTGGGATTAAAAAAATGTTTGCTCACAAACCACGTGAATGACACGGAGGATGACATGCCGTGGGAGCAAAATAGGATTACTGTTCATGAATTCAGGAGGCGCCAGAACTGGACCAAGTCACCAAAGCACAGGTAGCTACAATGGATATTTTTTAGATTGGAGATGAGCCAGATGTTGCTTTTGAAGTCTTGGCCAAGGATGTGTAATGTAGAGGATAAACTGCACTACGAACAAACATTTGATGCACAAACATTTAATGCAAAAAATGTTTAAGTTAAACAGTGTTAAATATTTATTTAAGACCGTCATTTGTGTTATCAACAGTATTAATAAAATGTTATGCCATCATTGAGCATTTATTCTAGTTGGTTGAGGGGTTATGTTCTGACAATTACAGGGACCAGGATAAGCGTGTCCTGTGGCCTGTCTTGAGATTATATTACAGCTACATCACCACATGCACAATGATTATTATTAATGATTGTTGTACAGACAGTTTTTTTGAAAAACAATACAAATACAAACCTAACAAAATATAAATACAGATAATTCCCAATATTTTGAGGATATGGGTAACAGCAAACTGGTGGTGCACATTGTACATTGGTAGAAGGGTTTTCCTGATTTTTTTTTAGGTCAACTTTGGGGGTTGTGCATTATACTTCAGGACGCATTATACTCGAGAAATTAGCGTCATCTCTCCAGCATGCCCTGCGTCGTCCTTAGGGGCTCCTCCCGGTGTGATGTGCCTGGAACACCACTCCAGGGAGAGTTAGGTGCATCTCAAAAAGATGGGCGGCTCCTCTCAATGTGGAGGAGCAGCGGGTCGAAGCTGAGCCCCGCCGCACACACACATACATACACTTTCTCCTCCACTTGGGGCAGTATTTCATGCCCAACCCGGAGAGGGCACTCCACCTATGTCCAACTGAGTGCCAGGGTCTCAGATTTGGAGGTGCTGATTCCCATCCGAGCTGCTTTACACTCGGCTGAGAACCAGTCCTGTCAGAGTTGAAGATCATAGCTTGATGAAGCTAACAGAACCACATCATCTGCAAAAAGCAAAGTTGCAATACTGAGACGCTGGATGGTGGATCACAATTTCCTCCAAGCCGTCCAGAAGTTGTTCACTGTGGCCTCACCAAACTCCTTTTATGTCCGAGTTTTTACCTCAGCAACCACAAAACACGCATATCCGTCAGCAGCCCCGGGAGTCCCACAGGCCAAATGGGCCCAATTCCAGACAGTAAATTCATTTCGTCAACCAAACAAAGTAAACCACAAGCACTATTCAAAAACTGGTTCTTAAAGTTCATGAATTTTTGACACATGTAGTGCCGACTCAGCAAAAAAACTAAACATTTAAAATTAAAAATCAGGCCTCATTTTGCTCCCAAATGCTATGATAAAACAAGATCATTGAATTTGAAAGTACAACTTTTCTACGAAACAATCGTTAAAGTCTCACAGGTATGTAAATACACAAAATTTGGAGAAGTGGAAAAAAAATAGCCGTTGCAAGAAGCAAAATGGTCATACAGTATTAGCTTGTAGATGAACAAATAAAAAAAAGTGTCCACAAATTGTGCTTGAGATAAAGATATTACAGTTCATGTCTGACTATTTTAATAATTCCTTTGTGCCCTGGCAACCAGTTCATGGTGTACAACATACACTTCTGTACTGAGTCTAGCCTCCACTAATCTTTCCTATAACTTCATTGTGTGGGTCATCATCTTTATTCCTCTAAGACAAAAACATGCAACATTAATTGGACACTCTAAATTGCCCCTAGGTGTGATTGTGAGTGCGGCTGTTTCTCTTTATGTGCCCTGCAATTGGCTGGCCTCTTGCCCGATGACATCTGGGATTGGCTCCAGCATTCCCGCAACCCCCGTGAGGATAAGCGGCTAAGAAAATGAATGGATGGATGATATTTTTAGTCCCTTGTGTTCATTTAGTACACCTCCATAATCTAGTTGAATCATGTAGGCTGCCTTTAAAAAGATAGGAAATAGGAAAGGTCAGTTTTCATTGGCATCATCAGAGAGGCATCAGTATATCGTGGTTGTAGTTTGCAATGGTGTAGACTGGAACACCATCATAATGAGAGCCGTGTCTAAAACTTTGACCATCTTGTTTTAGCTACAGTACAACACCACAGTTCCTCACTATTGCAAACAACAATAAAATGGCACAAAAAGCCCTGGATAAAAAAATAGAAATACCTCTTTAATGAAAGAAGAACAAATACACACACATACATGCAACATTAGGTACAGCTGCACAGCTTGCAGTACAGTATATCTCAATTTGGAGCTGTGTTTTCTCCCTGTGTTTGTGTGGGTTGTCTCCAGGTACTCTGGCTTCCTCCCGCAGTGCAAAAACTTCAAGTATACGCTGAAAATACTGCAGAGCAGGGGGTTCAAATTTGGTAAAATTTACAAAAAAAAATTGATTGGCACTCTTACAGAGGGATTCATTTAACAATATGGTAATTATTACAGTATGGTTGGAATATGCACTAGAAAAGTCAAAATAATAGATGCAATTCTCAGCATGTGGCAGCTTTTGATACAGATGCTGTGGATCTCATTCAAAGAAGTGTGCGCACAGTATTCGCTCCACATTTTTCTGATTTGCAATCCTGCCCTACATTGATTAAATGAACTCCAGCTTGAATCAAGTCTGGCAGCAAATCAAGAGTGTAAGAAATATAGGAGAAGAGAGAGATATCGAGAGAGAGAGAGCGAGAGAGAGAGAGAGAGAGAGAGAGAGAGAGCTGTGAGATGTAAATATTTATTGAAACATAAAACATCACAGTGACAGCATCTGGCACAGCAGGTTTGCCTAGCGTTTCTTTTTTTTTTTTTTTTCTTTACTGCCCCAAGTGCCTTGACAAGCAGCAGATGCTAAAGGGGCCGAGAAGAGGACCACTAATTACCTCCGAAATTTGTTTGGGGTGCGCTGGGGGTATCTGGGGACAAGATCAGAACCCAGCAAAACAGATTAGAAGAACCTGCTGAGGCAGTGATTAGTGAAGGCAAATTAAAACACGTCCCAAAAATGACGTCACTGTTTTGAATACTATGCATTAGCATTTGCATTATCAACACGCTGCAACATGTTACAGGCGGCGTGGTTTTGTGAAGTATGTTGACGACAAGTGGACCCTCAAGTCCACGGTCTCTGTCTGAGCCCTGCAGTGTTCATTGTTTGTTTAACTTAAAAAAAGAATTAAAACCTACGCAGGGGTTTATTTTGAAAGTGGTGCTTTTATTATGATGATGACGTATGTAGAACTACAATGTGTGTCTACAATAGGCCCAATTAGCAACATTGTTGACTATGTTTGGCCAGGACTCAACCAAATACATTTCCAGGTTACAAAAAATATTTTTATTTATCATACACGTTGTTTCAGAGCAGTTTTCTCCTAAGGAGCATCTAAAAATAACCCTAACCAAACTGCGGTGCATCTATTGTTGTTTGACGAAATACTTGGCCGAAAACATCACAGGAAATTGAAAATAACATCTATCTATCTATCTATCTATCTATCTATCTATCTATCTATCTATCTATCTATCTATCTATCTATCTATCTATCTATCTATCTATCTATCTATCTATCTATCTATCTATCGAGAGATCTGACGAGGGACTTTTAATATGAGTTGGCGGGTGGTGGTAAAAATATCAGCACACTTTACAAATGTAGAAAAAAATATGCATATTGTCAGCTTAAATTTGTTACTGATTAAACAGTGATAAAATGTATGGCTCCTTATAATTTTGTTTAAAATGTGTATTTCCCAATTATAATTATAGTATAAGTCATCTGCTGTACATACACAATTTACAGCAAATTACAGCAAGACAATTTCATGCTACAGTATATGAAGACTTCAAATTAATATGGAATAGTTGAAAGTGGCGCTCGACAACCGTTGCAGTTTCTCACATGGCCCCTTTGGAAAATAAATTGCCCACCTCTACGCTAAGGTAACACATTACGCTGATCAATGTCTCATTTGTTCGGATTTCAAACCTCCTTTCAGAGGATGCAGTATAGAAATTCATCCAGAGTAAAGTGATGGCATTACAATTTTTGAATAACCTAATTAACTGGGTGTTCATACAAATTAATACCCTAAGTGGTCAATTACGACAAAAAACGTAAAAATAATAATAATAAAAAAACATTTTAGCTGAAGACATGTATCTTTATGCACTTGAGTCTTCCTACTTTGTAATGTTAATTCATGTGTGCTTCACGTCTTTTAGGATGTACGACAGTGCAAATTTATCAAACAAGCTGTCATATTGTCATTATTGGTTGGTTTAAATTTTTCTCTTTTAATTCAATAAAATTACGAGGTTTCACTGTTTTCACATGGCATGAACAGAAACAGAATTCAACTTTTGTACCCACATTTTAGCCGATTCACTGGGCTTCTCTGAGATGTGTGAAATTAATAAAGATAATGTTTGAAAAAAGAAACGGGAAAAATGTATATTCTTTGTGTTCAGCGCGACAAGTAAATAATTTGAGTTTAACATCTTAATCAAGAAATAATAATGTGCTGAACTAATTTTTCAGTGTATATCCTGTATACATTTTCTTTTCATTTCCTGAAACTATTGTTTTTGGAGACGCAAAAACTGTTGCCCACAAAGACGATATTCTTCAATTAAAACCACCCGTTGAGCCTGGTCTATCTTTTTGGAATCATGAATTGGAATTCGATTTACTGTCCAAAAATTTGAATTCAAATTGCAGTTACTAGCCACACTCCTTATGAAAAGGCAAGCACACAATCAGTGTTAGCCCTTTGCTACCTTGGGGTCTTGCACAACTTCCCATGTGATGGTGTTTCTACTCAAGTTTTTGGTTGACTTCCTAATTCTACGATGACAGGGGAATTCAAAGTTCCACTGTATACATCTAAAGTCTTAACCTCCATAAAGGGGTTTTACTGTCCTATTAAAATAATGTTTTATTCACTTTCATCTGTGGGTGCCGTAATGGCACTTACTGCACACACTGTAATCATCATATCTGTGTTGCGCAGAGGTGCTTGACCAGGTGTTATAAAAGCCTCTGATCCCATCACATGCGGCTCCTATTTTAAGACAAATTAATTCACAGACCCTCACGTCGGCAACCGGTTAGCACCGAGTTCCACTAACAGGCTGGAGAAGCGAGTCAGCCCACGGCTGGACGTGGGCAAAAGAGAGAGATTCATCATGAAGCACTGAAAAGATCTCTTTATCCAAAGGTTCATGCTGCCAGTTCAGATCCCAGGATGCAGTAAAAACAAGAACATCTTCCCAAGGAGCTTTTGAAATATTGCGATTAAAAACAACAAATCAGGAAACACCATCCATCCATTTTCTATACAGCTTATCCTCATTTGGGTTGCAGATGTTCTGGAACCTATTCCAGCTGACTTCAAGCGAGAGACGGCTTACACCCAGGACTGGTTGCCGGGCAATCACAGGGCACCAATCAGAAAACACAATAGAATTATTTGATTTGTTTGATATAAGTTTTAATTTTCATAGATAGACTGAAGGCATGTTTTTGACTGGTGTGTGCCCGATTGAAACAGCAGATTATCATCTTTTGTTTTATTTTATACTAACATTAGTCTCCTTTACCAGATGACTGGTTAGCAAAATGCTGAAAGCCCAGCCCAGCAATTATCTCCAAAATTATCATCTTTTATTTTAACCAAAAAAGAGAAAATAAGTGTTGTCATGTAAATGAAGATGAGCTCCAATGAGATGTTTAAGAAAAGAAAGGTTCTCTTTCTGCTTTAAAAATGGAAATAACCTGTCTCATTGTTTTTCTTTGCTCTGGGTTCTTAACATGTCATGAAACAATGCAAGAACTTGGCATTTAGAAGAAAAGGGATAATTGAATCGCCACCCCTTTTTTTTTCTTTTTCTTCTCCTCTCAGTAAGGGTTATTTGTACCCTTCCATAGCTGAAGACAAAGGTGATAGGAAACCACTCAGGGATTCCCCCACACTGTGTTGCATATTGTTCTGTCCTGGAATAACATGAACTGGCACCTTGGAAGTTGACTGGAGGCCTTGGGACAAACTTTACTCTGATTGTAGTTGCCCCTCCTTGCTTAGTCTATTCAACTAATCCGGCCAGTTGTGTTTGTTCAAAGTCGGCTCTTTGCAAGCAAAATTTACAGTAGCTGTAAACCTCTTGTTCGCAGTAATATATTTTGCAAATATCACCTCTCGAGTCACAGTCAATCAACACTATTGTACGCCACGGTCATGCTGCTCTTATCACAACACAGAAGTAGGAATGGTAGCATTGTGAAGGAAAAGAAATCAATTAAATATGGTCACTTCACAGCCAAAACTCTGCTGATCTGAATCCTCTCACTTGACTGTGATTATCCATGCAGCTAAATTGAATAATTGAGGCTCGTCCTCTGCACCGATCACTGTTGTTATTTGGACAGAATTGATGCCACAAATCCAGCCTCTACTCAAGAAAATCAGAGCCCAACCTACTGGGCAGGTTGCGTCTCACAAATTCATTTTGATTGTAAGCATGCAAGATTGATGACAGTCGTGTGTTTGTACAGGGTGCATGGTTGAATTCAATGATTTATGTCGAGGCATGCTTGTGCTTGCCGGACTGCCCACATGCTGTCACTCTCGAGGGACCTGGTAATGCAAACTCAATGTATGATCCTTCTCAGGGGAAAGAGGGAAAAGAAGAATGTGGGATGGCGTATGATGTGAATGATGAAGGGTAAAGATATGGCCATAATGAAGGAGGCATGGAATACAAATTATTAACACTTGGTTACAAAAAATTCTCCGTTGTCAATGTTTTACTGACTGATTTTTGGGCAATTTCGCATTGCTGAATATGAAAATGTTATCAGTTTCTGTAGTTCAGTCAGGTTTTTTTTTATGCCAAGTTGTAAAGAGCTTGCTGTAAATCGAATATTCAACAGTGATAAAAATAAATAAATTGAATGTTCCATCATTCATTAATGTTCACAATTCATCACATGAAAGTGTATTTGATGCAGGAAAGCCAAAATATCTGTACAAGTAAACAAAAACGTGGTCAATAGTTCAAATAGTTGACTTGATTGAGCAAAACCAATCTAATATCCTGATTTAGCGTCAAAATTGCTCTAAGTAAGATAAGAATCTTTGAAAATAAATTTGTTGTCGACCAGTGTAGAAAACTGATAGCATCTTCTCAACCTTGGAAGCTCCTGGTGGATTCTTATTTTCAGAACTGTTGGAACGTAGATGATAGATTGATACGGAATGTATTTCCAGGATTAATTTCATCCATAATGAGAGCACATAATAGATTTACACCAGTCCGCTGATTGGCCAAAAATTTACATTTTATGCAAATGTGGTGATCGGCTATATAATATCTTACTATGCTCAATGACATGATTGATCGGATCCGCAAATGAAATCATCTCGTTTACTCTGAGCATGTTCCACGCTGCTGTCTTGTTTGTTTGAGACATAAACCTAATTAATCTTTTTTAACGTTCTTGTATTTTGTATCTTGTGTGTGTTTTGCGTTTTGCACGGGCAGCTCACTTTTGTCATTTTCAGGACTAGCATGACTAAGAACAGTGCAGTCATGGAGGTGCCTGTTTTATTTTTCTTTTGGTTAATATCACATTTGATTTGTATATTTCTGGGATGTTTCATGCTGCTATCTTGTATGTCTGACTCTAAAAGTGCTTTCAACTTATGGAGTGAATTTGTCAATGTCAAGACTTGTACTCCAACAACACTTTTGTGTCATTTTAACAATTACAAGAACAATTTGGACTGCCAAACAGTCAATTTTACAGATATCTTCAACTGCAAAATTACTTTCCATTTCACTTGTCACAGTTAGAGTGCTAAGTAGATGCTTTGGACGTATGCCTGATTGAGTACTTAGGGCTGGAACAAAAAAAATCATTCATATATAGCGCAATACAGCAATACTGCTTTAATTAAAGAAGAGTGGGCAAAAAAATTGAGGATTCCTGTGCCAGATGATCCCTGGCAGGAGGCGTGACAAAGAAATCAACACACTAAGTGTAAATGCTCACCACTGACTGATTCAATACAAAATCATACATAGGCTACATTATCCAAGAGAGGAAAACCATAAAAATGTATCCTGACTGCTCCCCTCTTTGTCAAAAATGAAAGATGCAGCTTGGAACTACACTGCATGGTTTGACACTTTGTCCGATGTTTTTATATTCCTTTCAAATGTTATAAAAGTAAAAATTAACCCAAGTCCAACATGAATCATCTACTGTGTGTCATCTGCATAGCTAAAATACTCAAAATTAAAGTTCTGGAAAATTTGACCCTAGGGTAGCATATACAGCCTGAACAGGAGAGGTCCAAGAACTGACCCTTGAGGGATTCCAGAGGTCATTGGCATTTGCTGAGATTGAGCACTTCCTATGGTGACAAAGTAGCTCCTTTCCTACAGGTAGGACCTGAATGGTTTGAGGACCATTCCATTAAGTCCTACCCACGTTTCCAACATACCTAGCAATATATTGTGATCAAAAGCTGCACTGAGCTCCAACAAGACCAAAATTGACACCTTTCCTTAGTCAGTACTCAATCTTATATTATTTAGCATTTTGATAAGAGCAGATTCTGTACTCTGATGACTTTGGAAACTTGATTGAAATTTGTCAAAAATCCATTTAAATTAAAGAACTCGCTGAGTTGATTAAAAATAACTTTCTCCAAAATCTTGGCTATGAAAGGGAGATTTGAGATGGGTCTATAGCTTGCTAACACAGAAGCATCCAGTGCTCTATTTTTTAGGAGAGGCTTAACATCAGCCACTTTAAGAGTTTTAGGAAACTCACCAGACTTAAGTGAGGAATTGATTATTTGCTGCTAACAAATAATGAATTTGCAATAGCTTTGAAAAAGCTGCTGAACTGTTTTCGCTACAGTTTTTTGGTCAATTGTATCAAATTCTGACATAGAAATAAGAGTTTTCCCTGGGTAGGTTCAAATGTAATATCATTTTATCATTTTGCTGAGTTGTGCTAATATTTAACCTGATCGAATGGATTTTTTCATTAAAATAGGCAAACTCATTGAATTTATTAGCTGTTTCAAGTTCTGGAGGTATGTGGTTCTGGGAGCGGGGTGGAGCTTGTCAACAACGGCAAACAGTATTTGTTCTTACTGATGATTTCAGAAAATATTGCTGTCTAGCCCTGACAAACTCTTAGTTAAAATTGCAAAGACTGTTACTTTTGTGCAACTTTTGTTATTCTATATTCTGTTAATAAGACAGTAAGACAGTTTTGTGCTCCACCTAATTAGAATTTTTTGCTTTACATTATTTCCATTTTACAGTTGTGTCATGTATTTATTTATTTTAGCCATCCATCTATCATCTGAGCCGTTTATTATCACAAGAGTTGCGGGCGTGCTGGAGCCTATCCCAGCTATCTTCAGGCAGAAGGCAGGGTTCACCTTTAACTGGTTGACAGCCAATCGCAGGGCACAGAGTAACAAAGAACCATTTGCACTCACATTCACACCTGTGAGCAATTTCTCCAATTAACACGTTTTGGGGATGGGGAAGGAAACCGGAGTGCCCAGATAAAACACATGCAGACACGGGGAAAGCATGCAAACACTACACAGGCGGGGCAGGATTTGAACCCCAATCCTCGGAACTGCGAGGCGGATGCTCCAACCAGTCATTATACCATGCTGCCTTCATCCATTAAAGCATTTGTTTTCTGTATCGCTTATCCTCACTGGGGTCGTGGGCATGCTGGAGCCTGTCCCAGCTTTCGCCGGGAAAATTCCCCACAGGCGAGGCCAGCGTTCGAAGCCTGGTTCTCAGAGCTGTGAGCCAGCTGTACTAACCAATCGTGCACTATGTGTGATTGTGAATGTTTTAATACAACTCAGTAGCATTGGTCTAGGACACTTTCTCTTCATCGTCCGAGCCTTTCATTTCGTTTCATAGGCATGCAAATGTCTTTCTTTTTCTTTCTCTGTCTCAGTCATTCTAGAGAAGAAAGTATCATCATAAATTTCATGTCAACTGTAGAATGCAGAAGAAATGAATCAGTGTTGCTCATGTTGTGGAGATTAAATTCAAAAAAGCATCCATGACGTTTTCAGGCAAGACAAAAGTGTTGCGCTCGAAGATGCCAGGTGCGTAACAGGTCTGCTATAATGATCACGGCGATAATCCTGATGAAGTGTGTTTCACCATTTTTCAAATACAGCAGAAATTGTGTGATTTAGCTACGTGAATAAACAATTATCATACCACTGAACTACATACTCTATTGTAGTGTCACCAATAAAATGTCATCTGTTGTGTCAGCTATGTGATAAAGCTGGCTGAACTTTTTTTTTTTTTTTTTTTTTTTTTTTTTCAAAATTAAGATCATAGCATAAGCTTTCATCACGTAAATTTTCAGAAGTCAGTGCTTCTAAATAAATAAACCAATTCAACGAGTAATTTAATTCAAGTAGAGGACACAGGAGGAATGCATATTTTGCTCACACTACTCTATTTTGAAGGATTGTAACAGTTTTATTTTTATTATTTATTTGATTATGAATCTTTTTCATTTTCCATTAGTCCATAAAGTTCACATCTAATTGACCACCTGAACACAATCTTAGGTTTTACTTAATTGTGTTCCCTTAAGAAGCAAAGAATTACAAGGCTCTCGTCATAAAGTCCACAGCAAAGGTTGTCCAAAATAATGTTCAGTTAAATTGAGCTTGAAATACAACTTTAAAAAATTTAAGGCAATAAATTATATTAATTGCAGTTTTATTCATTTGACTTTTATAAGGTGTGAGTTATGATTGATGGAGGAAGGAAATTGTGGATAAAAAAACATCTTACCTCTCCAATCATACATGCAACTCGGTTGCCTTTTGGCAAAATTTGCCGTTTTGAAGTCAAAATGGGCCATTAACGAGAATCCCATTGATGGGATGTTTTTCCTGGGTGGGAGTGGTTATCGCTGACATCATGGGCTGTTTTGTACTCATTGAACACTGACAGCTAGATCAATTCCACACATCCACCATTGACACTGATGTAATTGTGACTATGACTTAGTGGTGGGCTAATATGCTAACTCATTGGCATAAGGTTTTGCGTCTCACAGGAGTTGACGAAACCAGAAAAAAAATCCTCTGCTTCTGTTGTTAAGAAATAACAGTTTTTAATGCCTTACAATGATCTGAATGACTATCGCTACTTTTGTTTATCAATTATGGCTTGTTTATCAACATTTTTGTGCACGAGACAAGAACTCCCACCTCTCATCATACATTTTTTGCGCCAATCCAATTTAAGTACTAGTGATTTTTAAGGTCAATTCCCCAATCAAATGACCCCCCCCCCACCTCTACAAAAAAAAAAAAAAAATCACACGACATCATACAATATGTTTTATTAGGCTTCCCAGGCATTAACAATAGACGCATTTGTTGCACTGGTCTTTTGTATTTTGGTATTGAGGTGCTAGGGGTCATGGCCCTGGTTGTGGTCTCAGCGGAACTGCGAAAGACTCATAACCTCAGAGACAAGAACTGATCCAGTAGTACATTTTTGTATTAACTAGGAAACATGGCTATAGTTATCTAATTAGTTTACGGATGTTCATGTTAAGTGTATTAAATGACAAAGTGATGTTTGGGATTATGTCATAACACAGAATGAGCTAACTACAAATTCTGAAATGGCCAATAAAAACAGAAAAATATTGTAGTTAATATTTTTCTGGGGGATGTATTTGGGATTAGCCTGAAACAGTGATTTTAGTCAATTGCAAGAAGAGGAGGATGCTATTCATGTGGTACAGGTTGAAGATGGCATAAGGTGCAGGAGAAGATGGGCCTGTGCTCAAGTTGGAGGCCAGAGTAAAATATGCAAAGAAATGAGGCAAATGAAATTCCAATCTTAAATTAAAAGATTAAGATGATAGCAGTCCAATGTGACCAACCAGATTAATCCACGTTTTCAGTACATTTTTTTATTGCCACATGTCAAACAAGTTACCAGTAGGTGCAGTAGATTCTCAGAAAACTAACAAGACCCAGCATTCATGATATACACACTCTTAAGGCTGTGTAATTGTGCAATTTGTTGAAAGGGGTTCGTTAAAACAAAATAATCATCTCCTGTTGATTTTAAAAACTCAAAACCATTTTGTACGAACTTTTTTGTATCTAGGATTTACCACTCCTTTGAATCACTAAACTAATATTGAGTAGTATGACCAGAGTTTTTTTTTATAACTGCTTCATATTTGTGTGGCATGTCAACCAACTTGTGGCACCTTTCAGCTGTTATTCCACTTCAAGATTCCTAAACAACATTCCACAATTCATTTACATTTCTTGTTTTTGGTTCAGAAAAAGCATTTTTGATGTCACCCCACAGGTTCAACATTGGACTAAGGTCCGGGGATTGTGTAGGCCACTCCATGACATTAACTTTGTTGGTTTGAACCAAGACTTTTCATGTTTAAGCGTGTTTTTGAGGTCTTTGTCTTGTTGAAAGACCCATTTCAAGTGTATGTCCTCTTCAGCATAAGGCAACATGACCTCTTCAAGTATTTTGACATATGGAAATCGATCTATGATCCCTGGTATACAATACATGGGCCCAACACCATAGTAGGAGTAACATGCCAATATCATGATGCTTCACTGTCTTCACTGTGTACTGTGGCTCAAATTCAGATGTCTCACAAATTGTCTGCGGCTCCTGGACCCAAAAAGAACAATTTTACTCTCATCAGTCCACAGAATGTTCTTCTCTTCTAGTCATGCCTTTATTTTTTTAACAGAGGGACTTTACGGAGGATTCTTGTAAATAAATTAGCTTCACACAGACATCTTCTCACTGTCACAGTACTTACAGGTAACAGTTGACTGTCTTTGATCATCCTGGAGCTTATCATTGGCTGAGCCTTTGCCATTTCGGTTATTGTGTGATCCATTTTGATGGTTATCTGCCATTTTCTGCCACACGTCTCTGGTTTTGGTTTCTATGTTAAACCTTTAGAGATCATTTTAGCTGAACACCCTATAATTTTTTGCACCTCTTTTTAAAGTTTCCCCTCTTCAACCAACCTTTTAATCAAAATATGCTTTTCTTCTTAACAATGAAGAAAATGAATGGATGGATGTATTCTTTATCGACATATTATTTACACTAAAAAAATAATCCCCCTCCCCCTTTGGTGTTTGCATCTGTCCAATATATCTTGCAAATGGAGCAATCTTATGATTTGCTGAAAACAAGTAATGACTTGACTGCACTTGCTTGAAATGTAGTGGTTCAATCCCGGATCCGCCTGTGTGGAGTTTGCATGTTCTACCCATGCCTGTGTGGACTTTCTCCGGGCACTCCGGTTTACTCCCACATCCCAACAACATGCAACATCAACTGGACACTCTAAATTGCCCCTCGGTGTGATTGTGAGTGCGGCTGTTTGTCTTGATGTGCCATGCGATTGGCTGGCAAATAGTTCAGGGTGTACCCAGCCTCCTGCCCATTGACAACTGGGATAGGCTCCAGAACTCCTGGGACCCTAGTGAGGATAAGCAGCAAAGAAAATGGATGGATGGATCACCTTAACTTGTTTGATTTTTTTTCCCCCACAGTGACTATAAACTTGCTTGTGCAAGTTCCACTTGCACATACTGTATGTGACTCATTCCCATCTCTACCACTTGCTCATTAGTGAGTCACAAGTATCAGCAGGGAACTTCCCCTCTACTTTTACCTTTTTTTAAAAAATAAAATCTGGATACGTAGAGTAAATAAAAAGTAGATAACCACATACTGTAACTGTACTGTAGGTACCACCACAGATTTGATCAAATGCAACTCATTCAGAGGTTTAGTCATCATTATTTTTCTTTGTTGGATGAACGAAATCTTAACATAGTGAGATGTGTAGGTCGATTTTTGAACACCCCCTCAGTTACCAAACACGGCTTTTAAGATGTTGTTAGCTATTAAAGATTAAGAGCCTCTGTTTGCATGTGGTCAATGCAGGTCATCTATGCGATGAAATTTATATGATATTGTACAACATTTCTATCTGATTAATATTTATTATTCTATTGTTTTTTCCGACTTTCTCCGTACACCCTCACAAAATGAAATCTGTGCTGCGTGTGCTGCCTACTATCTTCTCTGTGTATTCTGTATCGTTGCACATGAATGAAGTTCTGCTGAGGTGTCAATCGAACTATATGAATAAGTCTTAACAGTCCAGAAACAAATTCTGATGAAAATGCCATCAGCTTTGGGTAATTCCAATAAACTTTTGAGGCTTCACGCAAATTGCGTGTGTTTTGTATTTTGATGTTCTGTTTTGTAAGTGTGTGGGACTTGCACACCAGCCAGGGATAAACTAAAAGACTGAGGCCTGCGTTTATGTAATGAGTGGAGTGAATATGCCTCTTGCTTTGTTATTATGTGTCAACCTGAGAGCAGCAGCACCAGCAGGTGCAAATGTCTTGCCAGCACCAGGTTGGTGCAGCCTGATTTCATTTCAGAGCCACAGCGGGCAGAGGGGAAAGCATGGCATTGGCTCAAAAAGGAGGGAAAGGAAGTACAGATGGGGGTGGGGGTGCTGAGAAGCAAAAAGAGAATGGGGGATGTGGCTTGTGTGTTTTGTTGGGTGGTAAAGCAGTTCTCCATGTTGGCCTCCTTTTTGGTGAACGTAGCCCACTGTCATTTTTTAGTTCACTTTGACTTTGTTCAGTGTTTGTCTCTAGATACTTTATATGATTGACATTTTTTATTTTGGTTTAACTTTCATGCCTTTTCCCCAATACATTGCAACTGGGTAAACATGAGCTGTTTTAAATCTCCTGTGTTTGTTGTACACATCTGTGTTATTTGGAGTCCATTTGACCCCAGGCTTTTTTAGTTGTATAAAACATATCAAAGGTAATAGCATTTTACATTTATTCTGGTTGTTTTGGGCCTGGGAGCGCTTTACACGGCAGCAGCCGTCCATTGGTGTTTGAATGTGTGTGTGAGGAAGTGCTTGCGAGGCTTTGTAAAGCACTTTGGACACTGCGATGGTGTAGATTATGCACTTATATAAGTTCAGTCCATTTACCATTTAATGGAGGACAATGCACCTCTTGAAGAGCCTGTGTCAGATAGCACATGCTAATTATTAACCCCTGCATTGACAATACTTCAAAGATGCCAATGGTTGAAGTTTCTTTGCTCTATCTCTCACCGGCCCAATGAAGTATTCTATTTGATAAGAGCAGTGCGGGACCAGGTTATGTCAGTGCAAGACGTCTTCTGTTTTCTGTGCCTAAAAACAGATTCACAGGTAAAGCCCTAGGCTGGGAAATCAACCCTCAAAGGATGCTAAAAAAAAAAAAAAAGCGGCAGAATTGACAAAAGGCATTAGAATGTTCCCCACAGCTATGGGTTGGAATCTGAGCGTACAGTACATAGGGGGGAGCAATTGCTGAAAGACTGAAGTAGTGCAAATTAGGTCAGCACCCCACCATAAGCAGAATTTGTTAATGGCAAATGTCCTGTGCTTACAGTGTGTTGAAAATCTAACCAGCCGTGCCACTTTTACTGTGGAATCTTGCCTCAACTAACACTATGCTCTTCTTGTGTACTTTCACAGGACTACACATTGACTATGTATTTCCAACAGTACTGGAGGGACAAACGTCTCGCCTATCTTGGTATCCCACTCAACCTGACCTTGGATAATAGAGTAGCAGACCAGCTCTGGGTACCAGACACCTATTTCCTCAATGACAAAAAGTCATTTGTTCATGGGGTCACTGTCAAAAACCGCATGATCCGTCTTCATCCAGATGGAACTGTTCTTTATGGGCTCAGGTAAGGTATTTACTCCACATTGGCAGTTTTTCATATTTCATTGGAATTTCTGTCCTTGACATGAATGGTTGGTTGATCGATGCTGGCCCTTTGAAATAAAAGTGGGTCATACCAAATGACTACAATAATAATACAATAATAATCCACAGTTTGTTTCAACTGAATCTCAGGGTAAAAAAATTGTTCATGTCACAAAGTCAAGTTAATTCAGTTTGTTTTATACCCGATCATGACAATGCAGTTCCCCAATATGACACTTTGGCAGTTATTTGTTGCAGGCTACTAAACAACCAAAGGATTATGTGAGATGATCAAGTGCACCTCAACATTTACAGTAGTTTGGAAGCAATAGCAGAGAGCAGTGAGAAAGCATAGAAAACATATATAATAGCAGGCTTTGATTGCATTGACCAGTCTAAAAGATTACACTTACTGCCCCCAATGAGCCTCTTCAATGATTTGCAGTGTGTTTTGGTAATTATTTTGCATAATATAGGATGTCCCAGTCATTTTGGTTACACCATTAAAATAGTATATAAAATCTTTCTGTGAATTTCTGTGTTCACTTTCCTGCTAGCATGATGTGTTGCATCAATGAGAGCATCCCAGAAGGAGCAATTGTCTCCACTAAATTTCACAGATCAGCTTGTCATGTGTGTAGGATCATGAAAAGATACTTTCTTTCTTGAAACTTGTGCTTTTGCATTATTTTATTATTGTGTAATCAGTTAGTATTTTTCCCTTTTATGAGGACCCCTATAATCTATAGATAACACCACACTGACCAGACCTCGCTATATTGTGGACCTGATTTTTCTGTAAATCCAGCTGTGTAATGTTGTCACAGAATGGGTTTCATAGCTTCTCAAGTGAAGAAAGACAAGCAGCGGCAAACTGCCAAGCTGCCGGCTTTTAGTTTGGGTAGAGTTGGCCTTAAAATCATTGTGAATTTGCATTTTACTTTGCAGCTTAATTCCAACAGTCTCGTTATCAGTCGTTTGAGCTTGTACATCTGACAAACAACACAACACCTCATCATGACCCAAATGATGGGTATTTGCACAAAAACTCAGCCAAGTGCTTGCCTTTATCCAATTTTTAGTTTTACTTGTCAGGTTAGCACTATTTAAGGACAAGAAAGGCTTTTTGCAAATTGTTGTTCCCTCCTTACTCGCAAAAATAATTTTAAAATCTTTTTTTTTTTGGCTCCAAATTGCACATATGACATCCCATAATGTTACATCATAAGTTGTAGTTTTATTTATTTTATTGTTGGGGGACATTTCCAAATGTATTACAAATTATAAATGAAAAAAACTTTGGCATTTACAGTGTTCGGGGTTTGGAAAAGAGCACAAAGAAAAGTTCTGGTCTGACTATAAGCTGCCCGCCGTACAAACCTTGATTGCTTGGTTCTTTGTCCTCCAAATTGACTGTGACCTCTACAGACAGTGTGTGTATAATTTTAACCAAGAGTTAGTCAGGGCTAGACAGCAAGACGTTTCTGAAATCATCAGTTAGAACCTCAACAATACTCACACGCATTTTTCTGTAGTTGACAAGATAACACCCCTCCCCCCGACTGCCAAATCAGATAGCTCAAGAACTCGTCACAGCCGATAAATGCAAAGAGTTTGCCTGTTATTTTTGTGAAAACAATACTATCAAGTTAAATACAAAATGCAAAATGATACAATGATACTACATCTGAGGCCACCCATGGAAAGTTCCATTATCATGTCAGAATTTGATACTGTTCACCAAAATACTGGAGAGAAAACTGTTCAGCAGCTGAAACCATCAATGAGCTGTCTTGACAAAAAGGTTGTGTCACGACCCATCAAGATGGAGGAGGACCCAAATGCAGGACCCCGGAGACGCAGAGGCATTTTGGGAAAAGTGTTTATTTGTTGCAATGTCAGGGATCAGGCAGGTAGTCAAGTAGAGCAGCTGTAACTAGGACGTCGGTCGTAGAGAGCAGGTCCGCGGGCAGGAAGGAGTCAGTACACGGGAGATCGATCAAAGATCCAGGAGTGTCAAAGGAGTCAGGCTTACGGGGTCTCCGTCGGAGAACAGGCGGAGGTCGGTACACACGGGTTTACGATCAGAGATACGGGAGTGCAGGAACGGGGCATGAGTTGCGACGATCTGGTGAAAACCAGTCGTCCCGTGGGTCCAATATCTACCGGACTTTATCAGCCAGCATGAGGCACAGGTGTGCACCTCCTAATCTGTGCGAATGTGCAGGAACCCGCACAGCCCGAGCTGGACCGGCAGAACCACGACAGGATGCACCCGCGCTTAATTTCAAGCTTCATGGAAAAGGCTAGGTATTTATTTATTTATTTTATTCCTGTGTCATCCCCTCCCCGTGTTTTCTTTTGCCAGGATAACGACGACAGCAGCATGCATGATGGATCTCAGGAGGTATCCCCTGGATGAACAGAACTGCACTCTGGAGATAGAGAGCTGTGAGTAAAGAGACTGCAGGTTGTCCAAGCTGTCATTTTTGCTGCACAGGCTGAGTACATAAATGCAGGTAAAATATATTGCAATTTCAACTGGGACGTAAAAGGTTGTGTTCCAGGAGCAAAGAAAGTGCAATTTTCTTTCCTAAATTGGATCGAAAGCAGGTTCAAATGACTGAAATGAGTACATTTCAAGTAGATATTGCATCCACGTTTCATACACTCGGAATTATTATATTTATACTATTTCTATAAACTTTAGTGAGTTGCCAAAACACAGCCATGTTTGTGGAGGCAACTTCAAACGTGTTTTTGTTTTTCCAAATGACAGCCTAGTTAGACGATAAGCAAGACTGCAAATCTCACTCTCCAGTGATTCTTAGGCAGATGGTTACACCTTGGTGTTTTTGTGTGTCTCCTCTTGTGCAGATGGCTACACCACAGACGACATCGAGTTCTACTGGAAAGGGGGCGAGTCAGCTGTCACAGGGGTGACGCGCATCGAGCTGCCGCAGTTTTCCATTGTTGACTACAAGTTGGTTTCCAGAAATGTTGTGTTTTCCACAGGTAAATGTATGCACATATCCACAGTGCATGAATGTGTTAAGAATGTCTGAAGTTGTTTTTCTTACCTTGACGACTCCACTACTGCCTGAAAACTAATTGGCAGCCTACTTGCAGTACATGCAGCATTCATTTACACTTTTCGCACTTACTCTTCACGTGCCCCCAGATGCATTGAGGGGGCGAGTGAAAACCAACAAACATATCAATAGCAAGGACTGTTCTCTTGGCCTCCGGCTCTCTAAGCCCAATAAATTTCTCAACTAGGTTTATGTAACGAATTGTACTGTCCATCCATCTTTCCATCTTCTACTGCTTATCCGAGGTTGGGTCGTGGGGCCAGTAGCTTTAGCAGGGATGCCCAGACTTCCCTTTCCCCAGCTACTTCATCCAGCTCTTCTGGGGGGATCCTGAAGCATTCCCAGCCCTGAGTCATCCCTGGGGTCTCCCTCCAGTGGGACGTGCCCTGAATACCTCACCAGGGTGAAGTCCAGGAGGGATCCGGATCACAAGCCCCAGCCAACTCATCTTAGTCCTCTCAATGCGGAAGAGCACTGGTTCTACTCTGAGCCCCTCCCTGATGACCGAGCGTCTCATCTCCTCAGGGAGAGACTGGACACTCTGCAAAGGAAACTCATTTCGGCCGTTTGTACCCCAGATCTTGTTCTTCTTGTTCATGATCCACAGCTGGTGACCGTAGATAAAGATAGGTACGAAGATCGACCAGAAAATAGAGAGAAGTTGGAAATTATTGTTATGAGGGCTACTTAGCCAAAACATGGCCCTTGTGAAATTGAAAGATGTGCATTCTTGGCCCCATGTTGACTGGCATATTGATTTATTTTATTAATATATTATTATTTTTATTATTAATTACTTTAGAGGGGCAGCACGATGGACCAGTTGTAGAGCGTTGACCTCACAGTTCTGAGGATCAGGGTTAAAATCCTGGTCCCACCTGTGTGGAGTTTGCATGTTCTCCCCGTCCCTGCATGGGCTTTCTTGGTGCACTCCGGTTTCCCTCCATATCCCAAAAACGTGATTGTGAGTGCGACTATTTTCTGTCTCCATGTGCCCTACGATTGTTTGGCAACCAGTTCAGGGTGTACCCTGCCTCCTGCCCAATGAGAGCTGGGATTGACTCCTACACTCCTGTGACCCTTGTGAGGATAAGCGGCAGAGAAAAGGAATGGATGGATAATTTATAGGGTTTTTAGTTCCTAATAAACATGATTAAAATCAATCAATAAAATAAGCCTGCCATTGCACGTGGTACGCTTAACTTTAAATTGGCTATTCACTGTATCTTTCCACCAAATCTTGCATTATGCCTTTCAGAGTGAAATCAATAAATACCATATTGTACAACTTTTTTTAAACAGTCATCAGTGTTATGGGATGTCTTTAGTTGCAAGTTCCAAGTCTGAAAAATCCCAAATTCTAGATCATAACGATTAATCAAATTTGAAGTATGGATGCCCTGGCGGAAAACAATGCAAATACAAGAAGGCAATAGGCTTGTAAATCATTGAATTGGGGTTTTGTTGTTGACAGCTATTTTCTTGAGCATTTAATTTCTCAGGACAGCCAATTAAAGGACACGAGAAATATTTGTTTGTAGTATTTATTGGATAATTGGGCTCTACATACATAAGTGTATTGTTTCTGAGAGCACTTAAGTAATACTGAGTAATATGTGTACTATATACAGTGAAGAAAATAAGTATTTGAACACCCTGCTTTATTGCAAGTTCTCCCACTTAGAAATCATGGAGGGGTCTGAAATTTTCATCGTAGGTGCATGTCCACGATGAGAGATATAATCTAAAAAGAAAATTCTGGAAATCACAATGTATGATTTTTTTTTTAACAATTTATTTGTGTGATACAGCTGCAAATAAGTATTTGAACACCTGAGCAAACCAATGTTAATATTTGGTACAGTAGCCTTTATTTGCAATTATAGACGTCAAACCTTTCCTGTAGTTGTTCACCATGGTTGCACACACCGCAGGAGGGATTTTGGTCCACTCCTCCACACAGATCTTCTCTAGATCAGACATGTTCCACAAACCCTTCTCCCATGAGTCCTCTGTATCATCCAAATGGTCATTGGCATATTTAAGACGGGCCTTGACATGTGCTGGTTTAAGCAGGGGAACCTTCCGTGCCATGAAAGATTTTAAATCATTACATCTGAGTGTATTACCAACAGTCACCTTGGAAAAGGTGGTCCCAGCTCTTTTACGGTCATTGACCAAGTCCTGTCGTGTAGTCCTGGGCTGATTCCTTACCTTTCTCAGGATCATTGAGACTCCATGAGGTGATATCTTGCATGGGGCTCCACTCCAATTGATATTGACCGTCATGTCTTCTTCCATTTTCTAATAATTGCTCCAACAGTGGACCTTTTTTCACCAAACTGCTTGGTAATTTCTCCATAGCTGTTTCCAGCTGTGTGGAGTTGTACAATTTTGTCTCTGGTGTCTTTGGACAGCTCTCTGGTCTTGGCCGTGTTACAAGTTTGATCTTACTGAGTGTATGGGTTGGACAGGTGTCTTTATGCACGTAACGACCTCACACAGGTGCATCTGGCTCAGGATAACACATGGAGTGCAGGTAGACTTTTAAAGGTGGACTAACAGGTCTTTGAGGGTTTTGAATTGTAGCTGATAGACAGGTGTTCAAATACTTATTTGCAGCTCTATCACAGAAATAAATTGTTAAAAAAAAATCATACATTATGATTTCTGGATTTTTATTTTTAGATTATCTCTCTCACAGTGGACATGCTCCTAGAATGAAAATTTCAGACCCCTCCATGATTTATAAGTGGGAGAACGTGCAATATAGTAGGGTGTTCAAATACTCATTTTCTTCACTGTACTCACACATATAGTCACAAACCCGTGGCCACAAAATCAATGTTAAGTCCCCATGTTCCTGTCAGAATGTGACACAAGATACCCTTTAATTTCCTTATTTTCTCTCACTTGACCCATTCTGGCCTTGGGTCTCCCCTCCTACCTTTACTTAGCTTTTCCCTCACTACTGTATGTTGTCTGTGATTGGTTGGATTCTAATTAGCCTGATCAATCGAAAGAGAAAACTAAGTTTAGAATTGAGGTCATTGTCCTTTCACAATTCGGTACCCCAATGGAATCTAAAAGGTGAATTTGGGTGATCGAGCATTTTGTTTTACTTTTTTGATGACCTAAAAATTGGGAAATATTTCAGTTTGTGATTTTCTTGAGGACACCATTCAGACATGCTTACTCACTATAATTTACATTGTTCAATCTTTTCATGTATTCACAAGGCACTATAACATATGACAGCTTCTGCGCCAGTTTAAATGCTTAAATTCGCACATACCACTGCAAGTAAAATGTATTCATTATTTCATGAAGAAGAAGGTAAATTGGGAAGAATAAAAGATTTTACCAAAAGTCATCTTCTGGAAGTAGGGTATAGCAAAACACAGCAGAAGGAATAATAGTTTTTTGTTTTTTTGCAAATGGCTTTTTCCCATTTCATTTTAATCTCTGATCATGAAATTGAATAGTTTTCACATTTTTCTTCATGAGAAATAACAGTTCAGTCATTTGACCACTAATGATGTGCTGAACAATACTGTTCCATTGTAAAGTAATGTAATCTGCCGAACCAAATGCCATTTTTTTTTTCAGTCCAAATCCTTCTGTTACAATTGGCCCCTGTGCAAAGCAGACTATGATGGCAAAAAGGCATAATTGATTGAAATTCCTAGAGTCGCTTTTCTATTAACTAATAACCAATTAATGGCGATCAGACTATGTCTTACTTCACATGGTTTGTATACAATCAATAACATCTTATTGATGGCCTTAAAGGTCGCTACCCCTCACCAATTGTTGTGCTATTTTTGCTGTCTTCAGCTCAACATTTAGATACTTTGTGTGCCCGCCACATCCCGGCGACTTGCACAGATGCTTGTTCCTCCCACTCACAGTGATTGTTTTTCAGTCACAGTTACAGGCAGTGCAGCTCAGCTGGACGCCCACACTTGCCCACACACACAGACACACACATGCACACTTGCCCACACACAAAGGCACATACACACACACACCATTTATCTTCATCATGCGGAGGTGCATGGTTTCTAGATGGGAAAAGCTGCCATCAAAAGTGCACTAGCAAGAGTTAATGAGATATTTTTAGGTCTGTGACATTCTTCGTGTGCGCTTATATCTTTCCGTCATCAGTAACACCAACCATACAAAAGGCCATTCTATTGGGAGGAAGATAAAAACATTTATTTCACTGTGATTCATTTATTAAACAATGAAGTTTGTATCGGGTAGATGTTATTAATGTAGATTCTTGAACTTCATTTTCAGTAACATGACAGATCCTTAGTGAACAAAGGAAAATTGTGAACAGACTGACAACGAGAGACAATGAGTGAAAAAGGATATGAACAGAGACTCATTGAATGAAAACAAGGAACTAAATGGACATGACGTGTTCTTTTGTGTGGTTGTCCATTGGCACCAGTAAAACAAACAAACCCTTCTTACCCATTTCAAAAGTGCAATAAAAAACACAGTAAATGGCTAGAATGATAATTTTAGACTTTTTCCTCTATCACTGTAGCTTGAATGTGTGAAGTGTAATCCAAAGAGAAAATGTTGTGTGAGGTACTTGGAAGGGAGCCGCAACACCTACTGTAATTTAAAAAGCTACGTTAATTCAAAAGAAGACATGGTGGAAATTTAGATTTACTGTACAAGGTATATACAGTACATCACCAATGAGGAACTGGCTAATTAACTGACTTTTCCATTGCATATTGACCGTGAAATGGTTAGTGCACTGTAGAGCTAAAATTAACTAGTAGGCAAGCAGTGTTCTCTCAAATTTTTTATATGTCTGAGGAAACACACCAATCCCCCGATTGATCCCTTTGACCACTATGAGCAACATCAGACATGTCATCTATTGAAGTTACATGGCTTATTAAAAGAATTAGATTACAGAATTTACATTCTCATCAGAACACTTTTATTATGTCATTCCTATAAACATTCTAAAATAAATATTGTAGTGAAAAATACATATAACATTATTCACTTCATTGTCTTCTTTTTCTTTTGACTTGTCCTGTGGGGGTAGCCACAGGACAAGTCAGCGAAGCCTATCTTGTGGATTTTCCTCTCTAACACCCATTGTCCTCATGTCCTCCCTCTCAACATCCATCAATCTTTTCTTTGGTCTTCCTTTCACCCTTTTACCTTGCAGCTCCATCCTCAGCACCCTTCTACCAATATGTTCATTCTCTTGCCTCTGAACATGTCCAAACCATCGAAGTCTGCTCTCTCTAACCTTGTCTCCAAAACATCCAACTTTGGCTGTCCCTCTAATGAGCTCATTTCTAATCATATGCAACCTGTTCACATAAAGCGAGAACTTCAGTAATTTCACTTCACTTTCACTTTTTTTTCAATTTTTTCACTTTTACGTCAATGTCTATACGAAAAAATAAATATGAGCGGAGAGCGCGTCACCTACATGCAAAGTTGCGAAAGTTTTATTCATACATCCAAGTGGTCGTCATATTGGCTGCATCTTCTGTCAGTGACATCACAGTGGAACATTTGCCCTTGAAAACACGCTGTGCCACCTACTATAGGAGATGAAGATGCCCCTTCTGACACGGAAGCTCTTTTCAAAGAAGAAAACATTTCACAATTGAGCAATATTAACTAATCGTGTCGAAAATATGCGTATCACATCCAAACCGCATGCAGCCAAACCACCTCCCCACCCGATCCATCTCCACCCGATGGTGATAAAAACAATGGCACCCACGAGTGACGATGACGCCGCGTCCAAACCACCTCCCCGTCCGATCCACCTCCGCGCTTTGGTGATAAAAACAATCCGCAAGCGACGACGACGCCACAGCTGAACGGCCTCCCCGTCTGATCTACCTCAGCACTTCGGTGATAAAAACAACGTCGCCCACGGGCGACGACGACGCCACGGTCAAGCCACCTCCCCATATGATCCACCTCCACAGCGGAGATGAGTCACCCCGTCTCGGTGCCACAATGAGCCACCCCAGCTCAACGCCGGAATGAGCCACCCTGGCCAAAGCCATGATCGCGGCAGATGAGGCACGCCTTTGGCGGAAGCTTGTCCGAAGCTGTGCTCAGAACCGATGGGTACACCGACACATTTAGCACCCCTGACTTCGGTCCGTGGATCTTTTGAAACGAAAAGAACTTGAAGGTCTCGACGGTTGACACAAGACAGATGGACAGCATCAGGGGCAGCTGTAGTAAAGGTTGCCTCCTGAAGTCCACAATCATCTCTACAGTCTTTAGAGTGTTCTACACCAGGTTGTGTTGAACACACCAAACCTCCAGTCTCGCCACTTCCTGTCCATATGCAGACTTGTCTTTGATAAGGCCGATGACCATGGTGTCATCTGTGAACTTCAGGAGTTTGACAGTCGGATGCCACGAGGTGCAGTCGTTTGTTTTTCTGAAGAAAATCTATAAAAAAAGAACCCTTCTGTGTTTTTATGCCACCTTAACCACAAACACAACACATTTTTGTCATTTTAGTTTAGGTCAGTGTTATTCACTGACTTTTCTGCCTTCTCGAAGCATCTGCATGCCTATTTTTTTGTCATGGCCTTGCTGGTCCCTGTCATGGGTGTGGCAGTCCTCAATGTAGCGCGCACCTCCCTCAATCAGCCGATCCGCACACCGGTGCCCCGTCCCAGTAATTACAGTTCACAGATAAATGTGCCACATGTGTGGTCTGGCCTTTGCCAGATCATTATACTTATGTCTCATTCCCGCAACTCCTTGTCTCTCTTGTCACTCTTGCTATCCCGTATACCGAACCCCGCCTCATTACTGACCTGTCTCTTACGCCTGCTGATTCTGCTATTGCTGCCTTCATGGACTGCCTGCCTGTGTTTAGACCTCGACCTTGGACAGAATAAAGACGCTTCCCAAACTGCTCCTAAGCCTCGTGAGTCGTGCATTTGCGTTCAGCCCCGAGTTCTGGCCTTGACATTTTGTACTAGCATTGTGAATTGGTCAATAGGGTCTGACAAAAGAACGAAGCACACCTGGGTTTCCTTCAAAAGATTGTCCTCAGGGGTGGCATGGTTGAACAGCTGTAGACCGGCGGCCTCACAGTTCTGAGTACTGGGGATTTAAATCCCGGCCCAACGTGTGGAGTTTGCATGTTCTCCCCATGCACATGTGGATTTTCTCCAGGCACTCCGGGTTCTTCCTACATTCCAAAAACATGCAACATTAATTGGACACTCTAAATTGCCCCCAGGTGTGATTGTGACTGCGGCTGTTTGTCTCGATGTGCCCTGCGATTGGCTGCCAACCAGTTCAGGGTGTACCCCGCCTCCTGCCCATTGACAGCTGGGATAGGCTCCAGCACTCACCTAACCCTTGTGAGGATAAACGGTGAAAGAAAATGGATGGATGGATGGATGGATGGATGGATGGATGGATGGATGGATGGATGGATGGATGACTTCATACCCAGAAGTGCCCGGTTTTAAAATAACATGCTGGAATTGCATTGTTATGCAATACACTGAATAGTCAGCACTCCAACCACCTCCCAAGTAAGAACTTTATAGTACCAGATTGCTTTGGCCTCAAAGAGTTAAATTAAAAATTGTCGTATTATGCTGCAATTTGTAGAACAAAGTCAAAAATAGAAAAGTTACAACTGGTGGAACAAGCTACAGTGTCCACTTAAAAAGGTGAATGAGTTTAGTGCATGAAAATATATACTTTAGATTGCACTCCAAATACTGACAAACATTCCAAGCATATTGAGTTGAAATATAGGGTCAAAACGTTTTCCATAAATTACAGGGAGTAGATTTTAATTGAAACTGGTGTATGCTAGTTTTTAGCAAAATCTACATTCTCATGGGCATGGAAACAGGGAAGTAAAATGTGTCCCTTCTTGCTCATTGAGTCAGCAAAATGTTTGCCAGTCATTATTTAAGGTTGTAAGTGTATTTTCTCTTCCATTCCTCACAGGTGCCTACCCTCGGCTTTCTCTGAGCTTTAAACTTAAGAGGAACATCGGCTATTTCATTCTGCAGACATACATGCCATCCATCTTGATTACCATCCTCTCCTGGGTATCCTTCTGGATAAACTACGACGCCTCCGCGGCCAGGGTGGCTCTAGGTGAGAAGTGTTAACAGTCGTGTTGTTGAGCAGCTATGTGGCCCACTCAGATGAGATCAGGAGACATTTTGAGGCCCCAAGCATATCGCTACCCTCCCTAATGCACTGCCCGAAATTCGAGGAATCTCCATGGTATGTGCTCAGGAGACAAGTTTGAAAATTGACTGACTTCTTTTTTTCCTTTTGGCTTGTCCTGTTAGGGGTCGCCACAGCGTGTCATTTTTTTCCATCTTAGCCTAACTCCTCCATCTTCCTCTCAAACCCCAACTGCCCTCATGTCTTCCCTCACAACATCCATCAACCTTCTCTTTGGTCTTCGTCTTGCTCTTTTGCCTGGCAACTCCATCCTCAGCATCCTTCTACCAATATACTCACACTCTCGCCTATGGACATATCCAAACCATCGAAGTCTTCTCTCTCTAACCTTGTCTACAAAACATCCAAATTGGGCTGTCCCTCTAATGAGCTCATTTCTAATCCTATCCATCCTCCTCATTCCGAGCGAGAACCTCAATAATTAATTTCTGCCACATCCAGTTCTGCTTCCTGTTTTTTCTTCCATGCAACCGTCTCTAATCCGTGCATCATGGCCGGCCCCACCAATGTTTTATAACTAAACCTAAACTTTGCCCTTCAGCCTAGGAGAGACTCTTCTGTCACATAACACACCAGACACCTTCCGCAACTGTTCCACCCCACTTGGACCCGTTTCTTCACTTGCTTACCACACTCACCATTGCTCGGGATTGTTGACCCTAAATATTTGAAGTCGTTCACCCTGGCTATCTCTTCTCCTTGTAGCCTCACTCTTTCCCCTCCGCCCCTCTCATTCACACACATATATTCTGTTTCACTTCGGCTTATCTTCATTCCTCTCCTTTCAAGTGCATCTCTCCATCTTTCTAATTGTTCCTCCACCTGCTCCTTGCTTTCACTGCATATCACAATATCGTCTGCGAACATCATGGTCCAAGGAGATTCCAGTCTAACCTCATCTGTCAGCCTATCCATTACCACAGCAAACAGGAAGGGGCTCAGAGCTGATCGCTGATGCAGTCCCACCTCCACCTTAAATTCTTCTGTCACATCTACGGCACACCTCACCATTGTTTTGCTGCCTTCATACATTTCCTGTAGTATACCGACATATTTCTCCACCACACCAGTCTTACGCCTGCAGTACCAGAGTCCCTCTCTTGGTACTCTTTCATAGGGTTTCTCTAGATCCACAAAGACACAATGTAGCTCCTTCTGACCTTCTCTGTACTTTTCAATTAGCATCCTCAAGGCAAATAATGCACCTGTGGTACTCTTTCTCGGCATGAAACCATACTGTTGCGCGCAGATACTGACTTCTGACCTGAGTCTACCCTCCACTACTCTTTCCCATAGCTTAATTTTGTGGCTCATCATCTTTATTCCTCTATAGTTGCCACAGCTCTGCAAGTCCCCTTTATTCTTAAAAATTGGAACCAGCACACTTTTCCTCCATTCTTTAGGCATCTTTTCGCCTGTTAGTATTCTGTTGAATAAATTGGTCAAAAACTCCACAGCCACCTCTCCAAATTGCTTCCATACCTCCACCGGTATGTCATCAGGACCAACTGCCTTTGTATTTTTCATCCTTTGTAGTGCCTTTTGAAATTCCCCCTTGGTGATCATTACCACTTCCTGGTCCTTCACACTTGCCTCTTCCACTCTTCCTTCTCACTAATTTTCTTCATTCATCAACTTGTTAAAGTATTCTTTCCATCTATTTAGCATACTACCGGCACCAGTCAACGCATTTCCATCTCTATCCTTAATCACCCTTACCTGCTACACATCCTTCCCATCTCTATCCCTCTGTCTTGCCAACCTGTAGAGCTCCTTTCTTCCTTCTTTTGAGTCCAACCTGGTGTACATGTCGTCATATGCCTCTTGTTTAGCTTTCGCCACCTCTACCTTTGGCCTACGTCACATCTCAATGTATTCCTTTCGCCTCTCCTCAGTCCTCTCACTGTGCCACTTCTTCTTCACTAATTTCTTTCCTTGTATGGCTTCCTGTAATTTGGGGTTCCACCACCAGGTCTCCTTTTCACCTTTCCTACCAGAAGACACACCAAGTACTCTCTTGCCAGCCTCTCTGATCACCTTGGATGCAGTAATCCAGTCTTTCAGGAGCTTCTCCTTTCCATCAAGAGCCTGTCTCACTACTTTCCAAAAGTTCACACAGCATTCTTCCTTTCTCAGCTTCCACCACATGGTTCTCTGCTCTACCTTTGTCTTCTGATTCTTCTTACCCACCACCAGAGTCACCCTACACACCACCATCCTATGCTGTTGAGCTCCCTTACGACTACCTTATAGTCAGTAACCTCTTTCAGATTACATTTTCTGCACAAAACATAATCCACCTGCGTGCTTCTACCGCCGCTCTTGTAGGTCACTCTATGTTCCTGCCTCTTCTGGAAATAAGTGTTCACTACAGCCATTTCCATCTTTTTTTCTTTTTTGCAAAGTCCACCACCATCTGTCCTTCAAAGTTCCTTTCCTGGCTGCCATACTTACTCATCACTTCTTCATTGCCCCTGTTTCCTTCAACAACATGTCCATTACAATGTGCAACAATCACAACTCACTCTCTTTCTGGGATGGTCAGAACTACTTCATCTAGTTCCTTCCAGAATTTCTCTTTCAACTCTAGGTCACGTCCTACCTGTGGGGCATAGCCGCTAATCACATTATACATAACATCCTCAATTTCAAATTTCAGTCTCATCACTCGATCTGATACTCTTTTCACCTCCAAGACATTCTTAGCCAGCTCTTCCTTTAAAATAACCCCTACTCCGTTTCTCTTCCCATCTACTCCATGGTAGAATAATTTAAACCCTGCTTCTAAACATCTAGCCTTACTACCTTTCCACCTGCTTTCTTGGATGCACAGTATATCAACCTTTCTCCTAATCATCATGTCAACTAACTCCTGAGCTTTTCCTGTCATAGTCCCAACATTCAAAGTCACTACACTCAGTTGTCAGCTCTGTGCATTCCTCTTTTGAGGATAACGAATCCGGTTTACTCCTCTTCTTTGTCTTCGACCCAGAGTAGCTGAATTTCCACCGACACCCTGCAGGTTTAGCGGTGCTGGGGGCAGGCGTTGTTAACCCGGGCCATGACCGATCCAGTATGAGATTCATTAGACGAATGTTCATATTTGTTTCGCACAGTTTTTGCGCCGGATGCCCTTCCTGACGCAACCCTCTGCATTGAGACCAGCCTACAGACTGCACTGACTTGTGCCACCATAGGACCGCAAATGGCCAAAAATTGACTGACTGAATGGAATAAAAACTGAAAAAAAGACCCAAACACTCATGACTAATCAAGTAAAGAAAAAAAAGTTTTTCATTGTTTAAGCTTATGTGAACAAGAGACCTCTCTCTCTCTCTCTCTCTCTCTCTCTCTCTCTCTCTCTCTCTCTCTCTTTCTCTCTGTCATTCACTCTCTCTCCCTCTCTTTCTTTATATATATATATATATATATATATATATTATATATATATATATATATATATATATATATATATATATATATAATATATATATATATATATATATATATATATATATATATATATATATATGGTGCAGCTGTGAAGCGTTGGCCTCACAGTTCTGAGGACCAGGGTTCAAATCCTGGCCCCTCCTGTGTGGAGTTTGTATGTTCTCCCCATACCTGCATGGGTTTTCTCCTGGCACTCCGGTTTTCTCCCACATCCCAAAAACATGCATTAATTGGGGACTCAAAATTGTTCCTCGGTGTGATTGTGAGTGCGACTGTTGTCTGTCTCCATGGGCCCTCCGAATGGCTGGCAACCAGGTCAGGGTGTACCCTGCCTCCTGCCCGATGACCGCTGGGATTGGCTCCAGCACTCCCATGACCCTTGTGAGGATAAGTGGCTCAGAAAATGGATGGATATCCAGTATATATTTTTTCCAAGGCTATCCAGTTTGTTTGTTTGCAGTTCATGGCACAGAACAAAATGGCCAAAAGAAAATTAATATACATGAGGGCTGTCAGATCCTAACTACGAGAATAACTTGGATCCTCCATAAATTGATCTTTCACAGATCCTCTGAACATCCTTCAAGATTCTGTCAAAATAATAGCAACTCACTAGTTGACGAGGCTGATTTTCCAAGCAGGAAAATTGCCCCAAAGCGTCAGCCTCACTGAATGTCAGTTGTTTTTTGGTCGTTGAAGGCAGAAACACAATAAGTTGCCACACAGTTGCATTCAGTGAAGTACATCCAGAGAATCTGTTGGGAAGCACAAATACACATCTGTAGAAATAAGATCTTCCCAAAAGGGCTATAGATCCACAAGAGTTGTTTGAAAAATCTTCAAGGGAGGTCACAAGTGGCATATGGAAGTCATTCTAGTGTATGTATACACAGCGATACCTCTGCTTATGAAATGAATTAGTTCTGGAAGTCGTTTCGTACCGCAAATTTTTCTTTAGTAGAAACGCTTTCTACATTTAAATAGCCTAATCCATTCCAAGCTCCCCCCTGCCCAAAAAACTATTCAAAGTACAGAATGTAAAGAATAATAAAAATTATATTAATTTACCTTTGACGTTGGGTGACAAGCAAAAGGCATCATGAGGAACAGAGGCACAGATGAACGGAGGCAGACGTTTAAATATGTACGTATGTACGCATGCACGCAGCTTAGCCCCATTAATGTTTCTTGGGGCCCATGGTGAAGAAAGATGATTAAACTTGCAAAAAACACAAATGAAAGTCTCACAAAAAAGTTCTACTTCACCAGTTGTTTTTTGTGGTTCACATTTTTCCGACATTCAACTTTTGGTGTCTTTGATCAGAAGTCGTGTAACCAGATTTTGTAGAGCCTGCAAAGTTTTCTCACACAATGGGAATATTCATCTCCAAGTTTGTCCAATTTCTTCTTGATAGGTTAAACATTACAAATGCGACAACCACCACTGCGTATTTGACTGAAGAAACACCAGCAAATTCCAACATTTAGATTTCAAGAACTACATAATTGTTCTTCACGTCAATCCTTCTTTCCTTGTTTCAAGTGCACATTACACTAATCTTGCTCCACCAGTTTGCTTTTCATATCATCTTTGTATGGCTTGATCACGGAAGAGTAATGAGGTTAGCACATCACACTACTGTTTAGAGAGCATAATTTGATCCATTACCTAGCTCCAGACATCATTTTCTTACATAGCCTCGTGGCTGAATGGACACATGAAACAGGCAGGAAAGGAAAACTTCAATTTATTTTACAACCACAAATTAGCCTCCTAGTGTTTGTTTTCGTCCATGCATGGACTACTTGCTCATTAGTTACTGAGTGCCTGTGCGCGCCTGTTTTTTTCCTACTTTGGAGGAGGACATGTGCAAGCGTGAGTGATTCCTGGAGCTGGAAATCTGGATGGTATCTTTCACAAGTTCACATTGCTTTTTACTAGATTTCTGTAGCTACTTCTGTGAGTCGGTGCATGTTAGTGTGTGTAAATTCATATACCTGCTGGTAAGAGCAGAGTAAGGACTGGGTGTGGAGGTTGCTGCTGGAATAAACACTTCAGTTGTTTGAATGTGAGTCTCTGGAACAACTGAGGGTTTGGAATGCTACCCACCCGGTGCTGTAATCATTTTAAAATCCATTTGTTGCAGGCAAGCCCCTGATTTATAATCGTGTTAAACCGTGGGCATTAGCTACAATTGGTAATAGCACCACTTTTAGTGTAATGTTAGACACACATACCTTTGACAAACACCTCAAGACGTCCCTATGGTACTGTTGAACACGCACTTTGAAAGACGTCTGCAAGGCTGCCGGTGTATCACAATTAACATCCAATGAAATTTGACACATTTTGCGTACGTCAAATACTTTTCTTTGTTTTTGATATTGGTAAAGGTGGCTAGCTAAAGGCACACCGTTGTTCCTGATTAAATGAAAATTGATTGCAGTGTAGCTTTGTTTCCAGCTTTTAATGGTTGAAGAAAGACTCGAGGGACATATACTGTAACGTAAAAAAAAGGTTTGATGGGAGAGCGGTACATTGTGGGCCACCACTTACTAATAGCAAGATATGGGCTGGAAAGACAAGCGATAAAAGATAAATAAAGAGGGAATGGAGAGAGTGGCAACATAAGAGATTGGTGGAATTAGAGCAAGAATTGGATGTTACACAATAGTATGCGACTGAATAAGAGAGACAGAAAATGACATGCAAAAGAAAGATTATGAAGCAATTTTTCTCCTGAGAGACTCTGACAATGTGATGAAGGAGGCAAAAGGCCCATGGGTTTGTGGAAGGCATCTTGATTACATTGTCCAAACGCGGAGGGGAGAAGATAAGGCAGGGCTGGGGTAGGGGACAAAATAGCAGGAGGAGCAGAGCATAATGGCAAAGCTGAGAGAAAGTGCAGAAAATAGAAAAGTAAGAAAAAAATAACAGAACTAGTCATGAGGCTGAGATGCGGTTTGCAGAGGATTTGCAGGCATACTCGATGGCCCTTGTAAATGCATCGATAAATCAAATTGATCGCGAGATTGACCTGATTTGACCCTTGTTCCAACCCACTGACTGTTCCCTGTCTCTTTATCGTGTTTTACAACACTCTTTCGAAGCATTGCATCCTTGTAGTGGCCCGATGGCTCAAAGGCTCCATTTGTCTGTCACAAGTGCTACAGATGTGTTGACCGTGTTTACGTGTCATGGAAGAAGATGAGTGTTATAGAAATCCAAGAGTTTGAAATACAATGTAATTCCATAATTTTATGACTCACTTGGAGACACAATTGCAATTGTGCGTGTTGTGTTGAAGCACCCTGTCATTTTGTATCTCTCATGTTTAAGGTTAGCCAACGCCGGCAGCATGAGATTATTCTAATGAGTTATTTCTACATGATAACCCAAGGTTTTAAAAGGAGACCTTAAAGGAGCAAAAATGCACAAGTTGATTTTTTTTTTTTGTCTATACCCTCATGCCCTCAAATACACAAGCAACTGTGTGGATCCTCCATTAAACTAGCAGGGTAAGCAGACCCTGAATAAACATGTTCTTAGTGTTCTTGTTTCCATAGTAACACCCAAGACATCTGTAAGAGAATGTGAATCTGCTGTCCAGGTAACTCGTGATGAAGTAGAATATGTATTGCATGTGGCATCAGGTAGTGCATATATTTGAACCACTTGTGTGACTTCTGTGTCACGTATTCAATGAATATAATTACACACATGATGGAAAAACGCGCATACATGATAATTTTCTGTCCAAAAACTTTACGACGTTATGATCACACTGTCAAAAATTATTGCATCTTCAGGCCTGATGCACACATAAAGACAATCGGCCTGTATTTATGCCAATTTTGCCTCTTCCCGACCCAGCACATCAAATGCCAGATAATCTTAAATCTTGTACGATTATCCTGTAAAATCCTCCCGTCTGAGGTGTGCTAAAAGTGGATTTGTCCCAATTGGAGGCCCGAATCAAGTCAAGGACAACAATTTTAAATTACAAACGTCTTCAATAGATACGATGAAAACTCTTAATATGGCACCGCGAATTGTGACGTGGAACAGAATGAAGTTGGACTCTGACTCAAGCAAGGGAAAAGACTGAAAATGTAAAAAAAAAAATAAAATAATAATCTTGCAATGGTTATTTTTTTGTTTTGTTTTCATTTAAAAAAATTGCACAAAGTGTTTTCCAAAGCAAGTCATGTTTTGAGAACAACACCCTTTCACAAAACTCTGCCAAAAATCAGCAAACATAATTGAAGTCTTTCTTATTCTCTGGTTTTGTTAGATCACGTGTGATCACATGAGATTTTGAGCTTGGGGATGTTTATATGTGTGGTGTTCTATGATGATGTTATCATTGCACAAATCTCGCACAATACGATTTTTTTATATTTGTGTGAAGTCTATCACAGACACATTTTGAAGGATTTAAGAATTTAAAAATCCTTTCGTGTACCAGCCCGGAGGTGGAAATCAGGTGGTGGTAAGGCATCAGATGGTATGAGAAAGGTGTTGATAATACAAATAAGTGTTAATGCTGCCATATTCAATGAAATTGCCTGTAGTTCCAATGTTATAGAATGGTGTACACAGTGGATAATCTCCCAGACTACAGCACACAAGCACAATAACCTGTGACAAATTGTCCTTTATAATAAAATGCTAAGTAAATAAATAAAAAATAATAACATTAATGTATCCATAGATTTTACTACATGGCAAGGCAGAAGTGAAATGAAACACATTTTGCGCATTTAAATAAGTTCCCTGGTAATAATAAGGTGCCAGATTTTTACCAGACCAACTTATTTCTAGTTTTTGGGAAACACTGTAGTATTGGCTTTATTGTATCGAAATAATTATGTGAAATTGTCATGGTCCTGCTGGTCCAGCCCTGGCTGGGCGGGTGCCCTCGCGACCACGCCGATTGGGAGGTGCACACCTGCGCCTCATGCTTGCTGATTGGCCCCGGTGCATATAGGACCATGGGGAGGACTGGTCCGGCACCAGATCGTTGCGATTCATGCCCCGTTCCAGTACTCCCGTATTTCTGATCAACAACCCGTGTGTACTGACCTCCGCCTGTTCTCTGACCGACCCCGTAAGCCTGACTCCTTTGATACTCCTGCCTGCTTTGATCAATCTCTCGTGTACCGACCTGCCCGCTGACCTGCTCTCCTGGCCGATCCCCAACCGTGGAACAATAAACGTTTTTCCCGAATTACATCTGCGTTTCCCGACTCCTGCATTTGGGTCTTACCTCCGTTTCGATGGGTCATGACAGAACAATTTGGCCAAAACAGGACCCAGCAGGAAAGACCCGGCGTCGCCGGGACCGACGCAAGGTAGACCGACTGCCGGAGGACCAAGCCTGTCCGATCCGGGTAGGCTCCATGACGTTCTCCACTTCAGTGTCACGCGCTCCGCCGGCAAGCTCTGAATACGTCCCGACCCTTCCAGCACCTCACATTCTTTTGGACTCTGATTTTTCGGACTGCGAGGAGGACCGTGATTTATATAACCGGTTGCCGGATTATTTCGACTACGAATCTCTTTGCCCGATCTTTCATCCCAGTCAGTTCGCTTCACCTCCCCGCATTTCCAACTCCCAAGCGTCTTCCCCCGGTAGGTCCGAGTCCACCAATCGTTTGTCGGAATCTGCTTGGCCATCTCCCTGGGTCCTTCGCGTGGCGGCCAGAGGAGACGCCCAGGCCGGGCACTCCCTTGTTCCTCCAGCTGCGCGGAAACAAAGACACCATCCTCGTCCTCCCACTCCGGGAGCGGGGAAACCAGCAGACCAGCAGCTGGTGGCGAAGCTTCCAGCCCAGAGGAAGGAGGGGGCGCCAAATCACGAGGTGTTGTACTGCTAAATGCGGGTGGAGATAGAGTGGCAGAGCGCCGAACTGGCGGTCCTCACGGCCCAGGTCTGGGAAGGATTAGAGAACCAGCCGAGCTACGCTGACGTCGCGACTGCTACTGACTCACTGCTGACTCAGGTTGACGCTGCAGTGGCTACGGATCCGCTACCAAGCAAGGCTCATGTCGCTGTCGCAATGGATCTGCTGCCAAGACACGCCCACGTTGCAGTTTCAACGGACTCGTTACTGACTTATGCTCACGCGGCAGTTGCAACTGATCCACTACCAAGCCAAGCACACATTGCAGTGGGAAAGGATCTGCCACCTCGCCCTTCCCACGTCGCTGTGGGAACGGACCCGCCACCTCGCCATTCCCACGTTGCTGTGGCAACGGATCCACCACCGCGCAATTCCCACGTTGCTGTATCAACAAATTCACTGCAATTCACGTGACAGTGGAAACAGATCCACCGCCTTGCCATGCTCACGTCACAGTTTTGACAGATGCGCTGCTGACCGATTCTCATGTCACAGCATCCATCGACTCCTCCCCCAGCCGAGCCCACGTCACGGCTGGCAGCAGATTCACTATCGCGTCACACTCACATCGTGGTGGCGACAGGCTTCCGGGCGATCGTCAAAGGAGAAGGATGGAATTTGCTATCAAAGATGGTCTTGCCAGAGCGTCCACAACGTGTGTTTTCCCAAAGAACAGGATTTAGAAATGTAGTGCAGAGGGCTTGAGTTCTGAGGATGGAGGGAATTCAGATAAAGATGAAGCGAACTATTTTCCTCCAGCTAAGAGGGGGAGGACCTTATCATCCCCCTTGCTCCAGGCTGTTCCCAATTATGCAGTAGTGCCAAGGTAAACACCAAGGCAGCAACAAGTTAGCGCTGTGCCACCTGTGGGTGCCATCTCACGTTCCCGTCCAGGAGGTGGCGAGGGCGCCACAGCCGCCTCACGCTTCCGCCCAGGGAGTGGCGATGGCGCCGCAGCCGCCTCACGTTCCTGTCCAGGAGGTGGCGAGGACTCCCCAGGCGCCTCACGTTCCTGTCCAGCAGACGGCGGCGAGGGCTCCGCAGCCGCCTCACGTTCCTGTCCAGCAGACGGCGGCGAGGGCTCTGGAGCCGCCTCACATTCCTGTCCAGCAGACGGCGGCGAGGGCTCCACAGCCCTCTCATGTTCCCCTCCAGGAGGAGGTGGTGATGGCGCAGCCGCCTTCTCATGTTCCCATCCAGGAGGAGGTGGCGATGGTGGTGCCGCCTTCTCACATTCCCATCCAGGAGGAGCTGGCGATGGCGGTGCCGCCTTCTCATGTTCACGTCCAGGAGGAGGTGGGGATCGCGCCGCTGCCTTCTCACGTTCCTTTCCAGCTGGATGGCCACCAGACTGGGGTTGGGGGCGTTAGCAGTATTATATATAATACTACATCAACCACTCGTCCTTTGTAGTTTATCAAACGCCAGTGCCAATAGGTAACGCAAATTTGTCCTTTCAACAAAATTTAAACATCTACCAACATCCCTATATACATTTTAAAATAGATATTGTTATGAAAACTGCATATAATATTATTCACTTCAATGTCTATACGAAAAAATAAATGAGCAGAGTGCGTGTCATCCTTCTCCAAAGTTGTGGAAGTCTCACTCGACATCCCAATGGCAGGCATATTGCCTGCAACATCGTTTACAGATGTCGGCATTAAGAAGACGCTGTGCCACCTGCTATGGGAGACGAACAACAGAGATTTTCAGATTTTTCCGACACGCCTTCTGACACGGAAACTCTTTTCGAAGAAGAGAACATCTCACAATCGAGTGAAGTGACCGGGGCCATATTATCTTTTCGTTTCGGGCTATATTTAGATGATATGCGCATCACTTCTCCATATCAACAGACTCCCCAACAGTATGTATAACAGTATGCAGCGTATTCTGGTGGACCTTGAAGTAATAACTTCAAGGGTGCCCAGACACTGGTGAGGGGGGAGCTCCTTTCTGCTCCCCGCACGCGGTCAAGCCACCACCCCGCCGATCCACCTCTGCGTCGAGGATGACGCCGCAGCCGCAGGACAATGACAACAACGCTGCGGCCAGAGGCGAACGACAACAAGGCCGCAGCTGCCGCCGGCGAGCAGCAACAACGCCTCAGCCGTGCACATCAACAAATTTAGCACTCTAGACTTACGTATTTTATGAAGTTATTATGACGCAGATCTTTTGTTACATTTTGAGAGGATTACGTTGTTGGACTTGGACAGAGCTTTTTATGATTGCTGCTTTTGGAGAAGTTGTTCGAGTTTGGTGACTCTACGTCTAGTTAGCTAGTTAGCTCATGTTACACGCTACTTAACTGTCTTTGTACTTCTATTTTATTGTTTTGTGTTCTGTGTGATTAAATTGTCATAAACGCAATACAAGTGCTTTGTTATGTTGCCTGTTTGACAAGGGGATTTATTCTAAATTCACACTTAACTTATGCTAACTGTGATATGTGATATGTAATTATGTTAACTGTGAGACAAATAGTCCCCCCCACTATTATTTTTTTTTAATAGCTCAATACATACCTACCTGTCATTTAGAACCCACAAAGCTCTCGTTCTTTGCACCTGTGCAATCCATTTTTCACAGAAAACCGGGTGTTTTGTGTGTGAAGATCGGATCCATCCTCCCGAGTCTTCGAACAAAATCCAGCCATACAACAAGCTGGCTTTTCGGCAAACACAATGAAAAAAAAACAAGTAATTTTTCGCCGGTACAATAGGTATAAACCAATATAAACACTCGACTTGCTACTGTAAAAAATGCCACTTCCTGGTTCTTCTCCAACACAAATACCTTCAGAGGATTTTCAAGGCTGAGATGTAAAAATCCATATACGACAACATCATGAAGTGTGGTGAAAAAATGAATGGGTCCATTCCGGCTGCCTTTTTTTTTTTTAAATTTAAAACATACTAAAAATCATGCTTTACGTGTATGTAGACCTTTGATGCATTCAAAAGTGAAATCGGCAGATTAAGCTCTAAGAGACTAAGACAATGAGAAAGAATTATTAGAGGGTTTCTTTAAATAGCTTGTTTTTAATTGTTAGTACTTGACTCCTTCCAGATACTTGATACATGATAGTTGGGCAAAAGGAGAAGAAAAAAAGTGGAATCAAAACGAGCAAAAATCTTTTTCGTTTTTATTAACTTTATAACAATGGATGTGATGTTTGTGTTCCTCTAAAGGAATCACCACCGTGCTGACCATGACTACTATCAACACCCACTTGAGAGAGACGTTGCCCAAGATCCCGTACGTTAAGGCCATCGACATGTACCTGATGGGCTGCTTTGTCATGGTCTTCCTTGCGCTTCTGGAGTATGCCTTTGTCAACTACATCTTCTTTGGGAGGGGCCCTCAAATGCAAAAAAAGCTGGCAGAGAAGGCGGAGAAAGCCAATAATGAGAGGGCAGCCAAGTATGATGCTGCAAGGGTAAGTTTGACTGGCTCGCTCACTCACAGATTCACTGAATAAGAGATCGAATGTAAAACTGAAAAATCACATTTTGACCCAGGAAAACATGCTGCAAGACAGACAAGCTACATAATAAGTTTAGAAAAATTAATGGCATTTTTTTCTCTCTCTCAGGATCCAAATGATAAATCAACTTTGACATTGCAATTCGTTTAAAATTAATTTTTGTTCACTATGTATGGCTTAGGCTTTAGTATATAAAAAAAGCAGTATTGAACTTTGTCGTCTTCTCAGGAGGCAGGTAGTAGGGCTGCATCACTAAAACGGTCCAATCAAATTAGAGGCCTCCACCACTCACGCTCGGTGAGTTGTTTCAGTCTAGATCGTCACTGTTGCCAACATGAAGATTTTGTTGTTGTTGTTGTTATTTCATTCCTCGAAACAAAACACATCCACCCTCATCCATGGATTCAATGCCGGTCAGCATGAAAATCTCTCATTCATTTCGACTGCTGCATTGTATTTTATTTTTCTACCTGAAAGAACCATATTCAGTGTAGTAATACATGTTTCAATCCAGGAAAGTAACAAGTTTTTTTTTTTTTTCATTAAATGGAGTACTCCTGATTCAAGACAACAGTTTTATACCAGAAATATTGCTTGCTACCACCACCATTTTAAATCATAATAGTTTGGATTAAAACCCAACATTTTCACACACACAAAAAAAGAAAATAAACCAGTCACCCCTGACAGTGATAAGACTCAATATGTTACATGGGAATATTGGCGTTATATAATCCAGTGTTTCCTCACTTTATCACAGATTCAATGCATTAGTGATTTTTCTCCATGTTCATATCACACATAAATTGGCATAAACTGTATTTTTTTTTTTTTGGGGGGGGGGTGGCTGGTAAAGTAGCACTTCCCAGCCTTAAAAAAGTAACAAATAAAATGAATAAAAACACATATTACAAGGAATAGAAATAGTGTAGTTTATTGTACTACTATGCATTACCGTAGGTTTAAGAGTTTTAAAGGTGTACAAGAATATATAAAGTGTTTATGACAGAATGGTAAAGGTTCATGGGCATGTGGGTAAGATTAAAATGTTTCATGCAACTTTAAAATGCATACATATTTTAAAATGCACAAGTGGTCTCAACTTGAATTTTGTCTTTTATCATTAGCAGTAGTAAAAGTATTTACCACTTTACAGTCCTCTAGCAGTCTTGGAACAGTTAGGCCAATTCTTTTATTGTTGCTGTTGATTGACTTTGGGTCTCGAATCAAAAGTTAAACATGACACAAGAGATCACAAAACTTGACCCTTTATTGATAGGCATTTACATCTGTATCTGAGACACAGCCTAGAAAGTAACATCTTTTATTTGAAACCCCACACCCACCCCACACACGTTCCTCTCCCTATTTTTTTTTTAAATCAGAGAGCTGTCTATAGGTGGAAAAACAAGCCAATCGTGAAGATGAGAGATGTTGGGAAATAAATGAAAGTCATTAAAGAAACAGAGGCCTACATCGGCCAAACTTACAGCCATTTTGAATGTCTTTAAGAAGAAAAAAAACACTGGCTGGTTGCAGGGGGGAAAATGGGTAAATAAAGCAAAGCAGCAGCAATTAATGAAATAAAACGTCTGATTGCTGTAAAGAAAGACAACTGGTGATATAAGCAACAGGCTCCAAAAGGCAAGATGAAGATATTACAATTTACTTTTAATGAACATGTGTGGAGGCGACAACAGAAAATGTAAACCACTCAATAACAAAAAGAAGAATTAAACAAAGCTGGAGTTTTTTTTTTTTTTAAATTGCCACACGAACACGCCTCAAAACCTCTGATGCATAGGATCAGTCAAAAAAAAAAAAAAATCTTTCTCAATGTGAGGGAAAGGCTCAAGCTTTGAAAACAACATGATCCCAGAGCATAATCTGTGGAAACTCAGTGGTGGTAATGTTATACATGGCGTGTGCATGCATAGGTTCTTCTGGGACCAACCATTAATTTTTATTTAATGTATGTAACGTGTGATGGTAGCAGCAAAATGAGCTCAGAAGTCTCCAGAAACTTTTTATAACAATTTAAAGAGGATGTGGGTTTCTTAACATCTGTGACATGATTTCATCAAAATACTGCCAGGATTAAGAATTCTAAATATATTTCAGCATATTTCTTACCTTGATGAAAATGGCTTTTATTCAGTCTCACGCTGTGATGCAGCCCTTATCCCCCTCTAACCCACAATGGCAAGTTCGTTTATCATCGCCTCCTCTTACACCTGGCAAAGCAAAGTGTTGGTAAGTGCCGCTTGCTTCTACTAGCGGAAGCGAAGCCCAGCGTGTGGAAAACATTTGAGTCCTCCTGTCTTAAAGACAATGGGCCTCATTCACTAATAAATGCGAAGAAATGTCCCGTCTCTGTGCATACCCAAAACCACTGTCAGATTCTTGACCAGAAAAATTTATTTGTACCAATTGTTAATGAATGAGAATTAATTTAAAATGAGGCTCATGCCCACGAACTCCAATCTGCGTGAATTGCGCCCCAAATTCCATCTCAGTCACTGTGTCTAGGTTGAAGTCAAAAGAGATCCCTTATCCAGAAATTAATGTTTATAATCTTGATTTAATATTCCAAAACTTGGTCTCATTGGAAGGCTTGATAAACACAGAAGCCAACAACATACATCCCAATAATGTTAATAATTTTTCAAGAATTCCAAAGTTAAATTTGCGAATGTGGCAAGTGAAAAACTTACATCGAGGATACAAAATGCAAAAACAATTTAACAGTTAAGTAGGACCAAACACTGCATAGTAAGCAATGAAAGAAGCACAGCAAAGAGGCATTTGCAGTGGATGAAATTCATGAAATTTTTTCGAAACAACAGACAGTATGAGCCATGCCAGTCATAGCATGCCTCAATTATGCGTGAATCGATCAATTTACATCATATTTGCACATATACTGCAGAATCACAGAAAAAATGTATAAACTTGATTACAGTGGGGATTAAAAGAATACTGAAGTCTTGACAAAAACTATGAAATGCATTTCCCGCGAGTTGAGTGAAAACGTCAGTGTCCACGCAGACACTTGCAGCAGGCGACATAAATGGTTGCACTCTACAAGCACTTCAAAGGAACAAGTGATGAAAAGTTTATATTATAATATTAGCATTAAAAATATTAGTTCCAATATTTTGTGCATCTTGGGTAAAAGATGTTTGAAGTTTTCTTTTTTTTTCAACATGATCCTGCATTATATATGTGTATGCATGCTCTGAGGAGGTTGTACATTTGTTTGGAGAATATGAACAAAATCAAGCATGTATAAAATGATAAATCATTGATTGTTGGAATCACGCATAAGCACAAAATTGCGTGTTCTGTTAGTGAAAGTGGCCTATTGAAAATATTTTATTTCACAGAGGCTTGACATTGGCAGTGCTTCTTCCACTGCTCCCTATTGTATGACAGTTCCATCAAAGTGCCGAATGGATAGCTCACAGAGGCATTTTCAGAAATCGGCAGACAACAACAGGTACTTGGCTGTTTGTAGAGAGCCAACTACTTGCATACAAAAAATAAAGTCAATTTCCCCAGAATGTTTACCTTTAAAAATAGACACAACAAAACTGATTGGGGGATGCTTCATCACGCAGAAAGATCATGACTTAAAACCACACTACCTAAACAACAAAGTTGGTTAGGGATGGTTTTACATTTACCAAGTGTTTAGAAGATAATGACCCCCTCATGTGAAACTGAAAGATCCTCCAGTTGCAAAAGTTATTGTTGGTGATGTGAACGATGATGCACATCGATGAAGTTGCAAGCAAATGATCTATAATTGCAACTTGTTACTTTTACTCAGCTAAACATTGTGTGTTTCATTTTTTTTCAAATAATGAAATCATTTAAGTCGTGTCCCCATTGTAGTTTTAAATAGCTGGAAATAAATGGTGATCTCTTGTCTCGTGTTCAGACTGCAGCAGAAATAAAGTAATTGGGCTCACTGTTCTGATACGTTTAGAGGACCATGTATATGTATTGTATATACTGTACACAGATGGAATTTACGTAGAAAGCGCTAAAAAAATGAAAAAAAAAAAAAAACAAGCCCACACTGACTGAATCATAGCCTGCTTAGCAGAGGTTTAAAAAAACAAAGAAAGTGTAAAACTGTTAGACTTGCTCAGCTGCTCCATTTGCATGAACGCCATCGTGGATTGCTACCAATGTGGTTCCTGTCACCAACATACATCATGGGGATGCAGTGTGTTGTACCTGCTGTGTAGTCAATGAAATTGTTGAATGATTATCTTTTAGTGAGACAACTAGCCTGCAATGTCAGTCCTAATTGTTGTAAATGCCTGCTTGGATCTACTCCCTGGTTGACTCTCGATTAATCTTTTGGCTCTGAGATTATGATGAGTCACAAGGAAAATTACATCACATAACACATTTCATGGCATCAGCTTCTCTGAAAAATACTTCAAACCTAGTTCTCTTGGATCTATTTAACGGTAATTGCTTCATCACTCAGGCGGAACCAGGACATGGGAACATCCTTCTGACCACCCTGGAAGTCCATAATGAAGTAGCAGGAGGAGAGATCACCACCAGCTTGGCAGACATCAGGAACTCGCAGTCCATGGTGCAGTTGGACAGCACGGCCTCGACACATATTCAGTATCGCAAGCAGAGTGGCGGAATTGGTCCACGTTCTGCCAGTCGTCACTCCCTGGACCGCTCCGCTCAGATGAAACGCAGCCGACTGAGAAGGCGGTCCTCGCAGCTGAAAATCAAAATCCCTGACCTGACCGATGTGAATGCCATCGACCGTTGGTCACGGATCATTTTCCCCTCAGTTTTCTCCTTTTTTAATCTTATCTACTGGCTCTACTATGTCTGACTGGACAGGTTGTTTGTTTGTTGTTTTATTTATTTCATTTTGGCTTGGTTTACCTCCTTTTGTCTGTGCTTTTATACATGCATTACATCTATCAACATCAGACTGAAAGACTGAGAAAGTTCTGGACCAAGGTCTCCTCCAATATCTTTTTATATTTGCCGACTTTTAATCTGTATTCTTTTCTATAGTATGTACTGTAGCTGGGACTTGTGATAGTCATTTCCCATAAAACAGAAACAAAATGCCAGCAATTGATTAAATACAGTATTTGCAAAAAAAATCTAAATTAAATAAACCGTGAAAGCACAGTATTCTAATCCAAAAAAGAAAACGTTATACCACAGAGGTGATCAGAAAAATGCAGTCAATTGCTAAAAATCCATTAAACAATATGTTTGATTGGTACCCTATGCACTATAAATGCATGTAATGATCTTCCAATGTGGTCAGCTTTTACCGACAGTTTTTTCTTCAGGACTATCATGACTCTCAGGCTCCAGATTTTTAACTATTCTTGGTGTCACATTTGGTCACGAAGAGGAATGACAAAACAGCACAAGAATGAAAAACACTGCCATTTTATTTCCAGTTCACCTTTTAATGGCTCCTCAAGCAAACGCTGTACCCAAGTATACCCAAAGTGATCAAACTGCCAAGGGGTGTCCAGGAGGCATTGTTACCCACCCAGCATTGGCTCGAAGTTCGTTTTCCCCCAAGTATTCTTCATACATTTGTTTGTTACTCATTTCAGTGTGCTATTTTTCAGTTGGATATCCTACAAATTGCACATCCATCATATCTTGGGATACTATTGTACTCTTAGTCTTTCAAGTGTTTATTTGATTTCCCACTCTGTCCTGTTGCAAACAATGATACACTGGAGAAGTTAATTTTGTGTATATTGAAAAATGTATATACTATACAGTATACAACGTCTGCAAACCCTAAAGGGAAAAAAAAGATCAAATGAGCATTGAGTTTGTGATTGTTATGCTGGCTATGACACGTCAGTCAATTTAATACAAAAAAAGACAAAAAATATTAATTTTTTTTTCTCCAAAATGTGACCATGCTGAAGTTCCAGCTGATGCAAATGGATTTTAATGGACTCCACAGCCAGACCACACAGGCCAGCTGATGAGCACATGCTAGTGTTGAATGTATCAGATCCATTGTTCTTCAGGTAGAGGATAATGAGCCATGGTCATACTTACTTTCCATCTGAATGTAACCCCCTCATGATATTGCAAGTGTGCAGGGGCATGTACACATGCAGGTTGGCGAGCAGCTATTGGGGTGTTTTGGCTCGACTGCTGCATGTAGAACTGGATTGTGGCTTAGACTAATCAACCACTTCCGATTTCTGACTGATAAATCTGAAATGCTCTCTTTCATGACCGTCGCCACCCCCAACACATCTCTAACAAACATAGCTTTGTGCATGAACATATATTAAATATGACTACTAAGAGATACATAAGAGTACAACTTTAAACTTGTGACGATCTTAAAATAACTGAATGTATTGTACTTGGATTGTTGCTGTCTGGCTACAATTTATTTTGAGATCAATATGAATAGGGGTGGGGGTGATGCAGTCCCCGAGATGGTCCTGTTTTCTACTGTGTAGACAAGGCCTCATGTATACATGTACGTGTGAGGTGCTTTTAAGGAATCCTCACATTCCAGAAGAAAGTTAACAATATTTGTACATCTATAGTATGAAAACAACGAATGAAGGCTCCTACTCTAGGGCCATTATTTTCTTTTTTATCAACAAGATGAGAAAAAAAAGGAAAGCAAACACACTGCTGAGACCTAAGTTATTGTGTACTGTGCATGCAACAACACATTTGGAGAGACTTAGAGAGGGGCAGAAAAATTATTTACCCAGCCTCATGAAAGCTAACAAATGATCACTTTTGCTTTGTTGCTGACTTGGAAAAGAAAGAAAAAAAAGTCAGGTGTTGTATGGCCTTGGTCCCATAATGGAATGTGAAATGTTCTGTGCTGCCACAAAATGTATTTAGTCTTAGATTTATATTGTATATCTCTGGATGTTTCTCTTCCTTTTTCAAAGGATGATTATCTTAAATCATCAAATAAATGAAATACATTGTACATGTTCAGTTTGTGAGCTTATTTAACATTGAAGGTAAATGAACATAATTTGGCATTATTTTTTACATAATGTACACTTTGCTTATTTTTGGCGGCGGGTTGGTGCTTGGAAAGGATTAGGCTATTTACATGTGAAATGTGTTTCTACTTACGAAAGTGTCATGTTACGAGACGACTTCCGGAACAAATTAATTTCGTAAGTCCAGGCACCAATATACAAGCGTGGCTTTACAAGTCAGAAGACACCAGAAACATCAAAAAGCCGTTGCATTGAGGTCATATTAACACATACTGTTGCTTTAAGTAGTCATGATGAATACTTTCACTTAATCAAGTTCTCCCTTGAATTATAAGCCCCCAATTAAGCATATTTATGGATTTCCTATTGGCCTTCTTAAGCTTCAGGGCAACTGTATGCACTTATTTGAAGAGAAATCAAGAGAATATAGGTGGACTGATCAGGACTGCTGCTGGATACCTCACATGAATACATGGTAATTATTTTAGTATCAGCTTAAACACATCCAGAGAGAATCAGGTGAGCAGCTATGCAGCAGGTGAGTAGCAATGCAGTTTCACTCAAAGTTCAGTTAAAGCGTCTGCAGGCTTGGGAAGAGTCCAGGGGCCAGGAAAGACAAGAGTCTCAATGTTCAGGAGTCCACGACGGGAAAACGCATACTGCCATGTCATTGCAAACACCAAACAGCCATAGGAGCTGGTCAACAAAAGCAGAAACTGATAAGCCAGAATTCATGGTTGGGGACAGAAAGCTGAAGTGGTTACCTAGCAAACCACTAGGCAAGAAAGTCACGGGGACGCAAGATCGGCAATGGAAGATAACAAGCAAGAGTGGTTTAGTGTGTTGCACAAGCAGGTGAAAAAGAATCCGTGAGTAAGCAGGAGAGGGTTTAATAATAGCTTGACTGCAGATCTGCAGCACCTGGTGGGCAGAGTGACTAATAAGCTGGGAGTAATTAACTGGCAGAGTGGAGCAGTGGTAGTGGTAGCAGAAAACCACAAGACGAGCACACAGGTAAAGAGGAGGAAGAAAATCAGGCCAGCAATGTCACAGATGAGTTGATCACTCAGAATGTAGTGAGACCACACCCAGGACCCCTTTATAGGACTTTGGCCCAGAGAATGAAGCCATTTGAGTACTGCATGCTGCCCTCCTTCGCCAACTTAGGGAGGACCAGGACACCTTTTTGTAGCAGTTAACCTCGAAGTTGAACTATTTTTTCAATCTGCCTCAGAGGAAAACGTTGGTCAACCCACGCCACCATCCCGTGCTCTGGACTTGTTTTTGCCCAGCCCATTGCATCCATCTCCTGCTCTTGTCTCGTCAACACTTGGCCCGTGGCATCTGCCTCTTGTTTTGGTTTTGTCGACGCCCGGCTCGTGGCATCCATCACTTGCTCCTATTTTCATGGCTTCTGACCAGCAACTGCTCCCTTGCTCTTGCTTCAGTGGCGACATCAGGCCGTGGCGTCTAACACATGCTCCTGTCCGGTAAGCACCCAGCCCGCAGCGTCTCCCACGTGCTCCTGTCTCGTCGGCACCCGCCCCACACGGTCCACCATGTGTGCCTGTTTTGTCTCCGCCCGGCCCATAGCAGCGACTTGCTCGTTCACTCTATCGCCAGCGTTCAACTGGCCTGCGTATCCTGCGCTTCAGGCGGCATCGCTAAAACTACGGCCGATCCTTCTCGCTTCTGCTTCAGCGGTTCACAACTAGCGGCGGTGTTTTCCCCACAGCAGCTGCTTCCCATGCCTGCTCTCGTTCCTGCGTCTGCCTTGGCAGTACTCGAACAGCGTCTGTCTCTCACTCCTCCTTAGTGGTGCTTCAACTGCAGCGGCTGCCTCTTGCCCCATTGGTGGTACATCGCCCGCAGTTCTGTTCCTGTTTGGATCCTGCTTTGCCATTGGGACACTTTATGGAAGTCTGCCTGAGTGGCCCTGTTTAAACCTTGGTACTTGCCATCTTAGTCGACCTCCTGAACTGCTCAGCCAAGCACCTCGCTTTGGGTGTCCTGGACGACCACTGGACTGACCAACCCAATGAGACCACAGTGATCCTTGCAGTGTACCAATAGGAACTACTGTATGTTACTATGTTAGTGGGAAGCTGTGAACTACGGCTAGTTCATTTTGGCGAAAGATATCTTAGGCAGGGGCATGAAGTGCTAAATTTGTCAACAACGGTGAAGCTCGTCATGTTGTTGTCAGATGGGATCAAGCCTGTAATGAAGTCCAGAGAGATGTGGGACTAATGGCGATGGGGAACAGAGGAGCTCTGATGTGATTGTGGTGAGTTCGACAAAATCCTCTTTAAGGGAAGCCCAGAAGACCCGCTGGAGGAATAGAGCAAAGGTTCTGTGAAACCCATAGTGGCATGTAAGCTTGAAAGTACAAGCCCACTGGCGGATGTCTTACCTTTTTATTTTTTAATGTAAATTCTGGTATGAAACAAGGAAGTCTGAACACAGAAATGAGCTTCCACCTGAAAAAGGTCAAAGCCCGCCAAAAGCAACCCTATATCAAGTGCCTACCACAAACAATTATGGCCAAGGGCACCAGACGAAGGGAGAGGAGGGTGTGAACCCAAGGGGGGATGTGAGAGACCCACTTTTATCAGAAGCCTAAAAAACTGAAAGTGGGAAAGGAGGGAGGAACAGGCCTCAAGAGACAAGTTGAAAGAAATGTGAATACCACCCAAATGCAATGGTTACGAGGCTAGCGAACTGGCAATCATTATCTCTGTACCGTGATTGTGTGTGGTGGGGTGTTGTGGATTAAATTTGGGAAGACTGGTGGGGCTGAGGCACTCCATCCAGGCCAACCAGCTCCTCAAAAGTACTGTACGTGCAAATGTATAGTATGTGGTCCTGGGTTTTGTAAAGGTACTGCGAAAAAAACTACCTCTCAGGGTCATTCTTAACCTAGCTGTGCATCTCAGAGTTTAGAACCCTAAGTCTTCCTTTTTTTGGCATCTAGTCAAATTATATCTCACAATGTATGCATGGAAATTCTTCAGAAATGCATACTTGCCATTTACTGTTACTATATTCATGCTTTTATGCAAGTATGCATTTCCCTTGGGGCACGAGTGTTCTTTTTTTCTCTCCCTTTCTTTTATAATATGAAATATGAAAGGGATGTACTGCACAGTTTATTTGTTAACAAGTCATCAGAGAATATAATTATGTGTAGATTTAATCAGCATTTTACATAAAATGTATTTCTCAGGGAAGCGGGCACAGGGTGAGGTGTTGTTGTAAAATGTACAATGAGGAGCCTTGGCTCTATTTGGGGTCTTAATATTGTAACGATTAACCCAGATTAAATAAAGATATAATTAATTTGGAATGGAAAGGTAAAACCGGAGGGACACCAGTGTCACTTCCACTTCCATGTAATCTTTTTAAATTACGCATTGTAAATCAACACGGCACGGTGAAGCTGCTGGTAAAGCGTTGGCCTCACAGTTCTCAGGACCAAAGTTCGATCCCGGCCCCGCCTGTGTGGAGTTTGCATGTTCTCCCCGTGCCTGCGTGGGATTTCTCCGGGCACTCCGGTTTCCTCACACATCCCAAAAACATGCAACATTAATTGGACACTCTTAATTGCCCCAAGGTGTGATTGTGAGTGCTTCTGTTTCTCTATATGTGCCCTGCGATTGGCTGGCAACCAGTTCAGGGTGTACCCTGCCTCCTGCATGTTGATACCTGGGATAAACTCCAGCACGCCCTGCGAACCTCGTGAGGATAAGCGGCAAAGAAAATGGATGGATGGAAATAATATTTTTGACTTATGGGCCACCGTGTCACTTATTCTATGTATAACATTTGAGAAAAAGGACAAGAAAACATTTTATTAAAGTGTATGGAAAGTCTTCAATGCACGTTTTTCTAATATTATACAGTTTCTTATGCTGAATTCTAATCTGATATCCATTATGAAGGAAACATTTTTATTTTTCGATTATCTGCAAAAATTGATCGCACGTTGCTGGATTCACCGGAAAAAGGCAGAAATGAAGTGGAAAAAATGAAAAGGGATGTGACATCAGACACGGTGACAACATCATGGCCTCGGACACTTTGAATATCTGGTAATGTCGTTCGGATTGACAAATGCCCCTTCGGTTTTCCAAATATTCATCAGTCACATCCTCCGTGACATGTTAAACTGGTTTGTGTTTGTAAACATGGATTCATTTCACTCATTTTCTTTCGCTCCTTTGAAGAACACCTCACACATGTACACTAAATCCTACAGCGCCTTCTTGAGAACTTTCTGTACGTCAAACCAGACAAATGCAAATTCCACCTCTCTTCTGTGCATTGTCTAAGCATAATTGCCAAAAGGCAGTTGCAACCAGACCCGTGGGTGCATGGGTTTTTCTGGGCACTCCGGTTTCCTCCCACATCCCAAATACACGCATTAATTGGCGACTCTTCATAGCCCCTAGGTGTGATTGTAAGAGCGACTTGTCTGTTTCCATGTGATCTGCGATTGGTTGGCAACTAGTTCAGGGTGTACCCTGTCTCCTGCCCATGACAGCTGGGGTAGGCTCCAGTACTACTGCAACCCTACTGAGGATAAGTGGCTCAGAAAATGGATGGATGGATGTAATTAATAAAAATAAATGATATATATGAAACAATGTAACATTGAGAACATACATGTAAATACAGTATTTACATTTTAACCAAAAAGCTGTAAAAACCTATATATTTTTTATTCTGTCTCATGTCTTCACATTGTTCTTGAAAGTGGTACTGACCCCCCTATATACATTTTAAAATAGATTAAAATTAAATATCATTTAATTCAATATCCATACGAAACAACAAATATGCACAGAGAGCGTGTCATTCATGTGCAAAGTTACACAAGTCTCACTCGATGTCCAAGTGGTAGCCATTTTGCCTGCAACATCATTTACAGCTGTCACACTGGACAGTCACCATTGAGAAGACGCTGTGCCACCTGCTATGGGAGACGAACAACAGAGATTATCAGATTTTTCCGACACCCCTTTTGACATGAAAGCTCTTTTTGAAGAAGAGAACATCTCACAATTGTGTTTGTGTGTCATTTCGAGTCATATTTAGATGATATGCGGATCACTTCTGACTAACAACAGACTCCCCGACAGTATGTATGACAGTATGTACCATACTCAGGAGGACCAATGCTAAGCGAAAGACCGGTGGCTGGTGGTGGGGAGCGCTCCTTTCTTCTCATGCATACTGCCAAACCGGACGTGGCCAAACCACTTTCCCGCCCGATCCACATCTACGGTAGCAATGAACAACCCTGCCCGCGGTTGCGAGCAACAAGCTCCGAATGTCGACGAACAACGCCGCCCGCATTCGCACACATCAACACATTTAGCACCCCTGAATTACGTACTTTATTACGTAAGTTATTATGACACGGGTCTTTTGTTACTTCTGAGAGGATTACGTCTCCCACCCCACTATTTTTTTTTTATAGCGCTACACACACCTACCTGTCATTTGGAACCCACGAATCTCTTGTCCGTTGCACCTGTGAAATCCATTTTTCACAATGCAGCTGGTGTTTTGGAAACGTATGTAGAATGAATCCATACTCCTGAGCGTTCGAACAATATCTGGCAATACAATGACATGGCATTTTGGCTAACACGCAGGGAAAAACAGCTACTTTCACGCCGGTAAAACATATATAAACACATGAAACTGCCAGTCTGGCTTCTGGAAAAAATGTCACTTCCTGCTTCTTCTCCAAAACCAATGCCTCAAGAGGATTTTCATGGCGGGAGATATAAAAATCCATATACGACAACATCATGACGTGTGGTGAAAAAACGGATGGGTCCATTCATGCTGCCATTTTTTTTTAAACTTACAAAAAATCATGCCATACGTGTCGGTAGGACTTGAAGGAACTTTATAATTGCATTATATGACTGTACTTGTATTTGTATTTGTGTGCTGTTGCAGAAGACAGTTGTCTTGTCATCTCCCTGTGGATAAAAATGTGTCCGGTTATTTATAATGTTGACAAGATTGGGTGTAGGAGAGGAGCCCTTAAGGACACAAGCCCTTATGGACAGGAGCCCTTAGGACATAAGCCCTTAGCCCTTATTTCAAATCTGGACACGAGCCCTTATGACTCCCAGTATAATCACAGTTGAAGAAAAATGAGAACTAAAACTGATTTTTGTTTTGGACATTTAATTTTCAAGATAGCACAAATGAGTAAAACCATATATTCGCACCCTTTAGCCCTTTTTAGGATTGAGATAAAATAAAGCACAAAAGACAGTGAAAAATAAATCTGTGAGGTGGAAAGTAACATTTAATCCATGACACGTTACAACAGGACTGGTCACAAGTTGTTCATATTTTAATTATAATTCGTTTATATTTCCTTCACAAACTTTTTAAGTGATGTTGAATGAAAAGGATTAACTTTTGTTTTTGTTTACCAGCATATTTAAGACACCAGAAGTAAAAATTCAGTTACTGAAATGAGCTTCCAATAGAGTATTTTAGATAAGCAGCATTTCTGTTTTATGTTGAAAGTTGTTTTTTGTCAGAGTTTGCTTTATTTTATCAGACAAAATAAATACTTAAGGACCCATGTCCAGGTTTGAAATAAAGGTTAAGGGCTTATGTCCTAGGGGCTCATGTTCATAAGGGCTCATGTCCTTAAGGGCAAATGTCCGTTCCCCGACCTGTGTTTGGTAAACCCGATGTCGAACGAGGATATTTAAACATCAAACTAACAGGTGCATGATGATGAACTGCAATGAAATTGATGAAAATCGCTTTCAAGTGAGCTCCCTGACCACACTTGGTTTCAAAACCTACACAGACCTTCGTTTTTAGGGATAATCCCAGTTCTACCCTTTAGCCATTCCCCTTTGTCTTACACCTTGGTTTTGCATGTGCACAAGAATGAAAGTGTATCCCAATACATCTGGTTAAGGTTAAGACAAAGGTGTGTATAACCCTTGAAACCAAGTGTGGTTGGGAACCTCACGTTAAAGTGAGGGGTATGGTATCCACACCAGCTAATCGACGAAGACCTTGCTTACAGGATGGTGTAACAGACACGAAAGTGCATAAATGTAAGAGAGACTAATTATTGATATTCACAGTAATGACAGTCGTGTTTTTATCAATGTAAATATCATTCATGTTTTGGGACTTGTTGGTAAACGTCTTGTTATGAAGTTGATTTTATATTTTCTTTATCATGCTGTTACTTGTTAAAACAAATAAATTTAGACTGGTGGAATTATATAAGGCGACACGGTGAAGCAGCTGGAAAGCATTGAGCTCACAGTTCTGAGGTTCTGGGTTCAATCCCAGACCCATGTTTGTCATGATCCTGCCGCTCCAGCCCGGGCTGTGCGGGTGCCCGCGCGCTCGCGCTAATTGGGAGGCACACACCTGCGCCTCATGCGGGCTGATTATCCCATGTATATATAGGACCCCGATGACGACTGGTGCTCCGCCAGATCGTTGAGGTTCATGTCCCGTTCCAGCACTCTCGTATCCCTGATCGTCAACCCGTGTTCTCCGACCAACCCCGTAAGCCTGACTCCTTTGAGACTTCTGCCTGCCTTGATCGATCTCCCGTGTACCGACTCCTGCCTGCCCGCTCACCTGCTCTCTTCGCCCGACGTCCCAACTACCGCTGCTGCACCTGACTGCCTGGCCGATCCCCGACCATTTAATAATAAACGTTTTTCCCCGAACTACCTTGCATCTGACGAATCCTGCATTTGGGTCCTACCATCGTTCCTATTGGTCGTGACAGAGTTTGCATATTCTCCGCGAGCCTGCGTGTGTTTTCTCTGGGCACTCCGGTTTCCTCCCACATCCCGAAAATATGCAACATTAAAGTCCTACTGACACAAAAAGCATGATTTTTAATATGTTTTTAATTAAAAAAAAAAAAGGCAGCCGGAATGGACCCATTCGTTTTTTCACCACACAACATGATTTTGATTTATATGGCTTTTTGTAACTCCCGCCATGAAAATCCTCTCGAGGGATTTGTTTTGGAAAAGAAGCAAGAAGTGATGTTATTGGCAGACACTCACTCAGGCAGGTTTGTGTGTTTATGCCAGTTTTACCTGCGGGAAGGTATGTCTTTGTTCCTTCGTGTTAACCATAATGCCGGCTCGTTGTATTGCTGGATATTGCTCGAACACTCAGGAGGATGGATTCGCTCTTCATACTTTTCCAAAAGACCTGGTTCGTCGTGAAAAATGGATTGCACAGGTGCAAATGACGAGAGCTTCGTGGGTTCCAAATGGCAGGTAGGTGTGCATAGAGATATAAAAAAAAAAAAATCACAGTTTGGGGGGGACAATGTAATCCATCTTTCAGTGAAGTGACGGGCCGCGGTGGCTCGTCGTGGCATGTTTACAGCGTTGTCGTAGCTCGTGCCTGAATATGCTACAACTGTCATACATACTGTCGGGAGTATGTTGTTAGTTAGAATTCACCCGCATATCATATAAATATGGCTCGAAACAATAAGGTTATATTGCCCCGGTCACTTTACTTGATTGTGCAATGTTCTCTTCTTCGAAAAGAGCTTCCGTGTAAAAAGGGGCATCGGAAAAAAAACAAAAATCTCCGTTGTTCCTATCCCATAGCAGGTGCCACTACGTGTTTTCAATGGCAAATGTCCCAGTGTGACGTCTGTTGATGACGTTGCAAGCAATATGGCTACCACTTGGATATCGAGTGAGACTTGCGCAACTTTGCGCATGGATGACACGCTCTCCGCTCATATTTATTATTTCATATTGACATTGAAGTAAATAATGTTATATGGATTTTTCATGACAATATTTATTTTAGAATGTTTATAGGCATGTCAGCGGGACTTTAATTGGACACTCTAAATTGTCCCTAGGTGTGATTGTGTGTGCTTATGTTTCTCTATATGTGCCCCTGCGATTGGCTGGCAACCCGTTTAAGGTGTACCCTGCCTCCTGCCCGTTGACAGCTGGGATAGACTCCAGCACCTCCGCGACCCTTGTGCGGATAAGCGGCTAAGAAAATGGCTGGATGGATGGATCGATGGATGGAATTATATAAAAGATTGGCACAAAAAGGCTGCACTGCAGGGAGCAGTGGCAGGGCAAAATTCATTCGGTGGAGGGCACAGGAACTGGTTTAAAAACAGTTTTCATCATCATCATTATTATACTGTAATAGGAACCCAAGGTCGCTCTACATAAGGTACACAGGAACACGGAACAACCCAGTCATCAACTATACGTTCCACAAATGTCTGCCTTAGGAAGCTGTGTCAACTGTAAGTTGCCATACATCTGACAAACTCCAACCAAAAAGTTTGTATCTTACAGCATCATTAAACATCTCAGGGAGGTTAGTTTTCGAGTGGGCTGGCCAATACTGCGTTACTTGGGCAAGAATTTACTGGTCGAGTTGTTCACAGTTTTATCATAAAAATAATATTAAAAATAATGCAGATGATCAACCTACCACTTTTTTAGGGACTTGAAGAGGTCTTACAATTGCACACATCCTTCATTCACTCCACAGTCACACTTAACTGGTGGCAAACTACACGTGTAGCCAGTGTGACAGTGTGGTTGACATTGTATTCCTATGGCCCCTTTGACTGCCGCCAAATATCCAACCACATTCATTCATATGCAATATGGATTAAGTGTCTATCCTATGAACACAACGACAACATACACTTGAATACAAACTGATGATCTTCAGGATGCACAGCATATACTTACCCTGAGTGCTATGTCACTGTGAAATTATTAATATTAATTACAGCACCAGCACACAGTTCACCCCACGCACTTTTCAGGTAAGTTATTATTTCAATTAAATTGGCAGAAAATTGTGTTATTTTAAATTTTGTTACAATTAACTAAGTTGTTTGCTAAAGCAGGAACAAACAGAGCATGCCAGCGCATACAGGCTGTCAGTTTTACATACATATTAAAGGTAACTTGACCACTGGCTGTGATTTTCACAAACTAGTAGGTGGGCGACTGGTGAGAACATCTGCATCACAGTTCTGAGGACCCAGGTTTGACTCTGGCCTCACCTATGTGGAGTTTGCATGTTCTCCCTGTGCCTACGTGGGTTTTATCTGGGCCCTCCAGTTTCCTCCCACAAACCCAAAACATGCAACACTAATTGGACGCTCTAAATTGCCCCTAGGTATGATTCTGAGTGCGGCTGTTTGTCTCGATGTCCCCTGTGATTGCTGTGATTGACTGGCAACTAGTTCAGGATGTACCCCACCTCCTTCCTGTTGACTGCTGGGATTGGCGCCAGCTCCCCTGCGACGCTTGTGAGGATAAGCGACTAAGAAAATGAATGGATTGATGTATTTTTGTCATTTTTGCTGGAGATTTGTAAAGTTTATTAACCTGAATTCTGTGTCTTCATTACAAACAAGAAATGAGGTTATTTTAAATTTTCCCTTTGGATAGGAAAATACACTGATGTTACTTGTGTTGATCTATTGGGTGATGTTCATACAGTAGAAGGGTTTGGGCAAGAGAATGCAGCACTGAAATGATAGGCGGAGTGAAAGAAGCAGAGAAATGTTGTGGGGTGCTAGAGTTTTAAATGTTCAGATGTTGTGTGGTGGTTATTTTTCATAAAATCCAGACCTCTTGCCAATGTTTTGCCAGTGAACACACAGTCTCCCTGCAACATCGCAACAATGGAATTATTGATGAAGGCCCAAAGTTGGTGCGATACATGTTTGCTCACTGGAAAAGGACACTAGGCCTCAAAAAGTGAGTGAAACAGATGGGTTTTAAGTTTTTGTTTGAAAGTGTCGAGTGATGAGGTGTATCAGATGTTTGGGGGAGAGTGTTACAGAGGGCGGAGAATGTAACGGTGGAGGCTCTGGCCCCATGGGTCTGCTGGTGGGTACAAGGGGTGGAGAGGAGACCCGACTTAGAAGACCTAAGGTCGAGGGATGGGCTGCATATAGGTGAAGGAGGTGTTCTAAGTACTGGGAGAAGTGCAGGGAGGGATTTATAAGTGTAGAGCAGAATTTTGTACTGTAGAGGATACAGGACTTCACTAGGAACCAATGGCGGTAGATCAGTGTGGTGATGTTCTGCTTCGGTTTGGTGCAGGTGAGGACCCAATGCAACTGAATTCTGGACATAGTGGCGCTTGTCCAGTGCTTTGTTGGAAAGCCATAAGAGGAGTCTGCTGCAATAGTTCAATGAATGATTAATGAATATCTCGGCAATGGAGAGAGCGACCCAAACATGCTCCCTATGATGCCAATACTGTTTTCCAGCCCTTTGAGCTCGAAAAAATACATCTATCCATCCATTGTGTGAGCTGCCTCTCCTCACAAGGGTTGCGGGAGTGGTGGAGCCAATCCCAGCCATCTTTCTCTAGGCGGATGGGTACACCCCAAACTGTTAGCCGGTTAGTCGCAGGGCATACAAACAAACAGGCATTTGCCCTCATGTTAACACCTACAGGCAATTTAGATTGTTTAATTAACCTACCATGCATGTTTTTGGGGATCTGGAAGGAAACTGGTGTGCCCAAACAAAAGCCATGGAGGAAGCCACAGGGAGAACATGCAAACTCCATTCAGGTGGGTTCGTGCTTTCAATCCCGGTCCTCAGAACTGTGAGGCAGATGCTCAAGCAAGTCTCCAACATGGTGCTAGAATAAATAAATTAAGTAAAAAAAAATAAACAGCATCTTCAAAATCAGTGTCATTTATGAATTTTTGAAGAAACCTGAAAAGACGGGTCGTACAACATTAGTAACTCTATCCTTTTATTAGCATGCCAAAGAAACCTATTTAATTTGGATTTGGCCTATTCAACACATCCAACACTAATGAAAACAAGCTTGTTTACCTGTTTCATTTCTTTGATTGTGTGCTATCCTCTGTTATAAGGATTAAAACCAAAATCCAAAAGATACATGTGGTTTTGAGTGGCAGCATGCTTACAAAAGACATTATGACCCAGATTCACATGTAAAAACTCTCAGGTGGCTGCTGAGAGACCTGTATTGCCTTTAATCTTAAGAGCAGAGTCGCATAGCAACAGCAACTTGCTTGCAGCAGAAGCAGGGGCGTTGAACAGCGGAGGAAAAGTGTGCGACTGTCCTGGTGCCTTGAGCATTTTGGGGGGCTCATACAATGCACCCCCCCCCCACCTCTTTTGGGAAACAATTTGTGGAAGGAAATTATCCAAGGGCAGCAGAGCACCAGCACGATGCCCGAGTGAGAATAAGTGGAACGGAAAATGGAATGGAAGTTATCTGATTACACCGCTGGGTAAGGTATTAAGGTGATATATGGGGGCCCATGTGTCAGTGTTACACTCTTGAGCAGTCGTGTCAGGTGTCACTCATTAAAAATGAAGCACTTCAGATTGCAACAGATTTTTCAAATATCAATGCAGGAATATGAACCGTCACCATTATACTTGCCCTGTTTTTGTCAACACGGATTGAAAGTGCTTGGTGAACAAAGCTTCCCCCAATAACTGACCCAAATAACTGTCTGCAGGCCCTGAAAACCATGAAGCAGCAGAGACTGGGCTCGTGTTGAGGAAACTCATGGAATGAATTCTTTCTGATGTTTTCCTCCTTCGTCCCCGCCTGGCTGCCAAATGACATACTTTCTTTTAATTCATCAGCAACACGACAAGCAATGGAGGGAGCGTAGGAGAGAGAAGGCAGGATGGCAAGGGAAAGAAAGTGCTTCATCAAACCCAGATCTTGCGTACTATAGGGAATAACGACTGTTCTCTTTATTACCATGTATTTCTGTTTTCAGTTTTTGAGTGATACCCAACAGCAGCAAAGTTCGTAAACCAGTAGACTCCTTCCACCTCTGTTTCCATCCATTTTCTGAGCCACTAATATATATATATATATATATATATATATATATATATATAGCAATATAGCAATGCATTGCAAAAATATATAAAACCAGAATAAAACATGATTAAAGAGAATGCTAATAAATAAACCATCCATCCATGCATTTTCTAAACCACTTATTTTCACAAGGGTCACGGGAATGCTGGAGCCTATCCCAGCTACCTGCTGCCAGGAGGCGGGGTACAATCTTAATTGGTTGTTAGCCAATCACAGGGCACACAGAAACAAACAGCAATTCACACTCACAATCACACCTATGAGTAAAGTAGAGTCTCCAATCAATGCATGTTTTTGGGATGTGTTATTTATTTTGTAAAATATACATCCCGGCATTGAAACAACCCTTTTTACTGCTATCTGATGAGCTTTTCTTTCAAAAGCAGTCAAACATTGGTTTTGAGCGTTGTTTGCAGTCTCCAATTGACCTAAAGACAACTACTTATCTGCACCTGTCCCTGGACCAAAAAAGTAAAAAATCTTTGGAGAGACATAAAAAAATAGAATGATGATATTTTGCATAAAGTCAGATCAGTAAGAACATATAGTACCAAAATGATTAGTGTTATGTTGAACTGAACATGACAGCATCTTTCCGCATGCAGAGTTGCACAGCTGCCTTTATCCTGAAGACAACACTCCCTAAACCCCATCAGTGCACCCAAGTCAAAAAAAATCACACGTGTAAGTGTCAGCACAGCCATCTGTTGGCAAGGAATCACACATGCGTGCTCAAACTGCAAATTAATATTGTCAGTCTCCGTGTAGAAAATGTATTTAAACTCTTTTAGACGGTCATGTTCGATACGCTGTTTTGAACATAATGGGGGGATTCAGATCATTGTCAACAACCTTTTAAAAGAAACACCTGAATGTATGAAACATGATTGTCCTAACTATCTCCTTTGGAATTCACGTAGAGGTATAAAACAAGATTACTCAAATTATAATATATATTGCACAGAATATTATCGTGATGGTCACACCAAAAACATCAACTCCTTTAGAAGTCATTTTGAAGTATAAAAACCAATTTCAATGAAGTTGGTAGGTTGTGTTAAACAAAAACAGAATGCTGAATGATTTGCAAACAATGGTCAATCTATAAATTGAATACAATACAAAGACAAGATATTTAATGTTGAAATAGATAAACTTTGATTTTTTGCTAATAATCATGAACATAGTTTTATTGCCACGATGCGTTCCGAAAAAGCTGGGACAGGGTCATGTTTACCACTGTTACATTACCTTTTTTTTAAGTAAATGTCTGGCAAGTGAGGACAGCAATTGTTTATTCTTTGTAGGTGGAATTCTTTCCCATTCTTTCTTGATGTACAGCTTCAACTGTTCAACAGTCCAGGGTCTCCGTTGTCGTATTTTACGCTTACGCTGGGAGACAGGTCTGGACTGCAAGCAGAACAGTCTAGTGCCAACACTCTTTTACTAGGAAACATGTTATAACATGTACACAATGTGGTTTGGCATTGTCTTGCTGAATCGAACAGGCACGTTCATGAAAAAAACATTGCTTGGATGGCATCATATGTTTCTCCAAAACCTGCATGTACTGTACCTTTCAGCATTAATGGTGCCTTCACAGATGTATAAGTTACCCATGCCATTGACACTAACACAGCCCCATACCATAGGACATGACATCCACAACTTACAAACAATTTGAAATGTGAACCATGGAACACTTTTCCACTTTACATCTGATCATCTTTGATGAGCCGGGCTCAGAGAAGCTGGCAATCTTTCAGGCTGTTGTTGATATATGGCTTTTGCTTTGCATAGAAGAGCTTTAAGTTGCACTTACAGATGTAGCACCAAACTATTAATTGACATTGGTTTTCTGAAGTATTCTTGAGCCCATGTGAAGATATCCTTTATATATTGATGTTGGTTGGCTCACAGCCACACAATGTTGGTTTTCGGCCTTGCCGCTTGCACACAGTGATTTATTCAGATTCTCTTAACCTTTTGATGATATTATGAAGGATGATGTAGATGATGAAATCCCAAATTTCCTTACAATTGTACATTGAGGAACATCGTTCTTATAATCTTTGACTATTTTCACACAAACTTGTTCACAAAGAGGTGAACTTCTCCGTAGCAATTCAGGGAAGCTTATTTTATACACGATAATGGCATCCACCTGTTAGCCTGTTCAACTATGGGATGTTCCAAACAGGTGTTTGATGAGCATTCCTTAATTTTCTCATTCTTTTATGCCATCTTTCCCAGCTCCTTTGGAATGTGTTCCATCTTGCGGCTTTTGAGGAAGCACGGCCTGTCACAAGAACTGCTGAGACAGTTCTACACAGTGGTCATCCAATCAGTACTGTGTACCTCCATCACAGTCTAGTGTGGGGGTGCCACAAAAACGGACAAACTCCGACTGCAACGGACAATCAAAACTGCTGCACGGATTGTCGGCACCACCCTACCCACCCATGAAGAATTGCACGCCACTCGAACTAGGTCCAGTGCGAGCAGGACCCTTTCGGACCCTCCACATCCTGGCTACCAGCTCTTCCAGCTCCTTTCGTCGGGTAATTGCTACCAATCAATGCAAGTCAAAACTAACAGGCATTAAGTTTTTTCCTTCTGGCAATTAAGTCATTAAATTCTTGAAAACCAAACCTACTTTTTTCACCCTTGCATCGTTGTTGGGACACACCCTCACATTTGGGAAACACCCTCACATCCTGCTGGTCTAATCAGTATTAGTATTAGTAATATATTGTATACTGTAGACTAATGCATGATTTGTCACTTTAAACTGCCCCTTCGCAGAATTGTCATTGCACTGGTCTATCACGGGAACCGTGAATGGTTAAACGCACTCTCTATAAGCTTAACATAATGTGGGGCCTTGATGCACTCTTAACTGCTCTAAATGAAGAAGACTCTGCATCTTGCACTTCTGATGCACTTCTGATCACTTCACTTCACTTCTTCTCTTATAAGGAAAAGTTCCTATTAACTGAATGTCTCTTGTTCTTTGTCCTGAATGTCGTGCCAGGACGGCAGTGACTGCCGGAGACAAATTCCTTGTGTGGTGTTACATACTTGGCCATTGAAGCAGATTCTGATAAAATTACAATTGATGGTTATTTGCTAAAAACAGAAAGGTTTATCAATTTGAACATTAAATATCTCTCTATGTAGTGTAGTCAAATAAAGATATGTTGAGCATGATTTGCAAATCATTGTAGTCTGTTTTTGTTTGTTTCACATCATTCCAACTTCATTTGAATTGGGTTTGTATAAAAGGTTCCTCATATTGTGAACTAGTCGTTTTTGCCCTCTGCTGGACATTAGAAATAGCTACAGAATATGGAACTGTGAGACAGTTATCTCCCCACATTCACAATAAAATGGTAAACTACTTTGATAGATGGATAGAAGAATGGGGATGTCTCATTCAGGTTTGATCCACATATGTGATTTTGGAACTGAGGGTTATAGAGACCAATCTAATAAAAATCATAAATATTATGTAAAATTTCATACACACACACACACACACACACACACACACACACACACACACACACACACACACACACACACACACACACACACACACAGGTAAGGTAGCTCATTTTACACATGACAATATGTGAGACCCAGGATGCATATCTCTAAAAACTAAATCTCTTGGCAATCAGAGTTCCTTTCGCTGGAGCTGAGGGGCTAATATTTTGAACATTTCCAACTTTGAGGGAAATGTTTGGAGATGGCCCATTCCTGATCCAACACGACTATGTCTCAGTCCACAAATCAATGTTCTTTCTATCTATCTATCTATCTATCTATCTATCTATCTATCTATCTATCTATCTATCTATCTATCTATCTATCTATATCTATCTATCTATCTATCTATCTATCTATCTATCTATCTATCTATCTATCTATCTATCTATCTATCTATCTATCTATCTATCTCTCTCTCTCTCTATCTCTCTATCTATCTATCTATCTATCTATCTATCTATCTATCTATCTATCTATCTATCTATCTATCTATCTATCTATCTATCTATCTATCTATCTGTGCATTCTTATTTGAAATGGAATGTCAATCACTCAACTAAACTTCATACCAAATGCAAAACATGTTTTATTTGCATATTAATGTAGCAATTGTAGTATAAACCAGTGATTCCTAACCTGGGTGCAGGCGCAAACTGATGTGCCAACAGAGGTCATGGGGATCTCCAGAGGAAATTATACCATTTCAATTCATTTGAAAACAAAAAACAAAAGCTGCCTTTCGCTAGATGTGCAGAGCCTTTACTCAATTTGCAAAATACAAATTATAATCCATTTAAAATTAATTCTTTCTTTCACGTTAACAGTTATTGGCTAACTGGTTAGCGCATTTGCCTTACATTTCAGAGGACAGGAATTCAAATGCCAGCCCCGAATGTGTGGAGTTAGCATGTTCTCTCCGTGCCCACTTTGATTTCCTTCCACATTCTAGTGCGGTAGGTTGATTGAAGACTATAAACTGCTTGTAGGTGGGAATGTAAGTGCAAATGGTTGTTTTTTTTAATATGTGCCCCACGATATGCGAGCTAGTTCAGGGTATGCCCCTCCTTAAGATTACAAGGATAGGCTCCAGAATTCCCATGATCATAATAAGTAGTACAGAAAATGGATGGTTGGATGAATATATAAATACAATAAAACCACAGAAAATGACCAGCGAAGAGGAAAAAAAATGATACTGACCTCGTATTTTTTCCAGGAATCACTGATGGTGTGGTGGTACACTCGCCTGACTTTGGTGGAGGCAGAGATGGTTCAGTTCCCACTTAGTGACAGTGTTGATGTACCCTTCCATTGACTGGCAACCAGTTAAGGGTCTGGTCCACCTTTTGCCCGAAGTTGGCTGGGATAGGCTCCAACTCTCCCGCGACCATTGTAATGATAAATAGCTCAGAAAATGTGTGGGTGCATTATTTTGTCCACAGCATCACCCAGAATGAGGATATTAGCTAATGCAGCATGCTGTCGTGAAACAAAAGTGTCAAACTAATGATTATATTTAGATTGTGATCCAACTCAAGATACAGTACTGGATAAAGCATTAAGTCTGCCAACTGTAATAATTTAGCCATGTGAATAGTTCATTGGTAACATGTCAACGACATGTTATCTTTAGTTGGCCATCTCTAAGAAATTACATCATCGAATAATCGTTATTTCTCCCAAACATTCCTACCTTCTCCTGCTTTGCTCCTCTGGCAACATCATAACTCCTTGATTCATTTTCTGCTGGGAGGAGGTAATGTGTAAGTAGAGGATACAGGACCAAGAAGGTTCCAAATGTAGAAATGACAAGAACCCTATGTAGCCTTGCATGCTAGTGCTAAAAATAATGTTTGTACGTAAACATGTCAGCGATATATTGAGATGTGCTCTCAAGCTTCGGTAAACATTGGTTTGTACGCGTCAATAAGTGTTGACAAAAGCAACCAAGTATATTGAAAATAAAAAGCACCAGAGGTGAAGCGCTGCTCACCATTATGCAATATTATTGGCCAATGTCAAGGTACGCAGGCGGAAGATACAACAACCCCCCCCCCCCCCCAAAAAAAAATCCAAACATGCTAGACTTTTCATTTTGGCGTCGCAGGGTTATTAAAGTGACAAATCGGTTGTATAGGATTATGTCAGATTACAAGAAGTTTTGTCATTCGACAAAATATGTCGAGTGGATCTGGGAAATTGCCCACAATAGCAAATTGGGCTATTATCAGAGCTAAACCTAGTGTGATCTAGGTAATAATCAGAATCAGAAATATCTTTATTGCCAAGATGTCAAAGCACACAAGGTATTTGTCTCTACTTGGAGCCACTCTAGAATGACAAGAGGCGATTGAGAAAGAATACTTTTGAGACAAAGACACTGTAAGAACAGCTGGACAGCAATAAAAGGCTGTTAGTAATCAAGCAATGATGGTATACTTTTTTGGGGAGGCAATTTTGCAAAAAGATTGTTAGAATTATTGTTTTATCATGCATTTGTTTCTATTATTCTTGCCCAAATCATTCTCTTTGTGAGCGGGTGTCCAACCAAGAGTGTGACCAAGTGACAGATAATCCTGAACACCATAAACATGCTTTAAATCAGATGCCCTGCTGATCTCTAGCAGGTTTAACAGGACACATCTGAAGCTTTGAAGAAACGTTTACTTTCGTGTTTGTGTTGGATTTGCCATCTGTTTCACTATTTGTACGGAGTGAATTTGTAACCCTCTAACCTTTTCACCTGAGAAAGCAATAAAAAGAGGCATAGCAGTGAGGCTGCAGGTTCGGAGGTGCAGGTGGTCAGCCGAACCCTGATTAGTATTATAGTTCAAAGTATACACTGTTTCACACAAATTGTTCATAGATAGTTTGAAAAAAAAAAAAAACAGGTACAACCCTCATCAGTATATTTTGTGAAAAGGTCACTCTACTTGTTTTAAAGCATCACAGAATGCAACCAAATTAGTTCCCATCTTAAAAAGAAACTTTCAGTGTTCAAACTGTGTTTTCAGACTCTTTGTCCCAAGGAACATCAAAGAAACGTTGACAATTTATTAATTGACATGACATCACTTTGTGTCAACTGTTCCTGCATCCATCCATTTTCTAAGCCACCTACCCACCCAAGGGTCACGGGAGTGCTGGAGTGCTGTCAACGAACAGGAGGCGGGGGACACCCTGAACTGGTTGCCAGCTAATCACAGGGCATTTGGAGAGAAACAACAGCCGCACTCACAATCACACCTAAGGGCAGTTTAGAGTCTCCAATTAATATTGTATGTTTTTGGCATATGGGGGAAAAACCGGAGTGCCCGGAGAAAACCCACGCAGCACTAGAAGAACGCACAGGAGGGTCCGGGATTTGAATTTTGGTCCTCAGAACTGTGAGACCAACGCTCTAACCAGTTGTCCCACCGTGATGCTTCAACTGTCCCTGTGGGATCTAAAAAGCAAGGTTCCTTGTGTAGGTAGACATAAAGAAGACATGGAATTCTATCTGTTGTTCTAGCTGTTTAGATGCAACAAATTTGTGCGTGATTTGTCCTTCCAACGCAATTAATGTAGGCTACTTGTACTCGCAGTAAAATCCTCGACGATCACACCAGCTGCAACGAGCCAAGAGTTGCCAACAGGCAAGAACACGTAACAATTACACAAGTGCCCTACTTTTCCGAAGTAGCATCCAACGTCGTGTTGTTGTTTTTCCCCGTATGCTTTGAATTAAAAAAACGATGATGCATTACACACTTGGTGAACTCGGAAACCAGTTATGAGATCAGGGAGAGTTCGTGTGGGAAACAAAATGTTAAAAGTTGGCTTTTTAAGGATCGATTGAAAACAGTGCACTTTTTGCTTTATAAAGCTGCGAATATTATTCCTACCAAACTGTAATGATATCTCCCTAATCAAGCCGCGTGGTTAAAATGTGTTTTGTATTTCCGTCACGATGCTGTAAATGAGTTAATCCAATCCCGCCACTTTCCGGATTTGGTAAAAAAGAAACAACATCGGATATGCAACATTTGAACTGTAAAATAAAAAAACAAAAAAAAATACAACAAGATAAAGTAAATATAATGCAGATTATTTTAAACAAAAACGCGAAACATATAAATACAATCACATTTTTGTCAGTGTAGTAAGGAAATGTACGAGTATTCGGAGTACTGAAAAACTATAATCTCCGAGTATTTTGAAATATTTGGGCGGAAGTGCTTTACTTTGAGATACAATTGACCGTACTCTGCGTTTTCACCAACAACGACGGAAGTGTTTGCGGACTGCGGCCATTTCTTAAACCGTTGAATTTAGTGTCGTTAGGTTCAGTTTGTTAGACAAACTGTTTTATTTCGAAAACAGGACACCTTTCTGTAGTTTCTTGGCTGGCTCACTCGCCAGTTTAATCTCTTAAGAATGGACCAAACAAGTCGATACCATGTGGTAAGTACTGATAGCAAAACTATGATGTTTAGCCTATTTCTCCATAGCCAAGAACAGGGTCCTGTAACCATTTTCTATGTTACTGGAACGCGTTGTATTTCTATCGTTACGTTGTTTGACGGTGTTCTAAATGAAGGTTTCTCGAAATCCGTTGAGGAAGTTTACAGTTGGCAACATGTAAGATGAATAGCTCCGCGTCTGCTAAAATAGTAAACTACTTATGCGAATAGTACATAAATTCGTCCCCGTTATTCTGTTTATGCCTTTTAAGTGTTGTTGAACCGTCTGCATAGGTCGGCACGTCGTCCAGAACAGAATCAAGCACGGCAATCTTGCTCCAGTCAGTCAGTTTGAGAATCATCTTTAATGGCCAAGAATATAACAACACACAAGGAATTATTTGTCTCCAGCAGTTCGTACCGCACTGGAACGGCATTCATATTGAATATGGAGACAGACAGGCAGTCGCATTCACAATCATACCTGGGGAAAATTTAGAGTCTCCAATTAATGCATGTTTTTTGGATGCTGGGAAAAAACTGGATTGCCCGGAGAAAACCCACGCAGGCACAGGGAGAACATGCGAACTCCACACAGGTGGGACTGGGATTTAACCCAGGTCCTCAGAACTGAAGCCAACGCTCTATGGCTGCTTCACCGTGCCACCTTATTGATAACCATTTTAGTTAACAAAAAAAAAAAAGGTAACTCCCATTCAGCTCACTCATCCATCATGATTATCCTCTATTGTTTTTAGATTGTGTGTCTTGTAGAGCAGGTGGAAAGTCAGTCAGGTTAGACATTTTGGGGGAGGGTACAGATTACTTTATCATGGTGTAGATGTGAAGAAAAATCAGTAGGTGTTATTTTAAAGGAAGAGTTAGCTAAGAATGTCTTGGAGATTAAGTATATCAGACTAAATGATGAGACTGAAACCTAAAATTGAGGTTGTTTTTTATCATCGCATTAGTGACTATGCCTTACCTATAGCATGTGGCCTCGAGGTAAAAGAGAAATTCTGAAAGAATCTTGACCAGGGATGGCCAACCCACAGCCAATGTTCCCTCTAATTTTTACGTGTCTGAGCAAACACACGAAGGCCGTGTGCGCTCCTTTTGACCACTGGGAGCAACATAAGACGTATGCACTGTGGTCAATCAATGTCATCCATTAAAGTTGCATGGTTCATTAAAAGTTTCACATTACATTCCCATCAGAACATTTTTAAGAACAATTTTACGTTTTTGCAAACTTATACTGAAAATGTCCAAAAACAAAAAATACAATACAATACTGTTTGCTTGCTATTTATAAGTATTTGCTTTGCTTACCATTTAAAAAGGCACCCAGAGAAAAACTGAGGTCAGTTGTATTTAACAATGTAACAGTGAGTTCGGTTGTACTTTATTGAAGTGCTTAGATGGTGTGCATAAATCCTACTGTATGTGTCACTATATAACTATATACTTTGTGGTGCTAAACGTATGTACATAGTTTTTGAAGTTCATATTTGTTTCAATTATTTCTTCGCTCATCATTTTGGATGTTTTATCTGCTGGCTGTGGTGTAATGGTTTTGGTTTGGTGTGACACCGTGGGTAAGGATTGCGTGTTGACTGGTGACTTGCTTCGACCACTTGTAGTGGGGAAAAGAAGTACTGTATAAGCTTGTTCTTCTGCTTACAAAGATAAAGGTAGAATTGTGCCTCACTGTCTCGTGAGCACCACCATGTCTGCTCTTAATAATATCGTGCGCCTGGTATATGTGTTAAATTCTGATATTGCACCCGCCACTGAGACTGCGAATTGTAGTACGGTGCGCTTTATGGTTGCAAAAATACGGTGTTAATGTGTGATATTAAAGGGCGTGGCTGAGTGACGGCAGGAGCTGCAAAGGGTTGGCTGTTTCCCACACTTTTAGTTTAGTCTTGTTGTTCCTTTTTTCCTTTCGGCTTGTCCCTTACCAACAGAGTCAGTCATCTCTTAACACTTGTTGTTCTCTTGGTTGTTGTCATTTGTTTGTAACAACTTGAATACCAGACAGTGGAATTACTGAGTTTTTTTGTGAGAACTGAAAAAGTTTCTGCCTTTGATTCCTTCCCATCTAAGATTACACCAGGCTCAAGGACACTCATGTGGATTGAATGGCATGATCAGGGTGTCATCTTGTCTTTTCTTTCAGCTGCACAACGAGGATGATTCCTCTGAAGCTTCCAGCAGTGAGCAGCAACCCTCCGCCGCCACCCAGGCTGGTGCGTTGCATGACCAAAGTCAGACACAGAGCAGTGTCCTCCCTGGCCCTCCTCCACCAGTGGAGGGTGCAGGTGCAGGTGGAGATGCACCTCCACCTCCTTATGCTTCCATTGACCTAGGAGCAACTGCTGCTGTACCTGGTTTGTACTTGACGAGTTGGCCATTGTTTTGTTGAAATCACTTTAGAGTTAGTGCTGCTTTTGCAATTGTGCCATGTCTGGATTAATATATCCTGTACTTATTTCCAACAGAGACCAGTTTCCAAAGTGACTTCCCAGTGCCACCACCCTACAGCGTGGCCACTTCATTGCCCACATACGATGAAGCAGAAAAAGCAAAAGCCTCCTCCATGGCTGCTTCCACTGTGGAAGTTATCTCACGGGTGCGAGTCTCATTTTATTTCTTCGAACAAATATTGCCATGCATATTTATCGATGTGTTTTAATCATAATTATTTGTGCATCTGCCACCATCAGGAGGATGAATTTCTTCCCAGAGATGATTTTAGTGATACTGACCAACTGCGTGTCGGGAATGATGGAATCTTCATGCTGGCCTTCTTCAGTAAGTAAAACACTGGAGGTCTTTGTTAACTGAAACATTGAAATACACAGTCCAACATTAAGCCTTTTTGAATGGCGGCCCTGTCAGAGCTTGTACTGGCCCTGTAAATATTTGATGTATGTTAAGTTTTCATGATATTCAATGTCTTTTTACTCTCTTATTTTAAACTCCTTTGAGGCATTATTAGTACAATTGCATTCATGGTGATGTTTGAACAAACCTCACCAAAATCAAGCCATTGGAATTGCAAAAATAAATCATGCTTTGAAGAAGTACTCAATCACAAAATTAAAATATTTACTTAAAAGTTGACTTTCCAACGCGGCGGTCGGGCTCAGTTAGTACTTGGGTGGGAGACCGCCTTGGAATATCAAGGTGTTGTAAGCTTTAGGGTGAATGGTTGGTTGTTAAAATGTTTCCTGCGATTGGCTGGCTACCAGTTTATGGTGTACGCCGCCTCTAACCTGAAGATAACGTGGACAGGCTCGGTAAAGAAAAGGGATGGATGACATTCCAACAATGCTTTATCTATCTGATGTTGTACACATTACCTACAGTGGTAGCATTTTATTTTGAAGGGTATTCACCGGAACTCACCAATTTGGCATTAAAAACTAACTTCACAGGCACCAGTGATATTTATTTATTTGTTTTTAATGAATGGAACCAAATGGTATAAAATGCTGATTCTTTTCCCTATTCGCAGATGAGGAATAACGTTAATGTTTGTGACACTGATAGATGTTTGTAAATTTTGTCCCAATTTGTTGTGATGTAAAGTTCCAACACTGATGTTTTAACCCGAAGCTTTAAAAAAAAAAAAAGTCTTCAGGTCTTGCTTTGAAGACTAAAATAGACTAAAATAGACGTGAAAAATCATCAGTGCAAAAGTGCAACTAACAGTTTACCGTGTTAGCTGTCTCAATGTTGGCATGGACTTATTTTATAATTTCACTCACCCAGTTGACTGAGTTGACTTCACTGAAGTTCTGCATGGTATAGGCTGAGGCTTAGAGCCCATTACACATTCAAATAACAAAATTAATTATAACAAAAAGTATTTTAATGTGTGAAGGGTTTGATGTATAAGGTTCATATATTCTTGGTTCAATATCTATCACTGAACCCAGAATATATTAACAATTATAACTAGATTAATGAGGAGTTCCCGTAGCTCAGTGGTTAGAGCACTGGTTTGGTAAAACCAGGGGTTGTGGGTTCGTATCCTCCACTCCCTGAGAAGGGTTGCGTCAGGAAGGGCATCCGGCGTCAAAATTGTGCCAAACATATATGTCCGTTCATCTGAGATGACACGCTGTGGCGCCGCTGAAAGAAACAACAACATAACTGTAGATTAATGATTATATTGCACAACTCAACAGTGTTCAGATTTTTTTATTACATAATGTGACGATAACTGTGCCACTGTAATGCACTTGACATAATTTTTTAAAATGTGGAAATTCATGCAAATGTTTCTGTCAGTGAATTTCTTCAGGTTGATAGATCTGAAAACATAGCCACACTCTCAAAGAATCTCCCTTTGAAACATGCAATACATAAGAGTACGACTGAATGCTTTGGTTGGAACCTGTTAAAAATTATTTTCATGAAGAACTTGTAGATTTCCAACATGAATGCCGTGGCAATGAAGTGAATTGGGAGGCTGACACTTGAATTACAGCTAATTCCAAAGCATTGATGAGTCTATTATTAGCGCATAATTGTTAAAAGCTTAGAACTACTAGGAAGTCTATTTGATTCATCAATTCTGAGTACTACATTTTAATCTTAGGAACACTCTGGTAAATGTTTTTTTCCATTAGTAAAGTTAAATTATTTTCATGTCTAAGCTTAGCCTGAATTCTTTATTATTAAGGCTTCTGTGTCTCAGGTAGTTCCTCCTCTCCTCATTGCTTTGTATTTGTCTCCCTCTAGTGGCCTTCCTGTTTAACTGGATCGGCTTCTGTTTGTCATTCTGTTTGACCAACACCATTGCAGGGCGCTACGGCGCCATCTGTGGCTTTGGCCTCTCTCTTATCAAGTGGATTCTCATTGTCAGGGTGTGTGCATGACTAACCTGAGGATGTGGTCTAATTAACGCAAATATGGAATGGTCGAAGTGATAATCTTTTTTTTTTTTTTTTTTTTTTCCAGTTCTCTGACTACTTCACTGGCTACTTTAATGGTCAGTGCTGGCTTTGTTGGATCTTCCTGTTGCTTGGTAAGTTGTGGAAATTTGACTTGCATTACCATTTCCTATGCTTTGGTTTACCTGATAATACTCACTTCCCCTGACACGTCGTTATTTGAAATGTTGCAACCTAATTACATTCTTCTTTTGCAGGTCTACTGCTGTTCTTCAGAGGTTTTGTGAACTATCTAAAAGTCCGCAACATGTCAGAGAACATGGTCTCTTCGCACAGAACACGCCTCTTCTTCCTGTATTAACTAGGTAAAAGGAAATGTGATTAGTCTAACTACTGTTGTGGGGCTTGCATAATTTTGTAAATCTCTCCATGGTCAGTCCCCTCGTCATTGCGCTCCATTGAGATGCCCTACAGCAGCCACCCACCCCCCAACCTCGAATGATCTGCCAGGCCATTGTTGCAGTGAAGAGGAAGCAGGCAGCAAAGTAAATGTAGAGAGAAAGGTATAGTTTAATGCATAGCAAATAGATATTGATTTTCTCCAGATAGCAATGTTTGCCGGTCAGCCAATTAACATCTGATCAAGTCTTACTCCATCCAGGATCTAGCACTTTCACCTTAATGCGACTGGTGCCTACATCCTAAACACCTTAGTCACTTTCACTTTGATAAATTTCAAGCAATTTCTAAATGTGGATATAGGACCAGGTTACCCATCCTGTGGTTGCTTACTATACAGGACTGAAAAGTTGATTCTTGGCAACAGCGTGTTGAATTAAACCTCACCTTAATTTCTAGGGAGAACAAAATATCATTTTAACGTGTATTAACCAAATGGTCCACAGGATGAATTTGAGGATATTATTCCTTTCCTATACAGCACCAGCCAAACTATTATTACTGTAGGTGGGCTACTACTGCTATCATTTCTAATCATAACAAAATAGAAAGCTATCCGACCTTAAGGCTGTTGGCGTGGGTGTTCTCACAGGTGATCAAGCACTGCCTATCATCAGTGTCTCCTTAAAGTTGAACCAAACTCAGTTTTGTTTCTAATACATTAAATGTGTTTGAAGGTAAATGTTGAAAACATGAAAACCAAACAATTACATACTGAAGTGTATATAATTTTTTTTTCTTTTTTTTTTTTTCCACCATCTCAGTAGGCCAGATTTGTTTTTGGACAGGGATAAAACCTACACCCCTGATGTTAGAGGCTGGGGTGTATACTTTCTAACAGGAGGACCTCCCACGTCATATAAACACCAAGCCCCTTATTCCATACGGTGGCCATTTGGAAGAATTGCCTCTTCCTCATTAATTATAACCCTACCCAGCCAGTAAAACCAGTATTGCATGCTATTAGCCAGCAAACAGCATCGGCAGCCCCTTGACAAACCGACAGCGGAAGTCCGGCTCCCCAGCGCTGGGACAGTGAACCTCACAGTCAGGAAGAGGGGTGGGGGACGGGAGGAATCATCCAAGGGGACTGATGCACATCGCGCTACCAAGGCTGCTTATGGTGTTTCCTTTGGTGGCCACAGAAGCGGCGGTGTGACTGTTGGTAATGTAATTGTGCCACTTCAGCGGCTGCATCACTATAACTTGTGATTGTGCAATCTCCACTCCTTTCCATACATTAGTGATGAAACTGCAACTGGCGGTAGTCAGGGACACAAAATGTGGTGGCCCTTAAAAGTATATAAATCAGTCATATATGAATATTGTTTTAATTTCAGTCCCTCAAAATGTTCATTGGCTTCATACCTATTCATAGGTATAAAATTTGCTGTCTAACTATATTTTATAACATCTGTTATAAGTTCAAAGGGAAATATGATAAGATCTAAATAGAGCTTTGAATAAGTCAATAAATCATCTTTTTTATGCATTATTATTATGCAGAAATGGAAGTTGGGTTAGAATAAAATACAATCAGGATACTAAGAAAGTGTGTCCGCCCCATAAGTGTATCTCAGTCATGTATGAATATTGTTTCAATTTCAACCCCTCAAAATGTTGAGCGGCTTTATACCAATCTATAGATATAAAAAATTAATATACTTTTATGTTTTATAGCATCTATGGACAATAAAAGCAGTATTATTATATAATACTAACTAAAAGGGACCAGCTGATCATCGACACAAACATCTGTTCTAGGTTGAACATTTTGGGAAGCAGGTCGTTCCATGTGCTCCAAACATCCAAAATTATTGACAGCTTGTGGCGTCTGATGCTTTGGCCTTAAAAGTTAATTTGACAAAATCTAAAGTGGGACCTGATCAAAGGCCTTCTCCAATTCCATAAATGCATTGCGCTTGAAGCTTCTCCTGCAGTTGCCTGACAATGAAGATAGCATCTTCGTGACTTCATCAGATGCTCTTTTTAAAACATCTTCAGGCACACCTCTGTCAATCTTTCTTTTCCATACCCTCAGCATTCTGTAACATTTTAAAGAGTGTTCTTAGTGGTAAGGGGATGATTGCAACACCTTTTAAACCTGTTACAACACACCCTGCTCCTGTGAACCATTGTTTAACGCGCATAGTGGTTTGGAATTAGCAGGGGGAAAATGTATCACCATTTACTCAAGAAACTACAACTTAACCTAATATAAGTCACATAGTTTTATCTGCAAGTACGAAACAAAGTAGTCATGGCCCAAAAATTTACTCTTACCAGAAAATCAGTTTTTCTTCTCTAGAATCTTCATGCACGTATATCCAGCCGTGACAATCACCATGTGTGATGACAGAGGAAGTGAGTAAATACTGAAATCATCATATGACTCCTATCTTATCCCTGCTTGGTGGAATTGGTGGCGTTACAACCATACTTGGTCTCCCTACTTATATCTGCATGCTAAGACTTGGAAAGTCTTTTGATGAAATAAAGCTATAATTTTATTTTATCGAAAAACAAACTCATAAAAATACGAATGCTTTTCATGTAATGTAACATAGTCATACAAACGCACAACTCATCTAACAATCCTAATCTGCCCAAATATTTGTGACAATAATAAAGTATCATGCATTTATTTGAATATGGTCCTTCGAGCAGCTCTACACTATACAGAGAAAATCCTATTCGGGTCTATGGCGCCACCTATTGGTCAGATCGTGAAATCAACTTTTTTTTTCCTGAATTGGAATGCTCCAGATGAGTATTGTGACAGTCACAGGGAAAATATTATACATTCTGCTTACAGTATAATGAAATAAAATACATTTCATTGGGAGTCAATGAGACAGGGCTTTGGCCTATTAACCCCATTGTGTGGGCAATGTTCAATGTTTATTCTTAATTGGTGGCGTGGTGTGATGCATGGTGCGAATTTAAAGGGTAACCTTTGTGGCAAAATAAAGGAAAAAAAGTGTCCATTTAGACGCACAACTAAAAAAAAAAATTGACAGTGAAAATTCCAGGGGTCAGTTTGGTTCAACTTTAAAGTTAAAAAAATAAAATCTCAGCCACATTTGCTGCTCCAGGAGGACAAGTTAGACGTGGACAGAAAGCAAGTTGTACAAATCCTATGCAATGTAATTATTATGAGTTGCATCCAATACTAATTGTGGATTATAGTAAGTTTCTTTCGGCTCGTCCCTTTCGGGGTTGCCACAGTGTGTCATCTCAGACGAATGCACATATATGTTTGGCACCATTTTTACACCGGATGCCCTTCCTGACGCAACCCTTCTCAGGGAGTGGAGGCCTCAGTGGGATACGAACCCACAACCCCTGGTTTACCAAACCAGTGCTCTAAAAAAGTCATAAAAGCAATTGAATTCTGATGCAAAGGGTTGGCCATATGACTAAAAATGTGACCGGCAGCCGATTCTCTGTCGTTTTATGATTGTATTTAAATGTCCATCCTTTCTTTTCATGGAAGTGTTTGGTGGCAATGGAAAACCCTAAATGGCATGAACTGCTAATATTTACTAGTTTGTAATTTAAAAAAAATAAAATAAAAAAAAAAAGGTGAGATCTCATTGTTCAGTGTAATCACAAGTGGTGAGAGCTGAGCCCAACTGGACAAAGTAAACCTCAACCTGAAAATAAAATGTAAATACCAGCTTAATACCAATTCATATTTGCACTTTAAACTTCTGTACAGTATGATTTTTGAATCTGCTTTACTTGATGTGGTAGTGAAGCAGTAAAAAAAGAAAAAAAATTAAACTGATTTCCATGTTTTTCAACTTGAATTGTTGGTGTGAAATACTGCTGTTTTTTTTTTCTATTTCTTTGCACTTTTTACTTGTTTCCTTTATCTGAGCTGTCTCTGTTTAAGTGTTTGCCAAACTCTTAATCGCCCCCCCCCAGCCTTTTTCAGCTGTTTCCAAATTTGCTGCATGATTTACGTGCTTAAATGGTTAGTAGGGATATCAGGAGTTCAGTTTATTCACAAAGCCATGAACCAACACAAAGAACAAATGAAATACATTTTTCATTTTGTTATTGCTTTAGCAAATGTAACGCCATTTATTGTGACTGGATTGAATTATGTCGAAAATTGCCAATAAAGTTTGAAGACATACTGATACTTTATCTCCACCACTGTGAATCTTGAGCCTCTGTTCTCAATGTCTGACACATTGTGAATTTACAGCACAAAAAAACTCAATACTGTACTGTACTAGCAAATTCTCAATGGGGAAAGGTTTGGTGCTGCGTTCATCTATGGTTTCCCTGTTCTCAGCAGATTAGATACTGGTATTGCCATTTTGATTGTGTAGAGAAAATTCCTCAATATGCACCAAACTTGAATTGGTTCTTTCGTGGCAAATGTGTCAATCTCTCACACTATTTTCTGAATCTATCCAGCCATCAGCAGTTTATCCTCACCTTGGTCATGGAAGTGCTGGAGCCATCCCACCTGTCATCGGGCGGGAGGCAGGGTACACCCTGAAACTGGACGCCACCCAATTGCAGGGCACAGAGAAGCAACCAAACATTCACACTAACACAATCACCCCTAAGTGGTAATTTAGGGTCTCTAATTAATGCACAATTTTGGGATATGGGAGGAAACCAGACTGCCTGGTGCAAATCCATGCAGGCACGGGGAGAACATGCAAACTCCACACAGGCAGGGCCGGGATTGGAACCCCAGTCCTCTGAACTGTGAGGCCAATGTGCTACAGTTGCGCCACTGTGCCACCATTTTCTAAATCCATACCACTTATCCTCACTTGGTGCGGGTCAGATGGCCCCTTTGTCATCTTGGATAAGAGTCATGGTGATTTTTTTTTTTTTTTTGCCAAGCATTTTATTCAAATAAGATTAGTTGCTTTTGTGTATTATGAGTCACATACAAGCATTCCTCCCAAAAATTATTCAGTGAGAAAATGAAGAACTGAGTAACTTAAAAAAAAAAAAAAAAAAAACTCTTTAAGTCACATAAAACAGCACTGCGCAGATTAGAATTTTGCTTAACAGTACCACTTATAGTGGAAATCCAGTTGTTTGCATTAACAATGTATCCAATAGGTCATGTAATATGTACTCTATCTTGACAATGTGATAATAAATTCTCTCATTTAATAGTGTTTTGAGAAAATTTTAATTGACAATTCAGAATTTTCAGCGGCAGTGCTATTTTCGTGAGTCACATGACCTACGTGGGCGTATGTGATTTGTTACGTGCCATTTCAAACGATCTTTTACATGGGATGCCATTATGCCCAGCGCTGATTTCTTGGATTTATCCCCATCTGATGAAGAAATTGCAGTATCAGTTGATGGGGAAGACAGAGGAATACTTCCATACAGAGCGGCGGAGCCGTGATCTCACTCACCGCCGAGCCAGGAGCTCGCTCTGCCGGTGTTGATTTTGGATCTTGGTTTCCATTGCCTGGACGCTGGTCACCGGGGACCCCCTCTGGAGGTGGGGGTCGAAGGCGAGTGCCTGGTGGCCGGTGGCCGGCCCTGCACTCATTGTTTCTCGGCCAGGCACAGCCTGAAAAGGTAACATGGTTCCCCTTTCCCATGGGCTCACCACCTGTGAGAGGGGTCATAGGGGTCGGGTGCCATGTGAGCTGGGCAGTGGCCAAAGGCGGGGACCTTGGTGATCCGATCCCCGGCTACAGAAACTAGCTCTGGGTACATGGAATGTCATCTCTTTGCCAGGGAAGGAGCCTGAGTTGGTGCGTGCAGGGTTCGCACGGGTCCGTAAAAGTCCCTAAAAACCCCTAAATTTTCGAAGGTGCATTTAGGGGCTCCTAAAAGTCCTTAAAATGCGCGAAAAACGGTCAAGCCCCTAAAAAGGCCTAAAATTATAAAAAATCAAAGGGAGGACCTCTACCGCCAAAATTAAAAAATATATATTTTATTTTTAAAAAAATAGCAATCCGTCTGGCGTCTGAAACAGCCAGAAATTGTCAACGGAAGTCACCGTGTTGACAACAAGTCGCCATCTTGTCTTCGATATTCCATTGTTCGTTTCCGTGAGTCGGCATTCACTTCGTCTTTGTTTCGTCTTTCATCGATCCAACTTGTATCATGAGGAAGTGCATTTTTCAAGATGCTTGGGTTGAAAGTAAGGAGTTTGGAAGCTGGGTTCGTCGAGATCCAAAAGATCGGCACATGTTTTACTGCCATCTGTGCAAGCAGAGCTACCAGCTAGGAAAGATGGGTGTCAAAGCGCTGGAGTCGCCCCGGAAAAAAACGAGACACACTGATTTGGCGAAGACTCTCATCTTACGTTTTTATGAATCTGTTATAAATATAAAGATAGTGAAGCATCAACTTCAGGCAGTGGTATTAGCAGTGCATGCGCACCTACAGTTGTCCAGCCATCGACTTCAACCAGCCAGAAGTCAGGCTCTATGAACGTCGTTCAATACACGAAGGCGGACTCGTTAAAGGCAGAGATCGTGTGGACTTTAAAAGTGATTTGCAGCCATTACAGTTACAAATCTTGCGAAAATAATTTGAAAGTGTTTGCAGTCATGTTCCCAGACAGTGACATTGCTAAAAACTACCACTGTGGGGAAAGGAAGACTTCATACCTGACTACATTTGGCATCGCTGCCCACTTTTCATCTGAGGCTGAATCATAGTATGTCCTCCTCTTTGATGAGTCTCTAAATCATGAGATGCAAGAGAAGCAGCTGGACATTCATGTGCGATTGTGGATTGATGACCGGTTTGCACTTGCTACCTCACCTCTGAATTCCTGGGACATTCAGCAGCAACTGGTCTTCAGGAGCGTCTGGACCCTATCGTGGTTGACTTCGGTCACCAAAAGCTGCTCCAGCTCTCGATGGATGGCCCCAATGTTAATTGGAAGCTGTACAAATCAATTCAAGGACAAATAGAAAAGATGACCACCCGCCGTATGCTGCAGACTGGAAGCTGTGGTCTCCACATCCTCCATAACGCATTTCGAATCGGTTGCCAGGCAGCTAGCTGGATGGAAGGGTGGAAGATTTTCTGTCCAGCCTCGACAACGTGTTTCGTGATGCACCTGCCAGGCGCAAGGACTTTAAACAAGTCACTGGATCCGACACTCTCCCTCTCATGTTCTGCAAGCACAGATGGCTTGAAAACATTAATGTGGCAGAGAGCGCCATCACCCTGATGCCACATGTGTGAGATTACTGCGAGGCAGCAAGGATGAAGAAGGTGACCTGCCCAACCAACAGCTCCTTCACTGTTGTTCAGAAAGCAGCACAGGACCCCATCTTTGTTGCCAAGCTTCACTTCTTTCTCATGTGCGCCAGGCTGGTGGAACCATTCTTGAAATTGTACCAGACTGACAAGCCTATGCTTCCCTTCATCGCAACGGACATGGGCACCCTCATCAAGACTCTGATGGAAAAGTTCATCAAGCCTGAAGTCCTTAACAAAAATGCAGCCTCCCTCACCAGCCTTGTCAAGATTAATGTGGGTGACAAGTCACAATGGATGAATTTATCGAATGTAGACATAGGCTTTGCTGCTGAGAGACTGCTTCTGAAATCTGGCATTGCAACCAACTGTGTAAAGCAGGAATTTAGAATGAGCTGCCAAACTTTCCTGGTAAAGATGATAGAAAAGTTGCTGGAGAAGGCCCCCATCATATACAGTTTAGTCCGCCTACTAAGCTGGATGTACCCCCGGCACATTGCCATGAAAGATGAAAAGGAGAACAACAACAAAAATCTCCAAAAAAACTTACACATCATGGTGGATCACAGAAGGGTGGAGGAAAGAAATTGCGACAGGATTCTGTTCCAGTATTCCAGACTGAGTGAAAACATCCAAGAAGATGAGGAGATAAGGGTTGCTTTCTCTGACTTCAACATCTCTAAGGACAGGCTGGACACACTCTTCCACTCCACTCTGCATCAGCAGGAAAGCCAGCAGTTCCAGGAGCTATGGGGCGTCATAAAGCAGCTGCTGCTCCTCTCCCATGGACAGGCATCTGTGGAAAGAGGCTTCTCTACAAACAAGGAGGTCATCGAGGACAACCTAAGTAAGGAGTCACTGATTGCTCGGAGGCAAATAGTGGAGGTGGTCCAGCAATATGGAAGGCCTGACATGGTGCCTATCACAAGGGAGCTGTTGGTCGCTGCGTCTTCTGCCAGAAGTATTTACGTCCAGCATCTAGAGGAGGAAAAGAAGAAGAAGGATGCATCAAAACAGGCAGAGAAGAGGAAGGCAGCAAAGGCAGAGATAGACAGACTCAAAGCCAAAAAAGCCAGACTAGAGACTGACGTAGCTATGCTTATTGAGAAGGCTGACAGGCTGTGGGAGCAGGCAGAAGAAAAGAGGAAGCTGAGGTTTATCACCGAGGCCAATGCACTCAGAGGCAGAGCAAAAGACAAGAGAGCCTCTTTGACACCTCTGCAGCAACAAATAGAGGAGGCACTGGGTAGGCTCAAGGAGCTAGAGTAGGGGTGCTGAGACAGACATCAGTAGAAGACATTTGGGTATATAGTTGCAATTGTAGTTAGAATCTGTTTTTCTATATACTGTTATGTGAAGACGTTGACAATGGTCATATCAATGAGAACTACCTCAAGGGGCGACAGGTGATCACTGTCACAGGTACTGAGGTACTGGAACCTTTGATGAACCAAGAACAGCCGATGGCACCATTGGGTGAGTCTTTTTTTTTTTTCTTTACTCTTGATTTCCCACAATAATATGGGTTGCGAGGGATACCAGCAGAAAAAAAATAGGTAGTCGATCTCATACACACATCTCCAAAATGAAATCAGTTTCAAACTCACAAATTCACTGTTTGGAATCTGACTCATTCAGTCTGCTTTCTTTTGATTTTATTTATAGCTGTAGGATATAACCTTTGATGAACCAAGAACAGCCGATGGCACCATTGGGTGAGTCTTTTTTTCTTTACTCTTGATTTCCCACAATGGCCCTAAATTTTTCGTGTCGGCCCCTAAGAATGGCCCTAAAAAGCCCTTAAATTTTTTGGGTCCGACTGAGTATGAACCCTGTGCGTGAGGTCGAGAAGTTCTGACTAGAGAAAGTTGGACTCGCCTCTACGCACCACTTGGGGTCTGGCACCACTTCTCTTGAGAGGGGTTGGACTCTGTTCCACTCTGAAGTTGCTCACGGGGAGAGACGCCGAGCATCTGTGGGTATACTTACTGGCCCCCGGCTCAGGGCCTTTACGTTGGGGTTTACCCCAGTGGATGAGAGGGTAGCCTCCCTCCGCCTGCAGGTAGGGGGACGGGTCTTGACTGTTGTTTGTGCTTATGCGCTAAGCAGCAGTGCAGGGTACCCACCTTTTTTGGAGTCCTGAAAGAGAGTGCTGGAGAGCGCCCCCTCTGGCGACTCAATCATTCTGCTGGGGGACTTCAATGCCTACGTGGGCAATGACAGTGAGACGTGATTGGGACGAATGGCCCCCCTATCAGAACTCGCGTGGTGTTCAGTTACTGGACCTCTGTGCTCATCACGGATTGTCCATAACAAACACAATGTTCAGGCATAAGGGTGTTCACATGTCTTTTTGGCACCAGGACACCCTAGGTCTTTGTGGTCGTGTCATCGGACTTGCGACCGCGTGTCTTGGACACTCATGTGAAGAGAGGGGCGGAGCTGTCAACTGATCACCACCTGGTGGTGAGTTGGCTCCGATGGTGGGGAAGATGCCACTTCGACGTGGCAGGCCCAAACGTATTGTTAGGGTCTGCTGGTAACGGCTGGCAGTTTCCCCTGTACGAAGGAATTTCAACTCCCATCTTCAAAAGAACTTTGGTCACGTCCCAGAGGAGGTGGGGGGACATTGAATCCAAGTGGACGATGTTCTGCTTCTCCATTACTGAGGCGGCCAACCGACGCTGTGGCCATAAGGTGGTCGGTGCCTGTCGTGGTGGCAACCCACAAACATGTTGGTGGACAACAACAGTGAGGGATGCTGTCAACAATCAATCAATTGCCCTGAAAAGCAGCTTTTTTCAATTATTTAGCAATGTATATATGAAGAGTTTGTTTTCAAAATGAGACATATCCGTTTTTTTCATTTTGAGAAAAGGGCTTGGTATTGAAGTAAAAACAATAAACTCAATTTATGTTTCTAACTATTGGGGGATGGAGAGAGATGCTAAAAAGTAACTAAACACCATACTTCAAAAAAATATTGGCTTTAATATTCACAGAGTTTTTTTGATGACAAATTTCATTTTTTCTCCAAAATGAGACATATCCAAACATTCTATTCTTGGCAAAGTGAGACATATCCAAATTTCGACTTAAACCTTCAGGAGCAGCTGTATTTTTTTTTAAAAATCAGTTGCTATTGATAGGCAATCATGAAAACTATTTGCCTTTCAACATTTCAAGCATTTTAAAATAATATTTAAGACCATGACCACCACATTTAGAGAGTTGGGTATCAGAAATAAGGGTCAGTCACCAGTCACAATTTTCACAATTAGCTCACTAATGTCAGATGTTGAAAAAGGAGATGAAAAAATGGGAATTTCTTTTAAAAAGGTGTTTGTCAGTTATTTAGAAACTGTTTGTTTGTTCAGTATGAGGTCTTGGAAAGGCTTAGTTTACATCATTGTAATTTTGTGTATCTGTATGCGATTCTGCAATCCGACGTCTGCAGGCATTGTGTCACTCAGTTGATTTTGTTTATAAGTTGATGTGAGATCATTAAGAAAGTAAACTGCTTCAGAAAGTAAACTGCTTCAAACCAGTCTACCAAGGTTAATATGGGTTGCGAGGGATACCAGCAGAAAAAAAAAATAGGTAGTTGATCTCATACACACATCTCCAAAATGAAATCAGTTTCAAACTCACAAATTCACTGTTTGAAATCTGACTCAATGAGTCTGCTTTCTTTCGATTTTATTTATAGCTGTCGCTGTCGGGGGAAAGAACACTCCAGAATAGACTATGACTCTGTAGTAATAATAACAGTATTCATAATGCTCATAGACAGAAATTGAGTCTACTCCAAGGGTGTTGATTTCCTTTTCATGTCAACTTTTCTTAAGTCATAGCCGATAACTTTCCTTATAAAAAATGGCAAAAAAAAAAGATTGCATAGAATTATAACAATTTATTCATTCTTTAATGATCGTTGGTGAAATATTTTTAACAAAATTACTATTCAAGCATTACACAATCATAGACAAAACAGTATGTTTATTACATTCAGATACAATGGTACTTGGATGAGAACTGCAGTATTAAATTGCAATAATTTCATAAAGAATTAAAATTAAATAGGAAAAGCACCCTCACAATGGGACAGCCTGCAAGTAAACCAGCACAATCACTGATTCATTTATTCGATATTATTAAACATTCATAAACAAAATACAAGACTTAGTTCAGCTTCATTCTCTCCGGTGTCTCGTACATAAAATCAAACTCGGCATTAGCATCTCTCTCAAACGTGGGCGCAGCCATTTTGGATGATGATGTGGAAGATACCGGAACTTCCCTCTAGACGAATTCTGATTGGATGCTGCTTGCTTCAGCAGCGCACGCTGATTGAATGAAATTATGTCGCATTTTGCTCTAAATAAGAGCTCGATATGTCGCATTTTGAAATAAAACTCGATCTTCCTTGGCTGATATAGAACGATATGCCGCAGTTTGAACAAAAATCAGAGTATCCCGATAACTACCATTCGGAGCTGGATAATTTTGGCGTGAGTTTCATAAATCTGAAAAAATGCCAATGTCGTGTTTTAAAAACAAACTCTTCATATTATTAACACTTCCAAAAAGATTTTCCTCATGAAAATCTGACAGTGCTTCATTTCTGGCTGTTAATATTTAACAGTTTAGAACAGGCATTCTCAAACTTTGAGTCCAGGTAGGGACACCTTGCAGTAGAGACTAGGACTGCACAATATTGGGGGAAAAAAATGACATCCATCCATTCTCTGGACCCTTTATCCTCACGAGGGTCGGAGGAGTGCTGGAGTCTGTCCCAGTTGTCATTGGATAGATGGCAGGTACACGCTGAACTGGTTGCCAGCCAATCACAGGGCACATAGAGACAGACAACAGTCACACGAAGGCACAATTTAGAGTCTTCATTGAATCCATGTTTTTGGGATGTGGGAGGAAACGGGAGTTGCCGGAGAAAACCCATGCAGGCACTAGGTTAACATGCAAACTCTACAGATGCTTGGATTTGAACCTTGGTCCTAAGAACTGTGAGGCCAACGCTCTAAGCAGTTGCTCTACTGTGCCTGTGCAGTGTGTTAAGTAATGCATTCTGATATATAGTAATGTTCCTAGTAAATCATTTTGACAATTATTTACTGGAATACCAATGAACACGGCTGCATGGTGGCCGCACAGTTCTGAGGTCCGGCTTCAGGGCGCGTTCGAGGAAATTCTGGTCCATCGTTCGACGTCTCAGGAGGGGGAAGCAGTGCACCATCAACACTGTGTGTAGTGGGGACATGGTGCTGCTGACCTCAACTCGAGATGTTGTGAGTCGGTGGGGAGAATACTTTGAAGACCTCCTCAATTCCACAAACATGTCTTCCCAAGAGGAAGCTGAGTCTGGGTGCTCTGAGGCGGGCTTTTCTATCTCTGGGGTTGAGGTCACCGAGGTGGTTGAAAAGCTCCTCGGTGACAGGGCCCTGGGTTAGGGTTGTTGTGGGGCTGTCCTGGTTGACACGCCTCTGCAACATCACGTGGACATCAGGGACAGTGCCTCTGGATTGCCAGACTGGGGTGGTGATCCCCCTTTTCAAGAAGGGTGACCGGAGGGTGTGTTCCAACTATAGAGGGATCACACTTCTAAGGTCCACTTAGGGCTACTAGAGAGGAGGGTCCGTCGGGAAGGCGAGTATCTGATTCAGGAGGAGCAATGTGGTTTTCGTCCTAGCCGTGGAACAATGGACCAGCTGTACACCCTCGGCAGGATCCTCGAGGGTGCGTGGGAGTTCGCCCAACCAGTCTACATGTGTTTTGTGGACTTGGAAAAGGCATTCGACCGTGTCCCTCGGGGAGTTCTGTGGGGGGTTCTTCGGCAGTATGGGGTACCGAATCCCCTGATACGAGATGTCGGTCCCTGTACGACTACTGTCAGAGTTTGGTCTGCATTCCCGGCAATAAGTCGGACTTGTTTCCAGTGAGAGTTGGACTCCGCCAAGGCTGCCATTTGTCACAGATTTTGTTCATAACTATTATGGACAGAATTTCTAGGCGCAACCGAGGCGTAGAGGGTGTCCGGTTTGGTGGCTCCAGCATCGCATCTCTGCTCTTTGCGGATGATGTAATTCTGTTGGCTTCATCAAGCTGTGATCGCCACCCTTTTCAAGTGTATTGTTGCCACATTAAAAAAAAAAAAAGTTCACTATCACATTACAACATGAAGCATGTTATAACATGAAATGTATCGCGTTATAACATGATGGTATTTTTTTTTTTTTTTTTGTGGTGTGGCAGCAATAGGCCTCCTTATCGGCAGATACAGATTGCATGACAACGTTCTTTCTTAGTTGATCAATCAATTTTTGGTGCCCCTATCTCCTCATCAGCTAATATAGATCCGTGACATTGATGAGTTACAGTGATCTATTGCAGTAAAGTGTTCCCTTTTACAATGCAGTTCATGCAGCCACGCTATTAGGAGGATTTGTGTGTGTGCGTCTTTTTTTTTTTTTTTTTTTAAACAGCTTAGTAATGTGCATTGTGTTCTGTATCGTGATTCGCTAAGGGACATCTCACATCCTGTTGTGCATCCCCAATGGCTGTAGGCTATTGTCAGACGCCTTAAGTACCCTCCAGCGGCCCATGCGCCAGCGTACCGATTACTGGATTTAGGGTGGGCAACGGTCGTACGAGCTCCGCGCAGTGAGCTGAAGTTCATTGGCCATGGTTGTCAAACGCTAAAGTGTTAGTCCATGCTCGTCTTCCTCGACGGTGTCATCTTCTTCGTCTTTAGCACTAAAGAGCCACACTGCTAGAATCAAAAAATTATGTAAATTAGGAAGGTTGATGTAGGTGCATGTCCACTGTGAGAGAGATAATCTAAAAAGATAAATCAAGAAATCACAATGTATGATTTTTTTTTTTTTTTTTTCACGATTTATTTGTATGATAAAGCTGCAAATAAGTATTTGAACAGCTGAGAAAACCAAAGTTAATATTTGGTATAGTAGCTTTTGTTTGCAATTACAGAGGTCAAATATTTCCTGTAGTTGTTCACCAGGTTTGCACACAGTGCAGGAGGGATTTTGGCCCACTCCTCCGCACAGATCAGACGGGTTTCTGGGCTGTTGCTGAGAAACACGTAGTTTCAGCTCCCTCTGAAAATTTTCTATTGGGTTTAGGTCTAGAGACTGGCTAGGCCGCGCCACAACCTTGATATGTTTCTTACGGAGCCAGTCCTTGGTTTTCCTGACTGTATGCTTCAGCTCATTGTCATGTTAAATGACCCAGCCACGACCCGTCTTCAATGCTCTGACTGAGGGGAAGAGGTTGTTCCCCAAAATCTGACAATACATGGCCACGGTCATCCAAACCTTAATACAGTGCAGTCGTCCTGTCCCATGTGCAGAAAAACACGCCGAAGCATGATGGTACCACCCCCATGCTTCACAGTAGGGATGATGTTCTTGGGATGGAACTCATCATTTGTCTTCCTCCTAACACGGTTAGTGGAATTATGACCAAAAAGTTCCATTTTGGTCTCGTCTGACCACAAACCCTTCTCCCATGACTCCTTTGTATTATCCAAATGGTCACCGAGCTGCTCGGCAATTTCTTTGAAGCCCTTTCCAGCCGTGTGGAGTTGTACAATTTTGTCTCTGTTGTCTTTGGACAGCTCCTTAGGATTGGCCATGTTACAAATTTTAGTCTTACTGATTGTATGGGGTGGAGAGGTGTCTATGCAACTACTGACCTCACACAGGTGCATCTGATTCAAGATAATACATGAAGTGGAGGTGGACTTTAAAAAGTGGACTAACAGCTCTTTGAGGGTCAGAATTCTAGGTGATAGACAGGTGCTCAAATACTTATTTGCAGCTGTATCACACAAATAAATTGTTTAAAAAAATCAGACATTGTGATTTCTAGATTTTCTTTATAGATTATCTCTCTCACGGTGGACATGCACTTATGATGAAATTTTCAGACCCCTCCATAATTTCTAAGTGGGAGAACTTGCAATATAGCAGGGTGTTCAAATACTTCTGTTCTTCACTATATATATATGGCTGGCATAGTGCTGTAACTGTAAAACGTCAGTCTCACAGTTCTGAGTTCCAGGGTTTAATCCCCCTGGATAGATGGATATATGTATGTATATATTGTAATAGGAAATGCAGATACCCAGTCCTGGATAAAGCATAAGAAAATGGTTCATATATTTCCATCCATCCATTTTTCAGAGTGCTGGAGCCTATCCCAGCTGCCAACGGGCTGGAGGCAGTGTACACCCTGAACTGGTTGCCAGCCGATTGCAGGGCACACAAACGGTCGCACTCACAATCTAGGGGCAATTTAGAGTGTACAATTAATGTTGCATGTTTTTGGGATGTGGGAGCAAACTGGAGTGCCCAGAGAAAACCCACGCAGGCATGGGGAGAACATGCAAACTCCACACAGACGGGGCTGGGATTGAACCCACGTCCTCAGAATGGTGAGGCCAACGCTTTAGCAGCTGAGTACCGTGCCGCCTGTTTATATATTTATTTCTCAAATAAATGTTTAGTCCTCAAACAGGTTTTGGTCTTTGATTTCGTTCTCGAATACAATATTGTTTTTTTTTTTTTTTTTAAATCTACCAAAATTTGAACTTTGTGTTTAGACGAGAGAAATGAAAAAATGCTAATGCCTGTGTGTGATTACGGGTATCACAGCCTTAAAACATATAAGAAACAAAAGACACTGTAAATGAATAAACATATATTTGAATGAAAAAAAAAAGAAGACCAAATGGGCAAGCAGAACTGGCTTATTCGCAAACAAAAAGCTGATGTCATTGTTACCATGACAATAACCATCTAACTTAGTTTTTTTTTTCCGAAAATGTGAATGTAATAAATCAAGTTTTTTCTTTTAAATTCAGGGACTGTCAGTTTAAAGTATTATTTCTATTTCCATTCATTACAATTGTTCCCAAGATTTTAATGAGAGAAAAACTGACTTCCTTGAGTTAAAATGCACCATGGATGTTCCATATGCAAGTCATCTCTCATTTTGGTCAACCAATAAGTACCGCAGAAATTCCATGAGACCAATGTTCCCTCTAACCTGTGCAACTGTGAATTTGCGCACTTGTCGCACACTCTCACCACAGATGAAAAGAGATCCAGCACAGTGAACAACAGCCTGACGTCTTTTAATCACGGCAGCACACTGCCTCTCACGATGAGCTGCTGACAGGCCACACATTCTACTTCCTAGTTCACCATACACAACCCCCTCCGCTCCTAAAGGGGTAATGACAATTGGTGTGTAATGTTAAAATTCCACCTTGGCACAGCCTGATCGGGGATGAAAGCACAGACGATACAGTGCCCAAAAAGCTAATTCCATATTTTAATTATCAGAGGGAGCATAACATTAACCCTAATACTGTTTGAGAGCATCGTTCAGCTTTCAACATGTATTGCTAAAGATATTCTGCAAGCAATAATTCAGTTTTACTCCAAGAAAAACAGACAGGGATATAATTGTGGGTTAAAAAAAAAAAAACAAATGAAGCAAAGTTGGAAGCAACATTTCAAATTTATAGTTTATAGTTGGCTTGATTTGGTTAGCTTGACATTTTCACTGTATGTTTGCAAAGAACAAAATTGTTCTTAATGTTCTGATGAGAATGTAATGTGAACCTTTTTAAGGAGCCATGTAACTTCAATGGATGACATTGATGGACCACAGTGCATATGTCTGATGTTGCTCACAGTGGTCAAAAGGAGCGCTCACGGCCTGAGTGTGTTTGCTTAGACACGTAAAAAATTAGAGGAAACATTGCATGAAACCTGTCATAATTTCTTTGAACCAGAGGGCCCCTTTGCCACATATTCTCTTCAAGCTTCTGAAGAGTTTTTCAGAGCATTAATTTCCAACTACTTTGTCTTCAAGCGCAGTGCAGGAAATGAGCCATCCATCCATTTTCTGAGCCACTTATTGAGGGTTGCGAGAATGCTGGAGCCTATCCCATCTGTCTTTGCGCAGGAGGCAAGGTAGACCCTGAACCCGTTGCCAGTCGATCATAGGGCACACAGAAACAAACAACCATTTGCACTCAAATAACACCGACATGCAATTTAGAGTAGAATGGGTGGATATACCGCTGTTTTCACGTTTGTGATTTCAGTGTACATTAGCAATATATACATCCATCCAACCATCCACTTTCTGAGCTGCTTATCTTCACAGGGGTGGCAGGAGTGCTGGAGCCTATCCCAGCTGTCAGCGAGCAGGGGGCAGGGTACACCCTGAACTGGTTGCCAGCCAATCGCGGGGCACATAAAGACAGACAACGGTCGCAGTCACCATCACACCTAGGGGCAATTTAGAGTCTGCAATTAATGTTGCATGTTTTGGGAATGCGGGAGGAAACTGGAGTGCCCAGAGAAAACCCACGCAGAGCTGGGGAGAACGTACAAACTCCACATAGGCGGGGCCAGGATTGAACCCGGGTCCTCATTTGAAGCATTAGGTACAAGACCGTGGACACTGACCAACGATTTATCTCTTTACAAGTATGAATTCCCCACCATTGTTAGGGAACGTGTTATTGATGAGGAGAATTTGACGAAATCCATGATTCTCAAAAAGTAACATGGGAATCACAAAGTAATGAAAGAAAGTAATTGACTTTCATGTAATGTTAATTTGTATAACCCTTCTTCACAAAAGAGTCTCAAAGAGTGTTATTGGCCCACAGTTAACAATGACTGAAAACATCACTTAATCAAAACCCCCAAATGGGCAAGGAAAACGTCAAAAACCTATTTGGACAAAATATCAACCTTGAGAAGGGACCGCAGATTGGAGGGTGGGTTCCACCTTCAAGATGACCAGGCTACAATTGATGGATTTATCAGATATTCTGGTGCTGTTCAACATTAATTAAAGTGTTGTTGGGACTGTATTTAAAGAGGAGAGGCACCACAGGTAGATGCATTTGGGAGAATGGTTCCAACGCAGCACCTGGCCCGGTCAGTCGGAGCAGGATACTTGGAAAGTGGTCCACATCAGTTCTTGCTCAAGTTGTTCAGTGCACAATCAATACAGTAAATATTCCGACTTTCCAGTTTTCCAGTGACTTAACATTTTTTTAATCTACTACTAAACAGAGGTAAGTACTGTTGACTTGTATTTCACTTTCATGTAAAACACAGTTGCATTTTCTTTTAGAATTGCTTCCAGTTATTTAGGTCCAAATTTCATGCAACTTGTTTTAATTTATCACCAAGTACAAATATTCATTTTATCGTATTTAATCGCAGTGTTAATGTTCAAAATGAAAGATGTTACAGTCGGTTCCAGTTTTGATGTTGGCCATGGAATTATTTGGAGAGCCAAGTATTTTTTTAGGTGGTACTTGGTGTAAAAAGTTTGATTCAATGGACTAAACGATCTGTCATCTGTCTTACAAATTGTGCGTGGGGACTTTTAAGTAGGCCTTAAACATGTTGTGTCTTCCACTTCTGCATCCTCATGGGCTCCTCTTTCATTCAGCAGTCACACCACTTGGCCTTGTGGGAGTCATTGGCACAACCAGGTGAAAAATATCTTTGGAGCAGCTTCCAGAAAAATTACGGTACCTGTCTGTCGTTGGCTTCTGCATCATCCTGCAAGGCAGATCATGCTATGATTCAATAGTACTGAATGTTTCTTCATGAATGTAACTTTTTCATTTGTGTTCACGTAGTTCAGTCAACAATAGAGCAATAGCTATTATTGAAAACCAAAAAACAAATCTCATTTTGCACAAGCTAAACATTGACGCTTGTTAGTACAGCCCACTTCACTCTTGTTGACACTTTAAGTTGAAGTCTGTATTTTCTGGTTACGGGAGGGACCTGCATTCCCTTTTAACTGTGTGGAGAGCCTTGACATGTCGAGGTGTGGAAATTCCAGAGAGCGACTACATCTTATTTTCTCAGTAAATAGCCTCTTTGAAAGTCTCGCTACCTCTCCCCCACCTCTGAACATTGGCCTCCTTTGAAGGCTATCGCTGAAGGGCCCTGTTAATAATTTGACAAGTTTCCTCAAAGATTAATTATGGGCATCCTTGAGGCTGAAAGTATACAAGGTGGAGAGACTTCACTCCATAAACCTTCTCCATCCCCATTTCCAGACCCAATTTTCCACTTATGACGACCAAAAGGGGACTTTGAAGCAGGAATATAAATTAAGAACAAGCAGCAATTAGATACTGCAAGGCAAGAGCCCTGACATTTTCAAATGGATGAAAGTGATAAAATAACAAGACAAATTAAACATGAACTGAGTCACACAAACATTGGGATGAGACTTTTAGATATAATTATAGTGGAAGACCTCTGGTTCCTGGTTTCGATCATGTACAGTGAGGATGTATTTCTGTGTGTAAGGCTAGCTTTACACTGCAGGTCCAAGTCCATTGAACACATAAAATGTATGCAAATTGCATGTAAAGAACTATAAAAAAAAAATGCCAACACTGGGCAACAACAACACAACTGTAAATAATAATTCATAAATACAGTAATTCAGAGATTAAACATTACATAGTTTACCTGGCCCAAGTGGATTCTTCCCCCCATTGATTTAGATTAGTGTAACCTTCACATTATTTCCCTTTTCAAGTATTGGACACATTTGTAATGTAGCATATTGACAGCATATTTAGTGATCTACGCTATTAGATTTGATTTCGAGCCGGTGTTCTTTAAATGTGTTTTGTTTGGCAGACCTGTGTTTTTATGCAAATTTTAAATAGGCTTGATTCTGAAGTATAAATATCCCTTTCCTTGCGTTTTTGTGTTTGTAAGAGGGCAATACAATATAGTGTATAGAGAGGTAAGATCCATATCCTCACAACACCAATCTACAGTACTTCTCTAGAATGCATAAATTCAACACAATTTCACACTATAAATTTGCATTGATGATGCAAAGTCTCAGGTTTTGCTTATCATCTGCGTATGCATATAAAAATGGATGGCAATGGGGGTGTTTGTGCACAAAGCCCATTTTGTTTCTCTTGGCTGTCTGACAACAATGAACCATTCACGAAGGGCTCCAGCTGATTCCAGGTGTGTGTTCTGATCCATACACACCCTCGGTTGTTTCACCTTGCCAACTGACCTCTAATCTCGCCATTTCTCCATCGATAATGGGCTGTGACATTGGAACCTCATTGATAGGAACATTTATGTGGGTGCTTTTTTGAGCTCTGTGACATTTTGCATATGGTCTTCAGCCCCACACTCTTCTTACTATTCTGTAGACACGCAGCACCAAATAATTCACATTGCTCTCCCTGTGGCACAAATTTCCTCTTCCTACCTGTAAGGGAGGCGATGAGTGCAGTGAGGGCAAGATGGGGAAAGAAGTGAGGGTAAGTAAGAGGAAACATGGGGTCATCTGTGCTGAAGGAGCAACAGTGAATAAGAGAGAACAGAGGTCACTTTGTTGTGAGCGATAGGAATTCTTTTTTTTTGCCAACAATTAGGTGATTAGTCACAACCACACCAACGATCAAAATCATCCACAGTTTATTTGTCTTTGTTGTCGTTTCATTAAATTAAATTAAATCTCATGCCAAAAAATACCCAACCCATTTAAACTATCCGTCCATTCCATCCATTTTCTGAGGTGCTTATCCTCACTAGGGTTGCAGGAGTGCTAGAGCCTATGCCATTTGTCATCGAGCAGGAGGCGGGGGACACCCTGAACTGGTTGCCAGCCAATCAGAGGGCACATAGACAGATGACAGTCTCAATCACACCTAAGGGCAATTTAAAGTCTCCAATTAATGCATGTGGTGGCACGTGGGTCAGCTGGACAACGTTCTCAGGTTCAATCCCAGCCCTCCGTGTGGCGTTTGCATGTTCTACCTGTGCCTGCGTAGGTTTTCTCTGGCCACTCTGGTTTCCTCCCACATCCCAAAAACATGCAACATTAATTGGACACTCTGAATTGCCCCTAGGTGTGATTGTGAGTGCGGCTGTTTGTCTCGATGTGCCCTGCGATTCGTTGGCAACCAGTTCAGGGTGTACCCTGCCTCCTGCCCTTTGACAGCTGGGATAGGCTCCAGCACTCCCCGCGACCCTTGTGAAGAAATGGATGGATGGATGGATTGATTGATGGATGCATGTGTCATAGGCATGCGACATCGGGCTGGACCCAAATGCAGGACTCTGAGGCAGGGACATGATATTTCTTTCAGGCAGAGGTCATACACGTATAACCAGTCCAAAAAAAAGCAGAGGCACAAAAACACAAGTCAACAGGGAAGGTCCAAAAACATGAAAATGTGGTTGAATTACTTCTATGCAAAAAACAAGACTTGACTCGGCTACGGTGGCACAGGAATGCTGGCCGTGACAACGAGGCTAATACGTAACAAGAGTATACTCAGACTACTACAGTCTCAAACACAACGAACTGGCAACTGAAAATGACGAACTCAAGGCTTATAATGCCTGGCCCAATTAGTCTCAATACAGTGGAGGTGTGGAGCTGGTGCGGCTCCACCCAGGGCAGTGGCTTGGCCGTGCCCCGAACAGCATGTTTTTAGGATGTAGGAGGAAACCAGAGTGCCTGGAGAAAACCCACGCTGGCACTGGGAAAGATGCAACCTCCTCACAGGTGGGGCTGGGATTTGAACCCCAGTTTGTAGAAATGTGAGGCCAACGCTCTACATCAACCGTGCTATCCCATCTAAACTAAGCAGCAAATTTGAAGTCTTATCCTCGTTTCATCACTCAATAGATTTTTTTTTTTTATGTTTAAAATGTAATAAACAGGTGGGGAGCAATGCAATTCAATGTAACGGATAACAAATCTGGTTTCCCCTCATAAAGATTTGTCAGGAGAGACATATTAACAGTGAGTTAAAAGTTGCAACGGTCATTTCGTTCTGGTAGGAAAGGAAAGAAAAGTTACTGAGCAAAAGCCACAATCCAAAGAGCTCCAGCATCCATTTTTCCTTCAGGATGGGTGAGCTTTTTCTTTCTTCTTTCTTACAACAATTAGTGGATGATTTCCCCCCCCTCCCCTGAATCTAAAAACTTATGGACAAGACCGATGATGTGGCGCATCTGGCATGCTATTTAAATTCATAAAGCATGCACTCCAAATTTTGATGTCATCCTACATCAGGAGCGATATTTGCATGGTATTGTATTAGCTGGATTAATTAATATCTTTCCTTTTGACATTGATACTGTATCATTCTATCGTATATAATATACTCACATATTTGTTTTGCCCATAGAATGCAAGGAATCAGAAGTCCCAGGCAAGATTACCAAGTACAAGTTACCCTGTTGAAAATGTAATAGTAGTGTAACTATTTCAATTACGTTCACAAAGTAACTTATTACATTTTGATTACGTTTCTTAATGTTGAGTAAATGCAATAACAGGGCCCTTAGATGTTTCTTCGACTAAAGTGGATTTAAAGTGAAGATCATTGCATTGGTTATGATAGACTAAAGTTAAATGTTGCTATAAGTCCTACATTTGGGATTAATTGTCAGGGTGCGAGACTTCACTGGACATGTCAAGTACTTGTGCGAATACTGACTGGTTCTTTATTTTGGCTTCCAGGTTGAGTCGAGTTTTCCTTGAACAGAGCTTCAGTTGCCTTTATTTTATGGAGACCTAATTAACTGTTGGTATGATGGTGGGCACTATATTTTTTTGTGCTTTGACATCGAAATCTCAAACAATACATTTTTGAATATGCTTTGTGAACAGTTGCTGCCAACCAAAAGGATGACAATGTGGTTTAAACACCACAGTAACTAACGGGCCAACGGTGCGGGGGTGGACCCAATTGCAGGACTTCGAGGCAGAGGCATAATGTTCAATGTGGTTAATCCGGAAACAGGGTCATACACAGTGTAGCATTCCGACAAGGCAGAAGCACAGAAACGATAGGCTAGCCGGGATCCAAAAGACATAGAGCAAGGTCCGAAAAGTCTGGGGAAACTAACAAACTCAACAGGACAGGATAAAACACAAGGACACAGTATCGCTGTGACTAGGGTTACTCTAACTTAAGGGTAGAAGTGAAGAGTCCCACAAACAGTGAATGCAACTCACTAACGCAAGGCAACGAACTGGCAAATGCCAGTGACAAAAACTCCAACTTAAATGCCTGTTGAATTACAGTCTGAATGTGAAATAGCTGTGACCGGTGACAGATGTCACCGCCCAGAGCAGTGGCCTGCCATGAAGAATGGTGGATCTGAATGCCTTTTGTGCTGGAACAGTTTTTCTGTTTAAGAAAGGGAATTTGAAATACTCAGTATTTTATAACTACTTTTTTTTCCATGCATTGCCACGACTTAAATTTACAGAGGATGCATAACTGAATAGTGCACGTTCACTGATTTATGATACCATTGAAATAATTTTCAAACTGCTCACATAATTTGCAACAATATATTAATAAATAAATGTGAAAATGTTTTAAGTACCTATAATTATTCATACTGAAACAATGGGAACAATTTTAAATAGCTGTCATGCATTTTAACACTCTGTTAACCAAGCAGGGTTCCAGGTTATCTGAAACTGTACAACACTGGTCAATAATTGCAAATGCCAAGTCGGTAAACGGGAAAAGGGGCCCTAATGTACCATGTGCAAAAATGCAACATGGGTCAACAGAGGGTTATCCCACAAATATTGTGGGTTAAATGAATTATAGCTTATATAAATCACATTTATATTATGGTACCAAGAATGCAAGGATGGATCTTCTTCTTTTCCTTTTGGCTTGTCCCATTGGGGATCGCCACAGCGTGTCATCTTTTTCCATCTTAGTCTATCTTCTGCATATTCCTCTCTAACCCCAACTGCCCTCATGTCTTCCCTCCCAACATCCATCACCCTTCTCTTTGGTCTTCCTTTCGCTCTTTTGCCTGGCAGCTCCATCCTAAGCAACCTTCCACCAATATACTCACTCTCTCGTCTCTGAACATGCCCAAACCATCGAAGTCTGCTCTCTCGAATCCTGTCTCCAAAAATTCCAACTTTGACTGTCCCTCTTAATGAGCTCATTTCTAATCCTATCCAACCTGTTCACTCCGAGTGAGAACCTCAACATCTTTATTTCTGCTACCTCCAGTTCTGCTTCCTGTTGTTTCTTCAGTGCCACTGTCTCTAGTCCGTACATCATGGCCGACCTCACCACTGTTTTGTAAAATTTGCCCTTCATCCTAGCAGAGGCTCTTCTGTCACATAACACACCAGACACCTTCCGCCAGCTGTTCCAACCTGCTTGCACTCCCCGTTGCTCTGGATTGTTGACCCTAAATATTTGAAGTCCTCCACCCTCGCTATCTCTTCTCCCTGTAGCCTCACTCTTCCCCCTCCACCTTTCTCATTCACGCACATATATTCTGTTTTACTTCGGCTAATCTTCATTCCTCTCCTTTCCAGTGCATGTCTCCATCTTTCTAATTATTCCTCTGCATGCTCCCTGCTTTCACTGCATATCACAATATCATCTGCAAACATTATGCTCCAAGGGGATTCCAGCCTAACCTCATCTGTCAGCCTATCCATTACCACTGCAAACAGGAAGGGGCTCAGAGCTGATCCCTGATGCAGTCCCACCTCCACCTTAAATTCTTCTGTCACACCTAAGGCACACCTCACCATTGTTCTGCTGCCATCATACATGTCCTGTACTATTTTAACATACTTCTCTGCCACACCAGACTTACGCATGCAGTACCACAGTTCCTCTCTTGGTACTCTGTCATAGGCTTTCTCTAGATCCACAAAGACACAATGTAGCTCCTTCTGAGCTTCTCTGTACTTTTCCACGAGCATCCTCAAGGCAAATAATGCATCTGTGGTACTCTTTCTAGGCATGAAACCATACTGTTGCTCGCAGATACTTACTTCTGTCCTGAGTCTAGCCTCCACTACTCTTTCCCATAACTTCATTGTGTGGCTCATCAACTTTATTCCTCTAAAGTTCCCACAGCTCTGAACATCGCCTCTGTTCTTAAAAATGGGAACTAGAACACTTTTCCTCCATTTTTCAGGCATCTCTTCGCCCGCTAGTATTCTGTTGAATAAGTTGGTCAAAAACTCCACAGCCATCTCTCCAAATTGCTTCCTTACCTCCACTGGTATGTCATCAGGACCAACTGCCCTTCCATTATTCATCCTTTGTAGTGCCTTTCTGACTTCCCCCTTACTAATCATTGCCACTTCCTGGTCCTTCACAATTGCCTCTTCAACTCTTCCTTCTCTCTCATTTTCTTCATTCATCATCTTCTCAAAGCATTCTTTCCATCTATTTAGCACACTACTGGCACCAGTCAACACGTTTCCATCTCTATCCTTAATCACCCTTACTTGCTGAAATCAGTATGTATGAAATGTGTAAATTACAGCTGACTGTTTTCTATTTTTCAATAAAGAAAATCAAAATCAGATGGAAATTATTCTGATGTTTATTGAAAATGCAGCCTAACAGAAAAATGTCTTGGGTGATAGGGGGCCAGAATGGACAAGTGGAATACTGCCAACCAAAGTAGAATCAAAGTTTAACTAGATATTTGATTACAAGTAACATTACAAACTCAAATTTTGTTGTTATAAGTGGATACTGGTGAGGAGGACAGAGAGGGGTTGTGTAGGACAGGACATGGAGGATGAACAAGGCACTGTTAATGATTAGTGATGTGGTAGAATGATTTTATAGCATTTAATCCCCCGTAAAAAACTGAGTTGATATCTTAATACCACCTGCATTATTGATTATTGTCCCAATATAAGCAATTGAATCTTAACATACAGTATTTGTGAATAAACACCATATCACATCCATCTTACTCAGCTGGTATATGGACTTGCTGTGCTGGCAAAAAGAGGAAGGACAAGCCAGCATTCCCATCCCACGTTGAAGTCCCCCAGTCCAACCGAAGCATCCCCAAGGGAGGGGGCAAGTGGGCAACCCTCCCACTTCTTTATCCTCCTCCTACCCAAAGATCCACTACTCATTTATAATCCACAAAGCCAGGTGTGTCGAGAGCGCTGAGGCCCACATAGAGAAAAATCTGAGGATGGAAGGGGCATTTTGAAATTCTTTCTCAATTTACTAAACATTCAAGTGAATCAGTCCATCAAACCATTGTACATTTATCAATTATAGCTGCCAAATATACTCTCATAGGTTTCTGTTGTTTAGGATTTTGAGAAAGCCCACTGCATCGTAAAGATCCACACCTGGCTTGAACAGAAGCACAATCCCATCTCCCCATTCAGGGAAAAAAAAGCGCAATCTGCAGTTAGCTGATCAAATTTAATGAAGGTACTTGAAAATTGTTACTATGATGTGTTTATAAATCAGACCTTGACATGGAGCACAAACTGGAGGAAGCCATTTTTGCTTCTAAAAATGTATTCATTTACCAGGGTGTTATAATGAGAAATGTTGCTATTTTCATTGTAAATAGTTGATTTGCATCTTTGCAGCTCCAGGAACAGAAAAAAAAAAAAATCAGTAGTAGTGGTAGTCCCTATAACTGCATCTCAGATGCTCATGGGATGTGTGTATCGCATACCCTCCAGCCTCCTTTCATTTTTTTGCCTTCCACACTTCTCTTGTTGTCCAACTACACGTGTTCTTTTTTATTACTGAGGGTCATGAAAAATATATTGTGAGCATCAAAAGGCCCCCCGGATGTAGTTTGGACACCCCAGCAAGACACTGTAACATTATTATGTCAACGACAACAAACAATTAGCAAAAATTAGTGATCCAACATTTCATTGGCCACAACATTTTCATCAACTTAATGTAAAGGAGAGGCATTGTGGAGGCAGAGGTTGGCCACACCAGATGCTGACATTTTTCAAAGCCTTAAATCTTTAACTTCAGCTCATGGAAAAATAGAACCGTTAACATTTCCATTTTTGTTGAGTGCACATGGCTGCCAGGTGTCCCAACTCTTATGTCCATGTCCATGTTTGTCCATGTTCATTGTCTCATTTTGGCTATTTGCTGTAGAATTGACCTGGTTGCTGATCGAACTGCATCAACTTTGAACAGCTGCACTTTCACAGGGCTTTGAGTGTCTCCCTTCGCCTTGACATGATTCCTTCTCAGTGCTGCTGTTTAGATTGCTTAAAGTATCTCACACAAAAACACACACACACAAAGCAGCCATGAAGAAAACCTGTGCTTCATTTCCCATCTTCCTATTCTCGGATGAGCAAGAATCTTCCATGTACAACAGCTGCCATGGACAGAATGGGTTTGTTGTTGCCAAAACCAACAAGGGGTGTCCATTCTGTTCTTTTTTTTATTGTTTGAGCACAGATGCAAAGATGGGTTATTAGTGTTTTATTGAGCACCAAACAAGATTTGGTAAGTGGGTTTTATTTCCGCTGTGAAATTAATACTGTATATTGTAAATTTCTTTAAATAATTTGACAAATGTAATGGTATAGCATCATAATGTTAACATATATTTAAATGTGTAAAGTGTGCTAAAACTAAATAAAAATAACAGTATTGCATGTCAATAACATAATTGTGTTGAAATGGTAATATGTGTTCAAGTGCAGCCTACGGACATGAAGAGAGTGTTTGGACAGTATGTGGTTATGTTGGAATATTGTTTTTAAATGTGCTCAAAATGAAAATAACATTGTGGGCACATGCTATACATCTGGGAGCTCTCCAACAGCACAGGAATAGCATCATATCCATGTGGGGAGAACAAATAGGAGCAGGTTACACTCGCAGTGCGGAGTATTGTACCAAAGTAAACATCCAAAACAGGATGAATGCACACGGTGCTCAGAACAAGGCAAAGCTGTGCTTCTTGTCATTCAAAGTGATATTGTTAACCCTTTGCACTCCCTTCTTCTCAACATAATCCTTCATTCACTAAAGTGACAAAGGTTGCCAACAGAGGGCCTGTGGCTGGCGAGATAAAGACCAAACACAAGGCCACGTCTCCCTTTTCTCTCTTTAATGGGATTTGGCCTATTTCCATCACTGCACTGGTGTAAAATAGGTGAAAGTGGATAATCGCAATACACCCCCGTCAATCAAAAAGGTGGCGGATGAATAACAAACAAGTGAGAGCAGGTTGCACCTCAGAGCGTCAATCAAGATTCCAAATGCACGACTGTGTACTGTCAACAAGTGCCATTTTCTTGTTTGGCCTGAGGGGACTCTCAGAACCAAAGATTTCCAGACTTTTGATTAAAGCCAGTGAAACGCTGCATGTACAGTATTTTGTTTCCAAAGTTGGTATTCAAATCAAATAAAAACCACACATCAGACATTAAGGTTATTTTATTTAAAATGCTAAGATTGTTTTGGACAGCTGAACAGAATAGACAGAGTAGCTGACAGCTATTCTCCAGCAGTAGCACAAATAAATACTGTGCATTACAAAATAAACCTTCAAATACATATACACATTAAATTCACACTAAGAAAAAATTTTTTAGAGGTAACTGTACAATTGGAAAAAATGAAGGGATTAATATTGTTCTGAACTTAATGACCTGAAATTAAGAAGCGATAATTACATTCCAGGAAATGTAAAAATAAGGTGTTACAGTTGGAAGTATTTTATGTATAAAAAAATGTATAAAGCATCTCACTAATGTACAAATACTTCACTCTGAGAATGAAATCATTAAGGTTTTGAATGACAGTTGGAACCTTCATTCCTGTGTAGTATCTTGGGTTCCTTTTCATCTTGCCTCCACCACGCATACAACCAGTAGCCATCTGTTTAAGCCAAAGATAAGTTCTCTCTTATCATAAATGCAGTGAAGAAAATAAGTATTTGAACACCCTGTTATATTGCACGTTGTCCCAGTTAGAAATCATGGAGGGGTCTGAAATTTTCATCGTAGGTAAATGTCTACTGTGAGAGAGATAATCTAAAAAGAAAAATCCAGAAATCACAATGTATGTTTTTTTTAATTTATTTGTGTGATACAATCTTAGTCCACCTTTAAAAGTCCACCTCCACTCCATGTATTATCCTGAATCAGATGCACTGTGTGAGGTCATTAGCTGCATAAAGACACCTGTCTACCCCATACAATCAATAAGACTAAAATTTGTAACATGGCCAATCCCAAAGAGCTGTCCAAAGACACCAGAGACAAACTTGTACAACTTCACACGGCTGGAAAGGGCTTCAGAGAAATTGCCAAGCAGCTTGGTGAAAAAAGGTCCACTGTTGGAGCAATCATTAGAAAATGGAAGAAGTTAAACATGACGGCCAATCTCAATCAGAGTGGAGCCCCATGCATCATCTTGTGGGGTTTCATTGATCCTTAGAAAGGTGAGGAATCAGCCCAGGACTACACACCAGGACTTGGTCAATGACCTGAAAAGAGCTGGGACCACCGTTTCCAAGGTTACTCTTGGTAAGACGTCATGGTTTGAAATCATGCATGGCACGGAAGGTTCCCCTGCTTAAACCAGCACATGTCAAAGCCCGTCTTAAGTTTGCCAGTGACCATTTGGATGATACAGAGGAGTCATGGGGGAAAGTTTTGTGGTCAGATGAGACCAAAATGGAACTTTTTGGTCATAATTCCACTAACAGTGTTTGGAGAAAGATGAATGATGAGTTCCAACCCAAGAACACCATCCCAACTCTGAAGCATGGGGGTGGTACCATCATGATTTGGGGGTGTTTTTCTGCACATGGGACAGGATAACTACACTGTATTAAGGAGAGGATGACCACAGCCATGTATTGTGAGATTCTGGGAACAACCTCTTTCCCTCAGTGAGACCATTGAAGATGGGTTGTGGGTGGGTCTTTCAACATGACAATGACCCGAAGCACACAGCCAGGAAAACCAAGGAGTGGCTCTGTAAGAAGCATATCAAGGTTCTGGCGTGGCCTAGCCAGTCTCCAGATCTAAGCCCAATAGAAAATCTTTGGAGGGAGCTGAAACTCTGTGTTTCCCAGCGACAGCCAAGAAACCCGTCTGATCTAGTGAAGATCTGTGTGGAGGAGTGGGCCAAAATCCTTCCTGCACTGTGTGCAAACCTGGTGAACAACTACAGGAAACATTTGACCTCTGTAATTGCACATCTGAAATCCTGCAAGAGAGGCAGATAGCTTTTACCAAGCAAACATGCAAATGATGCACGCATATGATAACAGATGACAAAGTGGGCAAAAGTGACAAACACTGTGGTCAGACAACACAATATGTCACACTGAATTTGATAATTGTGGAGCTCAACCTTGTATTTTGGGGGTGATTAAATGTCACCCATTTATGCTGTTGGATAAATGTATGCATTCTATTCAAATTTACAGCCTTGTTTTCATCAATATTTCAAACCAAAATAAAGCAGCTGACAACATGGTGTCACTTGTTCTTCTTTCCAGAGCTAATTGGCTTTCAAATCAGGTTTTGCTAGGAGGATGGTAGTAGGGTCACACATTTGGGAGTCTGCAAGTTAAGTGTGAGCAGCATGATGAAGGCCCTTTGTCATTCATTATCACAATCCGAGATACACTTCAGACTTCACTTCAGATACACTTCAATCTCATTTTACAATTTGTGACGGTTTAACCCACCAATAATTTTAAATAAGACAAATGTGACAGTCAACAAATGTTAATAATAAAGGACAGCCAAACTTATGTTTGTTTTTTTAACCTTTGGAAGTTAATAAAGGTAAGCTTTGTTGGATAAAAGGGAAACATCTACTAGCCAGCGTTGACAACCCTACACAAGTGTAACAAATATTAAACAGGGAGATACAAATGCAGTAATTATGCACTGTACTCAACTTGGTTCGGTACTGCCCCAACTCTCCTCCTGTGACCTAACATGACTGATAAATGGGTCGCACAACACTTCATTTACGCAACAGCTCAGCACGTGTTATGGTTTCCTGGTTTTTCAGTCACCCCATAAACGCGAACGAAACACCTACGTGTATTACTCACAATGTTGTGAGCCCCCCCTCCAAAAAAATCATAATAACAATTGTTAAATATTAAAAACAAAAATGTGTGTTATGGTGAGTGACGTGACTGAAATTAGTCGATGGAATGGTCTCCAGTGAGTGTCTCTATTCCAGCAAATACTGTATGTACCTCACGTGCAACTCCAGAATCACTGTTCATTTTCGTGAAGAGTCAGAATGAAGATGCCAACTTACCGGGCGTTAAACTTCGTTTAGGCTTTCAAAAAAGTTTGGCCATAAAACCCACTAAAACGTCACAGTTTACGAGTTTAACGCATGCGCACTAGATGTGGACTGACAGGAAAGATTCCATGGGTGAAAAAAATTAATAATAATGATTACGTGAAAAAATTAGCTTTTTCACCACTTTGTTCTTAGAAAAAGGAACAACAAGCAAGTCATGAAAAACTTTGTTGAATCCAAGAATCTATGAAAAATATTTGGTGGTGAAGACTATTTTACTTTTATTGCACTTTCATTATTTGCTTAAATATGACCTTATACATTTAATCAATGGATAAAGTGTTGCCCATTTGCTAATCACACAAGGATGTGTTGTGGAGCCGGTGGTTCTCCTTGGTCTTTGTACACAGAAAACCGGCTGGCGCCATCCTCCTCTCCCAGGCGTTGCCGTGGAGACGAACGACACCCGATAAAGAGCGGAACGTTACCGTCCCGGCCCAGGACCAGAGTGGGGTGGGGGGTGTCAGCCCCTTTTACCATTGACCCATACATCCTACACGTAACATAATGCTACAATGGTTTATTTTTACGGATTTATTATTATTATTATTTTGACTAAAGCAAAACAAACATAAATTGGAAGGATCTGCTTCAAATTAATGTAATTAACACAAACGATTCCAGTTGCAGTCGTAGGTGTCTCAGAAGAATTTAAGGTGGAGGTGGGACTGCATCAGGGATCCCCTCTGAGCCCCTTCCTGTTTGCGAAAGTAATGGATAGGGTGACAGATGAGGTTAGACTGGATTCCCCTTGGACCATGATTTTTGAAGATTATATTGTGATCTGCAGTGAAAGCAAGGAGTAGGTGGAGGAACAATTAGAAAGATGCAGGCACACACTGAAAAGAAGAGGAATGAATATTAGCCAAAGTAAAACAGATTACATATGCATGAATGAGAGGGGCGGTGGGGGAAGAGTGAAGCTCCAGGGAGAAGAGATAGCAAGGGTGGATGACTTCAAATACTTGGGCTCAACAATACAGAGCAATGGAGAGTGTGGTCAGGAAGTGAAGAAACAGGTCCATGCGGGGTGGAACAGTTGGCAAAAGGTGTCTGGTGTTCGACGTGCGAAAAGAGTCACTGCTAGGATGAATGGCAAAGTTTATAAAACAGTGGTGAGCTCAGCCTGGATGTACAGATTAGAGACGGTGGCACTGAAGAAACAACAGGAAGCAGAACTTCAGGTAGCAGAAATGAAGATGAGGATTAGAAATGAGCTCATTAGAGTGACAGCCAAAGTTGGTTGTTTTGGAAGGTTAGAGAGAGCAGACTCTGATGGTTTGGACATGTCCAGAGGGGAGAGAGTGAGTATATTGGTAGAAGGGTGCTGAGGATGGAGCTGCCAGACAAAAGAGCGAGAAGAAGACCAAAGAAAAGGTTGATGAATGTTGTGAGAGAGAACATGAAGACTGTGGGTGTTAGAGAGGAAGATGCAAGAGATAGGCTTAGATGGAAAAAGATGACAGAGAAAGAAAAGATGGCGACCACTAATCGGTACAAGCTGAAAGAAAAGAAGAAGAAGATGCCTATTAGATTCTTTAGTAGGCTAAAAATCACTCTTAAAGCCGGGAATTTCAGAGGTTCTGTGCCAGAGTGCCATTTAACTTATGTCTTAACCAATAAATGCAAAAAAATAATGAAAACAATTGGCAAATCAATCAATCTCCTGCTCACACCAATCAACACGTGCAAGGAAATTCAAACAACTTACCATTAGAAAATAATCCTGCAGTACATTATATTCACAGTAAAACACACTTGTTTCACACACTGATTTTTAAAGCATCGGTAAAATAATAACAAAGAAATAACACAAAAGAACCTGCAATTTCTCGTCTCATTTGTTATAGCTAAAGTGTTTGACCAGTTCTGCTCAGTGTAATTAAAAGTTATTAGCACTACACTCCAGGTTGAGGTCACTTCCACCAACTTCTAGGGTGACTTTAATTAATTTGGAATTGAATCAGGAAGCATGCAGCACCACCCTCTTTCTCCTCCTCTTTTTTCACATTGCCAACTGTTCCTTTTTATCTTTCTTCTTAATGGCTTCCAGCTGGGCCACGTCAGATTAATATTTGGGAAAAGCATGCTGCCTGAACACAGATAGAAATGCATTATTCCGTTATAGTAGGTTTTGGATGCCACCATGAAGGTCAGTGGTAAGGAAAGATTTTAGCATTAGCATGCATTCATGTAGTGTAGTACTTGCACTTATTTAGCTAATTAAAATGCTGTATTTGTTGAAAATCATTGGCCACCTCATCCAGTCAACGTTCCATAAACAGACTTGTCACTGCCACCTGCTTTGTCACCTCTGCTGTCAAAATCTTGTTTTTTAATTAAAAAAAAAATAATAATTAAAAAAAAAATATATATATATAACAGCATGGTATGGAAAAAGCAAATAGTTTATTTCTATATTTTTTAAATCATAAATACATGTGGATACTTAGATTTGAAAATATTCCCACTTGGGGCTGACGTCCCCTCTGTTAGCATTCTATCCCATTTGTGTGCAGCATAATAGCTAAAGGCTGCTTCACCATGTTTGCTTTGGACTCTGCAGTAATTTATTAGACCTGAGTCAGTCGATCTCACAGCCTGACTGGGTTTATATCCCGTTATAGTTTCTTTCATCGACCTCACCTTTCAAAGACCTAAAAAATTTTGCGATTCATCGAGCCGTAGCAGAACTTTAAACTGTATTCTAATGCTGATTGGAGGCCAGTTTTAGAATTGGAATAAGATGTTCTGGTCAGAACCTGAGCCTTAGCATTCTGAATGAGGTGAAGCTGTTTAATTCTCCTTTTTGGGGAGTCCAGTCAGAAGACCGTGACATTAAAAAGAAGCAAAATCCTATGAGAAGAAGAGTGCACATGGACTTTCACCCCAGATTGACAGTCAAATGTTTTTCGTCCTGTTAGACAGCAGACACTAAACACAATGGTGCACTTTAAAGGATGTTCAGTTGTACCTCTAGACTGGCACACGTACAGCACTTATCAGGAGACTAAAATACAGGAAATATTCACTGCGTTCCTTTCATTGTTTTGGCCTTCGTTTGGCTGCCATCCCCCATTTGGCCGCTGGGGTCCACTGGTGCCTTTTTAGATATTTCCCACTTGTGAAATGATGGTATTTGCTGTCTGGTTGAAAGCATTCAATAAGGCTGCAAGTACACATTTGTGGGATGTCTCCGTGGTATTTCTCTCCGAAGCAGTAAATGCTGAATGTTATCTGCCAGAGCAGATGCTGTTCTCTCTTCTTTTGGGGGCTCCCCTGCCAAATCCCAGCAATGTCCTTCCCAGACTCAAGGATACAAGTTTTGTTCATTGGGTTTTTGCATTTTAGGTGACGTTTGGCCTGGACATGAGATACTTTTAAAAAGTGACAATTTAGTTTTTACATGTTTAACAACGACATTGGTTACATCTCTGGGGTTACAGTCTGATGAAACATTTGATTCATAAAAATATTTATTTTTGATTGATGCTATCAGCAGGGGTATTCATTTCACAACAATATAAATAATCAATCTCTCTCTGAGTGTGTCAGTAACTGTCTTCAGGCAAACTGCAGTTGTCCTCATGTTATGGCTAGCATGTGTCATTGATAAGACTGTTACATCATCTCCAAAGTTTTTGTAATGTGCTACAATCAATGAACTCTCTTTTTACCTTCCAGAGAGCCATAACTGCAAATTCGACTCATGCAGGGCCCAGAGGAAGGCACCTGTGCACCAAATAAATAAATAAATAACAACACAGATCAAATTGAAATGAAGCTGTAGACCCCTGCTGCTGTGGGAGATGAACTGCGTCTAGATTATGGAACAGAGGACGCTATCTCACAGTGCAGCACGTCATCTTTCACTGACTCACTCTGTCTTGCTGCATAGCCTGCGATGATCCTTCGCGCGAGAGTGAATTCACAGCTGTCAGCTATTCCCTCTTCTGCTGTGACCATTTTGGGCGAACCTTAAGATCCTGAAACGTGACAGCCGAGTGTGGTGGAATTTACATGGCGGATAAATTGTTGCAATACTGTAACGTAGTAGGCAGCTGCTATGTGAGGTATTGGTGTAACCTTCAATCTTAGTGGATTGCAGTTATTAGCTTTATTATACTTGGAAAGCAGTGTTGCTGGGTTACAAAATAGAGAACAAAGACAATCATTCACAGCACTTGTGAATGATTCACTCAGGTGTGTGTATTCGAGAACACTTTTGTTAATGTGCTGTCACCAATTGACAAGCAGCAATAATGAAGCTCTCTGCTCCTTCGTGGCAGCCGACTCGTTTCGAAAAAGGCTTCAGGCATCTTGCAGAAAGTCCTTTCTGGTACATACACAACATGAGGGGAACTAGGGCAGAGATTGTGAGCCAACCCCTAAATCAACGGTGTCAAGTCAGGGCCTTCAAGGCTTTCTCTGGATGCCCAAACACTACCAAAAGCACGAAAGCACATTTACAATTTAAACCACTTATTTCATATTTGCAGTCTAATGATTCATTTCAGCAATGATTTGATTCAAGGACAATATTGGTTCATTGAGAACGGTAACACCCCAAAGGATTCAATAGCTGGAAATCAATTCATTACGTTTTTACCAAAAATTCATCAAGTGTGACTGAGAAATAAATACCTGCATACAGGACAGAGCATTTTTTTTTTTTTTTGGGGGATCCATGGTGTTTCTTGGAAGGAAATCTGGTTAAAAAAAATTAACTGTGGTCATTAACTGTAAAGATTTTCCTGATGTGCTTTCCTTTTATGTCTTTTTGTTCACCATACGATATATTTTCCAATGGAGTATGAGTCTCATTAATAAACATTCATGACATAATTATATTCCTTTGCAATAAAACAAGGGGAAAACAGGTAAAAAGGGTTAACAGTAACTTATTGTTATTTCATTTCAGTTATGATTTTAAATGTTGGACAATTTTTTTTTACTAAAAAATAGATGTTTAATTGGTGTCAGAATTAGAAAAACGTCTCTACTCTAAAGAGTCCCGTGCAGGACCCAAAGTTTGAAAATCCTTGTTCTAAACAGTCAAGTACTAATGACTAGAAACAGAATCCTCTGAGGATTTCACGAGAAGAAATATTTTCTGTTGTGTTAATAATACATAGAAAACAACAAAAACCAAAAAAAAAAAAAATGCTCTTCATAGAACTAACGTGAGCCTGAAACCGCATCCGGAAGTTAACGTTATCTCTGGTCCTTCTCTGGTTCGTTCGCCTGAGTTTCCCCTCCCTGTACTCTGCTGTTTCTGTTACCGGCTAGAGAGCTAAGCAAAGCTAAACAGCATAAAAGGCTTCAAAGTGCACGGTGAGTTCCCGTGAGTCACGCACACACATCATTAATGATCATTTCTTGCTACCCTCCTTTTCATCTACTATCCACCAGACAGACTGACAGTAAAAGAGCTTTTTTCTTCTTCTTTTTTTTATTGTCCTGTCCGGCTGTTCAGTCAAAGAGAAAGGATGACGTGTACCCCTTTTATGCCGGAGTAATTTTACTGTGCCATAGTGAAATTTTTAAGATGCCACTGAACTTCTTTTTCGTCTGAAGCATTTTTATTGAAAATTTCAGTTGCACTGAACAAAGTTTTAAAGGGGAGTGATAGAAAAACAAATGGGACAGAAATTAGAAAGATAACTAAATAATATAGGAAGAGAACAAAAGAGACTTTAGCTGCAATAAAGATGACGAAAGTAAATTATTATATGCCGAGTATAATGACACATTGGATTTGAATGTTATATGGTGCCGTAATGCTACACTCTGTGAAGGAAAGACAGGATAAGATAGAAGAGGGCCGGACAGGACAAGAGCAGGAGGGCCGGCATGTAGCTCAGAGGTAGTGTACAAGTGAAGTGTGGTGGGAGGGGCAATGTATACGTAAATTGGAAATATCTTTATAAATAGAGTGCAAGTGAGGAGATATTCTGGAAGTCAACATAATGAGTTATTTATCACTACGAGTGAGAAGCACTGGAGTAAGCAAATAAGTCTCAGAGCTGAGTATCTGAGGACACATCCAAGTCAATTGACACTGTCTCGTGTGCACTGCGGGGGCCGAGGACCTCACTCCACCCAGCAAAATGGTGGGGTTGGGCGCAGGAGCCCACCGGAGAGTGGCCTGGTGGATGGGATACCAGCCAGAACGAGGGACACACGGTTGAAATAGGTGCCCCAAAACTGGTTAGCTGCTGCTGAAATCACCCCAGAGGAGCATAAGATGCCCCCTTGCCAATACAGAGAGCCGAGCATTGGAGCCAGCACCCACCCAGACAGAGAGGGAGCCAGTGTTACCCGCTTGGTGAAAAGTAGAGCAGGTAGAGATGCCCCAACAGGTCAATGATAGGTGGGGGCAGACCAGAGAGCAGCCATGGGGAGAGAGGGGGAGCATCCACCCCGACCAGCCGTCCAGCCAGATGGGCCTGGGCACCAGGAGCACTGCCATGAGCCTAGTGGAACACCTCCTACCTCCATTACTATGACTGCTGATAATGGGAGAGAAGGGCAGGGCTGCTGGCCTACAGCCAAACCATCTCGACCCCAATCCCCCCACCCCCCAGAAGTCAATGAATGCAATACATTAAAAAAAAAAAAACAGTGATGAGTGTGTGCATGTGCGTGCGTGCGTGTGTGCGTGTGTGTGTGTGTGTGTGTGCGTGTTTGTGTGTTATCCATGAAAAGACTTGGGGGGCAGGTGGGTTGGGGGAGCAAAGGGTCTTGACCGGGAAGCAGCACTGATGTATTGAATCCCGGTCTGACGCCTGCATTCCCCTGACCCCACACCACCCCCCCAAAAAAACCCAGAGGATAGTTTGTGTGTTACCCAGGATGTGATTCGTGAAAAAAATATTTACTGTGAATACCATGAATATGAGTATGCTAAGTGAGGCATGGTTCCCGCAGGCCTTTATCTTAGATTCACCGCTTTGTGACTTTGTGAAGGCCATTTTCAGGCCTCTGATTGGTTCAGCTGAATAATTTGCTGTGGTTACTTCTCTGATTGGTTGAAATGAATATGCACATAACATTCATTTACTGGAGAGGATGATGTCAGACATGGTTAAAAATTCACCCAGGCACATTTTTCATGAAAAAAACCATCACCGTTGTGAGGCTAGATTGACCAACAATATTTGTCTGCCTTGTTTCAATGCAGAAAAGGTTTTTTGGGGCATTTTCTCAGCGGCACATATTAGCACAACAGCTAGATAATATGGGCAGAAAGGAGAAAAGAAAGAATTGCTGGCAGGCCAGTCTAATGCTCGCACTCATTTATAGCAATGCCTTGCTGTTGTAATACGTGTGGCCTGAGATTGTTTTGTCCTGTCATGACCAGAACTCGAGGCTGAACCCAATATGCGTGACTCACGAGACCAAGTAAGTTCGGGAACTTATTTATTTGATCCAAGGTTGATACACAGGCAGGCAGTCCAAACACGCAACAGTGTCAGAATCACAAGGCGAAGAGGCAAGGTTGTCAATGAGGCAGGGTTCGGTACACTAAGGATCAAAGACGTGAACTTGGAGCTGCGAGAACGTGAGATCAAGGTACAACGATCTGGTGAAGGACCAGATCACATGCGTGGCAATATATAATGACGGTAATTGGGATGAACAAACAGCTTTTGGGCACATCTGCTTACTGGACCAGGAGCGCACCGGGTCAAGGAAAGACAAGCCCATATCAGGACCTCCCTGAATAACACATTTTTTGGGTGCCAGCATATTTTCCTCCAAAAGTTGTATGTACTGTACCTGCTGCCTTCACAGATATACGCGTTACCAATCCCATAGACACTCTCACACCCTGATACCATCACCATAATCAATCCAGATGATCTGTTTCCTCTTTGCACCAAAATTAGAAATCATCATCATCAGACCACAGCACAATTTTCCACTTTATGTCAGTCCATTTCACATGAGCTCAGAGCCAGAGAACCCATCCGTTTCTCTGTATTCTTGATATATGGCATTTGCTTTGCATGGTAGACTATTATTGAAGAACTATGTTGACTGACAAAGGTTTTCCCAAGTGTGGCTGAGAATATGCGTCAATATTGTTCTCACAATGATGACGGTGTTGAATGTGTTTTTTCTTCAGGGATTGATGTTCATGGCCATTCAAATTTGGCTTTTGGTCTTGCTGCTTACGTGCTGAGATTTCTCCAGATTCTTTTTATAGACTGTCAACGATGGAATCATCAAATTCCTTCAGATTGTATGTTTAGTTTTTAAATTGCTGGACTATTTTCTCAGGGAATTATAAATACAGTGATGAACCCCACTCCTTACTTGGATGAGAAGAACTAAAGCAATGTTGCCTGCATGCAATCACAATCTCTCGATCAGACCTACACAGAATAATGATAACCTATCGCTTAACACTAACCATAAGAATGTTGACAACCATGGATAATAAAAGCAATTTTATGAGCTGATGACTGACAGTAATTTAAGTCTGTCTGAATGGTGTGCACCGGTCCAAATAGGTTGGCTAAATTTGCCATTAAACGGAATGATGCAGATTTCAGCTGACAGGCACATCTTATGGTTATCGGTTTATCATATGATATGGATGTAAACGTTCCTTATGTCTGCTTCTAAATATTAAAACAACACATGTTTCCTGTGTGTTTGTATAAAATAAACTTCTGTAAAACATTTTTTTTCTCCTGGGGGAAAAAAAAGAAACTCAGACTCTGGAGTTGCATTTTTTTTACTTAATGAAAAAGTTTTTGGATGAACATAGATTCAATAATGATTGTAAAATTGTTTTTCTCTGTGACTGGATACCAAATTAGTACTGGGCCGTAGCCCGGTGGTTGTACACCCCTGGTAAAGATCATGCATTTCACTTCACGTGCATGGGCGTTAAACCAGACACCAGATTGCACATAGTCATAAACACGAGCCACCATGATTACCAAAGTGAATATTAGGAATGGATGATAACTATAATAATAATAAGCATATAGTTGCTTTTTTATCCCTCTGAAATCATGAAAAATAAGGCCCACCCTCAAGCTGCAAGCCTATTGTCGCATCATCTTCCTTCTCCTCTTGTGTGTTGCTGAGCTCTACACCAAATTACCATTGTTTACAATACACTCAAGGCAAAAGGAAAATGTTGCTGAAAGAGTTAAATTATAAATGTGAAAGCTTATTCATCCAAGTCAACACTTGAATGCAATGAAGGGTGCATTTAATTTAACATAATTGGACATTATGTTTAAGGCCGAGCTAGCAAAGCTCGTAGTGTTAGCTGACTAGAACCACTCATGCTTTAGTCAAAACAACAAGAGATAATTCAATAATCATTGACATTTTACTAACGTCTTTAAGCAAAGCAAACTACAACAACACAATATTATCTTGTTTTGTTCTCCTTTTGTGGTGGCTTCAAGAAGCAAGCTGTTTTTCTTTTTTCTGTTGAGTGTCCAACGCGAACCAGGTTGATTTGGGACAATGAGCAGAATGGCAGCCGGCAGGGGTTATCATCACCGTGCGTTTCCACATTAAACATGAAGTTGTATGGCATATTTAAAGAGGGTGTTGCGCTTTGTTTGTGGAAAGCTAACATAGATAGTACTGATATAAAAGCAACAAATAAAATACAAAAAATCTAAATAATTATAAGGGCAGATCTTGTTTTTCATTATTTTATAAAAAAATAACACTATTATTGTTTTTTGTAATCCTTTGGGAAAAAATATATCGTCTTACAAATTTTTTTTAGCATGACAAGGTTAACCTGAGCCTCCATATTATCAGTTGTAAATCATCTTTTTTCCCACCAATGGCTGTTTTCTGCTCCTTGGTCCATCGTTGCTCTTGTGGCGTATTTGTTTTGTCAAACAATTGTGACAATTTTCACCTTTTGATGCATCGGTCAGTCTACACTTCACTCTCATCAGACAAACCCTATTTTTGTCCGCATTTGAAAGAGAAGTGCAGTCAGATATGAACAAAAAAAAAACAAAAATCAGAATGGTATTGTTTAACATTGCCGAGAAAACATAAGGGCGCCCAAGATTTTATCCATCACATTGGGCAAAAAATATCAAAATTGACCTGCGAACATAACTCAAGTCTACACCTCATTCACATGCTCGTTATTTTATTTCAAATGAACTGTGGTGATATATAGGGGCAAAATAGGTAGAATGGTTTTTAAATGTTTTACATAGTAGACCTAACTCTACTGAAATAGATTGTGGGACCGTAAGGAGTTGACAGCTTTGAACATGAGCTGCACTCTTTTCAGAACAGCTTCTCTCTTGCATGGGTGTAAACACCATGCAGCATTCAGTGGGGCAGAACCAGAGAGGAAAAAGGGACGCCACATAATGGCTGCTAATGCGCCGCAAGTCGTGATGAGGCTACTAAGTGAGCCTTGTCCAGGCCTCTCTTTTGTCTGAGTGGAGAGAACATGGCTATTCATACGGGTGACCGCTGTCGCTAAATAAAAATTAATTAATTATTGTGTGCTTCATATTCAAATGAACGCATCTGCTGCAAATGATTTAATTTGGCTGCAGTGCCTTTCAATATTGTCTCCATGTTAGTGCGCTAGGAGGTCCAATTTCAAGATGATCAAATGAGTTACACCATGGCTTGCTGGTTAACTTTGTTTGATGAGAAGACTTGTGTTGTAAATTAAACGCAGAGACAGCCTACACATTTTGTGAAACATCCCTCTATTTCTAGCCAGTTTTAGATCGTATTCTTGACTTGTCAAAGTTTACTTGTTCATCCTGCTCCACACGAGCTCTTTCCATGCTTGAATGGGGAATGATTAACCCTCCCAAAACTGATTCTCTTATCTTGCTTCTGAACAATATCCTTCTTATGCAAAATGGACGTATGGTATGTAGGAGAATCCTAGGTTGAAACAAGATATTACCAGCAGGATAAATTGCTGCAGGAGGTTATCAGTTTGTCACTTGAAATTACATGTACAGCGTTGTGGCTAAAGTCATGCACTGTACACTTTTTCTTCTTTTTCTTTCGGCTTGTCCCATTTAGGGGTCACCACAGAGTGTCATCTTTTTCCATTTTAGCCCCACACGTGCATCTTCCTTTCTAACACCCACAGTCTTCATATCCTCCCTCACAACATCCATTAACCTTTTCTTTGGTCTTCCTCTCGCTCTTTTCCGTGGCAGCTCCATCCTCAGCAGCCTTCTACCAATACACTCACTCTCTCGCCTCTGGACATGTCCAAGCCATCGGAGTCTGCTCTATCTAACCTTGTCTCCAAAACATCCAACTTTGGCTATCCCTCTAATGAGCTCATTTCTAATCCGATCCAACCTGCTCGCTCCGAGTGAGAACCTCAACATCTTCATTTCTGCTACCTCAAATTCGCCTCACCACTGTTTTATAGGCTTTGCCCTTCAGCATCGAACATGAGGAACTGTATAATCTTGTTCAACCTACACAACTTGTACAACGAGGATCGTGAGGACGACTCAACCTGCAACTACTGGAGGGAGAGACATTGGTTTAAATCTCTTTCATCCCCATATCCTTTAAATCTATATATTCTTTACATTTTTTTTTCATACTCGAACCTTCTTACCCACATACTCTTAACTTTAACATAGACTAGGTAGTACGTGAATTGTGTTACTTATGTGCTGACTTTGTTTATTTGACTGCTTCTATTTGGATTTTAACTTTAACATAGATTAGGTTGTATGTGAATTGTGTACCTTATGTGTTGACTTATTTTATTTGCTGTTTATTTGATTGCTTTTTTGACTAACTGCGGCCCTAAGTGGAACACAATATTGTGCGACCTGTAGACCACTCCCAAGCCTGGAAAAATGCAGAGGGTTGCGTCAGGAAGGGCATCCCGCGTAAAACTGTGCAAAACATATACGAGGTTTCATCAAAGAAATTCCATAACGGATAGGTTGTGGCACGGGCTAAATACGCCTGCCCTCGGCACTGTTAATCTGCAAGGTGTAGGTAGAAATTCAAATAATGTAGGTTGAAGGCAAAAGAGAGGAGGACAGCGGCTTTGTCGGCAGAAGTAGAGGAATGCACAGACCTTGCAGCTATGTGGAGGCACTTTGAATGTTGGGACTATGACAGGAAATGTTCAGGAATTAGTTGACATGATGATTAAGAGAAACGTTGATATATTGTGCATCCAGGATAGCAAGTGGAAAGGGAGTAAGGCTAGAAGTTTAGAAGCAGGATTTAAATTATTTTACCATGGAGTAGATGGGAATAGAAATAGAGTAGATGGGAAGAGAAATGGAGTAGGGGTTATTCTAAAGGAAGAGCTGGCGAAGAATGTATTGGAGGTGAAAAGAGTATGAGATCGAGTGATGAGGATGTAATTTGAATTTGAGGATATTATGTTTAATGTGAATAGCGGCTATGCCCCACAGGTTGGATGTGACCTCGAGTTGAAAGAGAGATACTGGAAGGAACTAGATGAAGTAGTCCTGAGCATCCCAGTCAGCGAGGGAGTTGTGATTGGTCCAGATTTCAATAGACATGTTGGCGAAGGAAACAGGGGCAATGAAGAAGTGATGGGTAAGTACGGCATCCAGCAAAGGAACCCAAAAATGATGGAATTGGCAGTGGTGAACACTTATTACCAGAAGAGACAGTAACAAAGGGTGACTTACAAGAGCAGAGGTAGAAACATGCAGGTGGATTATATTTTATGGAGATGAAGTCATTTGAAGGAGGTTACTGACTGTAAGGTAGTGGTGGGGGAGAGTGTAGCTCGACAGCATAGGATGGGGGTGTGTAGGATGACTCTGTTAGCGGGTAGGACGATTAAGAAGGCAAAGGTAGAGCACAGAATCAGCTGGTGGAATTTGAGAAAGGAAGAATGTTATGTGGCCTTTTGGAAAGAAGAGAAAGAAGACAGACTCTAGACGGACAGGAAGAGCGCCCAGAAGACTGGAATACTACTGCCAATGTTTTCAGAGCAGGTAGGAGAGTACTTGGGGTTTCTTCTGGTATGAAAGGGGAGAAGGAAACTTGGTGTTGGAACCCCAAAATACAAGAAGAGATTAGCAAAGAAGTGGGAGACAGAGAGGACTAAAGAGAGGCGAAAGGAGTACATTGAGATGTGACGTAAAGCAAAGGTAGAGGTAGCGAAGGCTAAACAAGAGGCATATGATGACATGTACACCAGGTTGGATTTGAAAGAAGGAGAAAAGGATCTCTACAGGTTGGCCAGACAGAGGGATAGAGATGGGAAGGATGTGCAGCAGGCAAAGGTGATTAAGGATAGCGATGGATATTTGTTGACTCAGTAGTAGATGGAAAAAATACTTTGAGAAATTAATGAATGAAGAAAATAGGAGAAAAGCAAGAGAGAAGAGTCAAGTGTGAATGACCAGGAAGTGGCAATGATTAGTAAAGGGGAAGTTGGAAAGGGATTGAACAGGATGAAAACTGGAAAGACAGTTGGTCCTGATGACATACCAGTGGAGGTATGGAAACAATTTGGAGAGGTGGCTGTGCAGTTTTTGACCAACTTATGCAATAAAATACTACCGGGAGAGAAGATGCCAGAAGAATGGAGGAAAAGTATACTAGTTCCCATTTTTAAGAACAAAGGCTATGTTCAGAACTGTGGAAACTACAGAGAAATAAAAATGATGAGCCACACAATGAAGTTATGTGAAAGAGTAGTGGAGGCTAAACTCAGGTCAGAAGTGAGTATATGTGAGCAACAGTATGGTTTCATGCCTAGAAAGAGTACCACAGAGGCATTATTTGCCTTGAGGATGCTTGTGGAAAAGTACAGAGAAGGTCAAAAGGAGCTGCCATATGTCTTTGTAGATCTAGAGAAAGCCTATGACAGATTACCAAGAAAGAAACTGTGGAACTGCATGTGGAAGTCCAGTGTGGCAGAGAAATATGTTAGAATAGTACAGGACATGTATGAGGACAGCAGAACAACAATGAGATGTGGCGTCGCTCATATTTTGAACTTGTCCTGTTCAGGGTCACCACTGTCATGAGCAAGGCTGGACCATGACCAAGAGGGGCGTGGCTATGCTACCGCTCCAAGTGTTTTCATCTCTGACACCTGTCGCCAGTCACAGCTGTTTCATATAAGGCACTGTGATTAGAACATGTATTTAAGTTGGAGTTTTGTCACTGGCATTTGCCAGTTTGTTGCTTTGTGTTAATGAGTTCCATTCGCTGCCTGTGGGACTCTCCGCTTCTCCGCGCACGTTAGAGTAACCCTAGTCACAGCGATTCTGTGTCCTTTTGTTTGATCCTGTCCTGTTGAGTTAGTTAGTGTGCTTCCGAGTCATTGAACCCTTGCTGTATGTCTTTTGGATCCCGCCTTGCCTACCGTTTCTGTGTCTCTGCCTTGTCGGACTGCTACACCGTGTATGACCCAGTTTCCGGAATAAACCACATTGAACATTATGCCTCTGCCTCGAAGTCCTGCATTTGGGTCTGGCCCCTCACTGGAGGTTTGTGATAGCCACAGTATTTCATCTTTTTCCATCTAAGCCTATCTCCTGCATCTTCCTCTCGAACACCAACTGCCCTCATCTCTTCCCTCCCAACATCCATCACCCTTCTCTTTGGTCTTCCTCTCACTCTTTTGCCTGGCAGCTCCATCCTCAGGACCCTTCTACCAACATACTCATTCTCTCACCTCTGGACATGTCCAAATCATTGAAGTCTGCTCTCTCGGTACTTGGTCTCCAAAACATCCAACTTTGGCTGTCCTTCAAATGAGCTCATTTTGAATCCTATCCAACCTGTTCATTCTGAGGGAGAACCTCAACATCTTTCTTTCTGCCACTTCCAAGTCTGCTTCCTGTTGTCTCTTCAGTCCCACAGTCTCTAATCCGTACATCATGGCTGGCCTCACCACTGTTTTAAAAACATTGCTCTTCATCCGAGCAGAGACTCTTCTGTCTCTCACATTTTAAACATCTATTAAAATTTCCAAAATCTAAGTATGACCTATGTTTGCCCCCTTTTTAAGGCAAAAGTATTGTCTTAAAAAACTTTGCCGGTGTGTGGTAGGCAGAGAGACATTTTCAAACTGTCTCACAAGTGAGCAGATTGCAAATGCAACAATATCATAATGAATGCAACACATTCAGCAAGAGTAATGTGCCGGTCTTTTACCTGGCCTCAGACAATAGTGCTACCCAAATGTTCCGCACTCTAATGGGAGATCATATTCCTTTTCACATGAAAGTCTTTAAGTCGAAGAAAAGTTCTATATTTTTGTTTTTTAACCATACCATTAGGTCTGTATTCACAATAGTTCTGTTCTGCCGGTGACACAAACCGAATTTGTACGTCTGAATGGGTAGGAGTCAATAATTAACCCCAGCTTTTGCTGTAGTAAACTCATACTTACAGGAAATATTTATTCGAAAAACACTTCTATGTAAAAAATACAAAACAATCAAATATAAAGCCTTAAATATGAGGTTATTGATCACACCTTTTTGTGTGGGTTGAAGTGAGGATATCTTGTACTGCTGGTGCAGTGAGCAAATAAAGGATGAAAAAAGGCTTATTTTTCAATGAATGAAACACACACAGACTGCATTTTCTTTCTTTTTTGATGAATTTGAGCCTAAAGACAAGTTGGCTGCCCAAAACTGTTAGTATGTACTGTAGCTGCTACGCCCAAGCAGTGCTGAGACTTATTTGTGAACCTTTATGCAATGTCTTATTTGTAAGATCAGCTTGCTGTGGGATGAGACAAGATTGAAAATTCACTACAGTGAAATAGTGCCGGCAGTGAGCTTGCTCAGAATGGCACACACTCAAACACATAGCGTCACACAAACACCGCAAGTCTGAACAGCCATATCATTACTGTGCAGTCCCATACAGCTTTCATCTCCTCTCCTCCAAGTCTGTACGAGCAAAATTTGATTTCCACCTCATAACTCTCTCCATAATGCGATATCACTGGAACTAAATTGCTAAGATAACCTTTATCAGAGTAGAGGTGAAATCTGTGAATGGTTGCACACTTATTCTGCTTCCAGGAAATAATAATGAAAAAAATGTACTGAGTTCGGGAGGGTTGGCTGGGGGTGGATAATATTTGTTTTCTCTTGGGAAAAGCTATAGACTCCTTTCCTCTATAATGGTAAAAAAAAAAAAAAATGGTGGTTGGAGTGTAAACTTTTCAACAAGAGCCTCTTGCACAACTTTTTTTTTCTTTTTCCATAAAGCTCCATATAAGTCTAGGTGTGTGCAGTACACAAGCTTGCAACAATGCAATAGCTATAACTATCCATCCATCCATCCATCCATTTTCTGAGCCACCCATTGTCATGAGGGTCGCGGGAATGTTGGAACCAGTCCCAGCTGTCATCTGGCTGGAGGCGGGGTACACCCTGAACTGGTTGCCAGCCAATCGCAGGGCACGTGGAGACAGACAACAGTCACACTCACAATCACACCTAAGGGAATTTAGAGTCTCTAATGAATGCATGTTTTCAGGATGTGGGAGGAAACCCAAGTGCCCGGAGAAAACACACGGCACGGGGAGACGATGCAAACTCCACACAGGAAGGGCCGGGATTTGAATCCTGATCCTCAGAACTGTGATGCCAATGCCCTACACCCGTTCCACCCTTCCATAGCTATAATGAACACATCAGTAAATCTTTAATTCAGAAGACCAAGATCTCACGTGGTTTCTCTGTGGTTGTCTCAAATCTTGCCTTTTCCCTGTCAAGCCAGGTGTCCCATTACTCATCCATCCACCCATTATCCAAGTCACTTCTCCTCACAAGGTCATGGGAGTGCTAGAGCCTATCCCAACTATCTTAGAGCAAGAGGCGTTGTACAGCTTGAACTGGTTGCCAGATAATCACAGCCTTTACTTATCAGATACATTCATACATCTACCTACAAACGTCACTACTTCCGAAAAATTCAGATTATGAAAAGCTTCCCGGGAAATTATTTTTCTCGAGTTTTGAAGGAAATTCAGGATATGACAGGAAAAAAATGGCCCTGGATTCCACCAAACGTAAACATCCTGTACTGTAGTTTGGTTTGTGTGGTGCGATATAACTGCTTTCCCATTGGCTATCATGTAGCACCTTTCGGGCATCACATCCCTCCATTGGCTAGGAGGGACGTCAAGCTTGGAACGGATCTTGTCAACGCCCCACTTTATATTCAGCTTGTACAGACTGCCCTTACCTGTTCGCGGTTCCTGTTATGCACGAGTGTAATGACAATTGTGCAAAGGAAGCAGTTTAAAGTGACGAGTTGTGCCATTGTCTGCAGAATATATTACTAATACTAACTGACTGAACCAGCAAGATGTGAGGGTCTGTACCAACAACAGCAAGAGCCAGAAAATAGTAGGTTCGCTGAACAAGAATTTAATGATTTAATTGTCAGACGAATAAAACTGCTCGAGTGCCTGCCAGTTTTGACTTGCATTGATCGGTAGCGGTTACCCGACTGAAGGAGCTGGAAGAGCTGGTGGCCAGGATGTGAAGGGTTCGAAAGTATCCTATTAACAGAATGTCTCTTGTTCTTTGTTCTTATTAGTTTGTTTGCTCTTTGGTCTGAATGTCGTACCAGAGCGGCACTGACAAATTCCTTGTGTGTTGTTACACACTTGGCCAATGAAGCTGATTCTGATTCTAATTAGGTTATTAGGCATATAAAATGCATTTATACTTATGAAAAATTTAAGCAACGAAACGACTTCCGGAATGAATTAATTTCGTAAGAAGATGTACCACTGTATAGGTAATCAATGTTTTGTAGGTTACCTTGAACATCCTGCTTTAAACTGTAATAATAGTGTAACTTTTTCAATTACCGTCTCAAAATAATATTACTTAATACATTTTGATATAAACACTTTCTAACAAATGTACTAGTCTAAACAAGTGTTAACCATTTTTATATTTTATGATGTAATGGGGTTAAAATCGTTAAAATCGAGGTACTGTACCTAACACTACACAAAGACAAAATAATAAAACCATTTACAAGAATGGACTAAAGTATCTTTTTACTGTTGCAATTGCTTACTGTAGGGTTTGTTATTAACTTAACATTATCTGTAAATTTTCACACTCAAGACTTTCTGTGCAAATTAAATTAAAAACCTTTCTCAGGAAAAAACAAACTGGACAACAGAACAACAGAAAGTCAACAGATGCCCACACATTACATATTAGTCATGTGGCTATTATCAAATAAAAACATTGATAAATTATGGCATTAATATTCCATGAGCATGTATAAAATTATCATGTTCAAAGTCAATTTTCGTTTAAATGTTTAAAAGTATGACTACACATTGAGTGTAACCTTTTTAAAATCTCAGCTAAACGAATAGATTCCTCCACAGGATGCTTTAAGGTCATATTTGAGGTTAGGTTAGGTTAGGTTAAAATAATATCATATATGTGAGCTAAAGCTTACTTCATGGCAGTGCCTTGGCATCATAAATCATTTGAGACTACAGCGGATTTTCTTGTCATTATTTTACCTGTTTGGCATCAAAAGTGACAAAGAAGGTTAACACTTCTACTCAGTTTTTATGTGGAGTGCATTACCACCAGCCTATAACCAGAGGTGGGTAGTAGTGTGCAAAATTTAGTCTGTTACTCAAGTAACATTATCAATAAACTGCACTTAGCAGAGGACTTTATATGCACCATAATTTTTATCCATCCATCCATCCATCCATCCATCCATCCATCCATCCATCCATCCATCCATCCATCCATCCATCCATCCATCCATCCATCCATCATCCATCCATCCATCATCCATCCATCCATCCATCCATCCATCCATCCATTCATCCATCCATCCATTTTCTTAGCCTCTAATCCTCACAAGGGTTGAGGGAGTGCTTGAGCCTATTCCAGCTGTCAATTGGCAGGAGGCAAGGTACACCCTGAACTGGTTGCCAGCCAATCGCTGGGCACGCGGAGACAGACAACAGTCGCACTCACAATCACATCTAAGGACAATTTTGTGTCACGATCCTGCCGCTCCAGCCCGGGTTGTGCGGGTGCCCGCGCGGTTGCGCTAATTGGGAGGCGCACACCTGCGCCTCATGCGGGCTGATTATCTTGTGTATATATATGACCCCGATGACGACTGGTCCGCGCCAGATCGTTGAGCTTCATGTTCCGTTCGAGTACTCCCGTATCCCTGATCGACAACCCGTGTGTACCGACCTTCACCTGTTCTTCGACCAACCCCGTAAGCCTGACTGCTTTGACACTTCTGCCTGCTTTGATCATTCTCCCGTGTACCGAATCCTGCCTGCCCGCTCACCTGCGACGTCCCAACTACCGCTGCTGCACCTGACTGCCTGCCCGATCCCCGACCACGGAATAATAAACGTTTCTCCCCAAACTACCTTGCATCTTCCGAGCCTTGCATTTGGGTCCTACTCCCGTTCCGATGGGTCGTGACATTTAGAGTCTTCCCCAGAGAAAAGCACAGGCACTGGGAGAACATCCAAACTCCACACCAGTGGGGCCAAGATTTTAACACCGGTCTTAAGGACTGCGAGGCAGATGCAATAACCAGACACGTCACCGTACTGCTGTTGAGTCTGTCAACCATATGAAAACAAGCACACATATTTAAAATAAATATAAATTAATCATAAAGGTAGGTAAGTAGATTGAGTACCACAACTGACAGATATCCAATCATAAGTGTCACATTTTGAAGGCCAAAGAAAACATCAGTTGGATCATTTTGAGATTTTGTGGTCATTTTTCAAATGTACCAAAATATGTAATAATCTAATATTACAAAAGCAACTATTTTTAAAGACTGTTTCATCTCCAAGTCATATAACAGAATATAAGTACTGTATTTTCGCGACCATGAGGCGCATCGCACATCAGATTTAAAGGTGCAGTCTCAGTTATGTGTGCAATTTTACGAGACAGTGAGGAACAATTGGAATTTTATGTTTGTAAACAGAAGAACAAGCTCACCTTTCTCTCACACGCGGACAGATGCAGGCAAGTCACCAGTCAACATGCCATGCACAGTGACCATGTCACACCACAAAGAAATCATTGCACCACAACAAATAGAACAGCACAACCCGAAGTGAAAACAATTGAAATGAAAATAATTGACACAAGACATGCACTTCAAAAGCTTTTTTTCGTACATGATTAGCACTCGAAAGCTTGCTGGAAGCGCCTCCAACCTCCCAGTGACGCTACAATACTCTAGCTTAAAACATACGGTAGCTTCCATGCACAATATTTAAAAATGCAGCGGAATCAAAAGTGAGTTCGGTTGGACTTTATTCAAGTATTTAACAATGTAAGCAGAGTTGGGTTGTTCTTTATTGAAGTATTTAACAATATACTCATGTTAGTTTTTGATCACTCATCATCCACAGATCCACCAAAGTGCTCATCTTCTGTATCCGAAATGAAGAGGTGAGAAAGTTCTCCGTCAAACATGCCAGGTTCCCTCTGGCGCTTCTCCTGGCTGTTCTTTGATCAATAATCCATTGCTGGAGCTGCTCTTCTAATTCGGACCACCTCACCATGCTTCTGCAGAAACTTAGCTTTGTCTTCTTGACTTTCTAAAGTTCGTTTTCCTGCTTCCTCGACTTGTGAACCATGGAGTTGTCTATCTTGAATTCTCTTGCAGGTGCTCAATACCTGTGTAACTTGCTATTTAAACGATGCTTCATAAGCGTGTCTCTTCATAGGTGCAATTTTTGGAGTGCCACTTTCAGAGTGGCATGAAAATGCCAGTTTCTTAAAGAAGTCCACAGATTTCACATGTTTTTCAAAATGTAAGGCAATCCAGCCTGACATTTACTTCATGCTGTTATTCTAGTTTGTTTTCATACGATGCAGCCCTATGGGGGGCACAAGCCAGTGCAATCTGTAGGCCGGTCCAAAGCCCGGATAAATGCAGAGGGTTGCGTCGGGAAGGGTATCCGGTGTAAAACTGTGCCAAACAAATATGACTGTTCATCTAAAGAATACCACACTGGATCGGTCGTGGCCCGGGTAAACAACGTCTGCCCCCGGCGCCATTAACCTGCAGGGCGTCGGTGGAAATTCATCTACTGTGGGTTAAAGACTAAGAAGAGGAGGAAAGCAGATTCGTCTGCAGAAAAAGAAGAGGAATGGACAGAGCCAACAACTGAGTGTAGGGACTTTGAATGTTGGGACTATGACGGGAAAAGGAGAAAGGTTGATATATTGTGTATCCAAGAGAGCAGGTGGAAAGGTAGTAAGGCTTGATGTATAGCAGCAGGGTTTAAATTAGTATATTGGTATAAGGGTGCTGAAGTTGGAGGTGCCAGGCAAAAGAGCAAGAGGAAGACCAAAGAGAAGGTTGATGGCTGTTGTGAGGGAAGACATGAGCACAGTGGATGTTAGAGAGGAAGATGCAGGAGATAGACCTAGATGGGAATAGATGACACACTGTGGCGACCCCTCATGGGACAAGCCAAAAGGAAAAGAAGAAGAAGTTTGTTTTCATAAATTTCCCTACTGTTGATCTGCAGCACATCATCTGTGTACAATGAATGGCATATTAGGCAAACTTGTTGATCAAATATGTTCGATGCCTCTGCTCGTCTGATGGAAGGATAATGGGGGAAAGCTGACGTAATGAAGCAACTGACCACACCCAAGCCAGTAACAGTAATAGTGTAATACCAAGTGTAAATAGTTTCATGGTGTTCATCATCAAATAGCCGCGGAGAACGTAAATAATAACAATTATTATAAAAAATATAGATTTAGCCTAAAGCAATGATTTTAACATTACTTATACGTAGTATCTTATAGCATAGATAAGATGACAAACTTATCTAAATCATGAGGGTACTTGCGGACATGAATGACAAGCTTCTGAATACCAGAGATCACAGTATTTTTCTCAGTGAAATATGATTCTCCAGACCTTTTGTGATGTTTATATTATTTTTCTTCTTGTATAACGATACTGGCTGCTGTCTGCTGGGTAGTAAATTCTGCTGTGGATTGTTTTACTGCGTCTGATTTTCTCTGGTCTTACTTCAGGCACTGACCAGCTCCAGCGAAGCCGCTATCGTAATCTGCAACAAACACGACACACTGTCAACTATCTCCCCAAAGTTTATCTCCACAGTCAGGCGCATGCGTGCTTACGCATACCAGTCTGCCTGTCGACAGTAATTGTTCCCAAGCAGGAGGGTGTTTCAAAGGTTGAAGAAATGGGCTTTTTATGCTGCATTAGTCCTCTTGTCCTTTATTTCTCCCTCTCACCCTCTGTTATAGTGCGTCTTTCACTCTTTTCTGTCTGCATGCTCGCTGCTTGCCAACATCGAATCAAACCTGATGGAGCACTTTCCTTGGTTTTCAGGCATAGCAGCTGGTATAATAATGATCAAAACAGATAGACTTGTTGCAGGAATGAAGACAATGCCATTGTATTTTAGCTTGGAAATGACAGCTGGGGCATTCTGCAGAGTCACTTGCCCTTTTACAAACAAAGGAAGCTTTTATTTCATTGTTGGGCAATTAAGCTGGTATGTGGGACATCAGAAAACAATATGCCACATCTCTCTGTTCAACAGTTTTGCTTGGCTCAAGTGCACCTCATTGCTCATCCTCATTAAATTCAAACTTTTTGGGAAACACAACATGATAAAAAAAAAGCAACAATCAAGCAAAGTGAATTGTTGGTTTGTTCCCCTCTGATATTATGTATTTACTACATTTAAAACTGTGGTTTTATTGTATCCCACTGGGTTAATAGTATTTTGGTTGTTTCTCTGGATTTTCTATGTCACAGTTGTTGAACACTAACTTGAGATCTGGAATCAATCGATTTTGACACACTCATTATATTTTTGTCAAAGGGTTGATGGGTACATGAAATGTTTATCTTCCTCACAAGGGAGAAAAACTATTTACTAGTTTTCATCCAGGCATTGGAATGCATGAGAAAATCGTAAATTAGGCCAAACAAAAAAAAAATGTTCCAATTTCCTACATTTCAGAACTAGAGTTCATAGGTTTTTTTTTTTTTATTTTTTTTAACAAAATATTTTTACTCCATCTCCAGCACATGGTGCTGCCATTTTCTTGTCAGTTCTCGCTAATTCAGCCTCTCTCGTGCATAATGAGATGAAAATTCATGAAGGCTTGGTCTAAAAAACATGAAACAATGTCAAAAATTGGACATGACAAAACATGAAAACATAACTTGACTTGGTATGGCTCAATAACGCGATGACACACGACAAGGCAGTTACGCTAGCTGACGCTTGTGAATACACGTGCACATACGTACTATGATGATCAGGTAAAAAGTGTCATGAAAAACAAGGCTTAAATACACAACGCAATCGGCGCGCATAAGGAAATGGCACGTGGACATGCTGACACCCTCTGCGGCTGCTGTCAAAAGCCCGACTTAACTCTGCCTCCGGCAACGCCCCGTGGAGGACCACGCCCTGACATATTTATTACGTGGTGTAAAAATGTTAGGGTCGCGAGAATTTTTAGGGTTAGTCGGGAAATTGGAAACAAGCTTTTTTTTTTAATGCTTATTAGGCTTTTCTCACTGAAATTATGCTTTTCAAACATTTCAATCAATGTTAATTTAAGGGATTTGGGATCAAGCCCTGCTGCCAATAATGAACATCCTTAATGTCCTACAATTGTTTGCAATTGTATGTGCCACAAGATGGCGGAAAAATAATATTTTATTAGATGTGGCTTGCTGAGCATGAAAACTGAGTTTTTCAATGAATAACAGAGGATAGATTCCACCCCCCCCAAAAAAAATATCTGTCAAAACTGTCATTAACAAGTACATATACAGTAGAACACCCACAGAGCACACTAAAGGGACTAGGGGGTCGTCCAATATGGCTGATAGTCTGTTACATTGCAGCACTTTTTCAGGCCATATGCACCCATAGTACAAAACAGTACAAAATTAGAGTACAGTACAACATTTGCATGTGAATGCTTTAGTGAATCAGGCCCTGGCTGGTTTAACTTAAACTTAGATTACAAACTTAGACTTAGAAGCCCAGGCAGTAAGCACAGCCCACAACCAGTCTTTTGCCTTCTCGTTTATGTGTCTCCAAAGCATCAGCCTTTAGTGTCTCACATCTTGTCTCAATCAACCACCTTAATTGTCACTTGTGTGGAAAGAAATTAATCACTGTACATAATAAAAAATGGAAAAAATATACTTTTTCTTTTTCGGCTGGCACTTCCCTGATTATACTACATCAATGCAGCTGTATACAGTAAAATATTTGTCACTTTTCCCACGATGCCAAAAGAAGGCAACTTAGCGTCATGCACATCAAACTAATCTTTTTAAATCACACAGAGATGTCACGCATACTGGTGGGTGGAGTACCCAAATATTGTACCAAATAAGAGTAGGTTTACTTAAAATAATATGAACTAATAAAAATAAAAAATTGCCTCTCCCCAAATGCATTACTTGAGTAAAGTATGAACGGATTAAATGAAAAAACTACTCAATTACTAAGTAAATTGTAACTTCTGATTTGTTTGTGAAATCATAGCCTGAATGTAAATAAAAATAACTAAGTGAATGTGCAAATTCTGATTGTGCTGTGTCTTTGTGCATGTGCGCACGTGCATCCATGTGAGCAAGATTAGCAAATATCCTAAAAAAAGACATGTTTTCCAGTTACGTAATGACCATAACATAGGGCTAATTGATTTTCTCAAGTTAGAAGTGTGCTGGAATACCCACATTTAGGCAGACTGTGCCAGAAAAAATAATAACTACTATATGAAAGATTGTTTTACATCCTCTGAGATGTAAACACAGTTGTGTGCCATTGCCTTCAAGAAGAACAACGTTGCCAAAAGGGCCACCATCAAATGGCACATCAATTAGCAAGGCTCATGTGGCGCATTATAAAGAAAGTCATCCCCAATTCATTTTTTAATAAAAAAGATGATGGTTTGCCAGTATCCAACAGGGTAAGATTCAGGTATTTACCTGCTCAGTTTATCGTCAGCAGGGAGAGCACTGAGACTTTCACTGGAGTGAGAGAAATATGTGTCTAAGCCTCCACAGAGGAGTGTTCACAGTATGGTGTAAGAGAAGAGATGCAACAGTCCTGCTGACGCATTGTTATTATTTTCTGTTAACAGAATTCTCCCCTCACGGGGAAGCACCTAAAAAATAAACGTGTTTCACTTGGAAGAACACTAACTAATTTTTGTACATCTAACATACTGTATTCTTTGCGCTAGGAGGCAAAGAGAAAAAAAAAACTCAAACCACCCTCCTGTGAAACAGTCAAACCTGTATAAATAGGGAACATGGAGCACGTGCGTGATCAGGTGAGGGCAGCCCTCTGGCAGTTAGAAGAGGATTCTCTCATGGATGTTTGTAGGTACCTGAAGTATGATAGCCTTGACATGGGAGAACCTAGCAGGAAGACAAGGTGTGCCATCGTCAAATTGGCAGAGGAGGTGCTTGATAAAATTGAGGAAGTCCAGAAGTATTAAGAAATGAAACAGTTTGTTACGAACCTACTGAATTTAATCCAAGAGTTGAATAGACGTCAACCTTCCACAGACCAAAAACAACCATTAATGAAGCCAAAGTCACAAAAGGGCACAGATGAAATGCTTTCCTTGACACATACCCACCTGAAAACAACTATGGCAGGGGTCGGGAACCTCTTCGACTGAGAGAGCCATAAATGCCAAATATTTTAAAATGTAATTTCAAAAGAACCATACAATACTTTAAAAAATAAATATAGGTGTATTTGCGAATTTTTGTATTGCGACCAACACTTTTAGAGTACAATAAGTCTCTGAATTATTAAAAAAAAACTAAAACATTGTTACGCTGTTACTAAACAATGATGACAGAATTCTTACCATTAATACGACTTCTGGTGCTGCATGGTTTTGCTGATGGCTTTATAGTCTGTTTCATACGTTGTTAGATTAAGCTTCATGCAGGCGTTGAGACTTTCAGCCGTTAATCATGAACGTAATTCAATTGGATTTGCCATCATTCTGCTATGATGGTGAACAGTTATTGCCGACTAAGTCATATCTTTTATTCGTTTGATTATCTTGTCCTTATGCGACATTGTCAAATGTTTATTGACAACATTTCGTCCAAATGCTGTAGCATACTCTCCATCTGTGAATTTAGACACAGCAAAAACATCTCTCCACAAAGGCTGGCCATTCTTGTTGAAAACTTCAGTCATCTTTTTTTCTTTGCGCGACCTTTGTCAAAAGCGTTTCCATAATTAGTTGTACCGAACCGATTTGCATTCGACCCTTCTGCGCTTGCACACATTGACTTCCACTGCAAACTACGGCAAATACACTAGAAGAAACTCTCTGCATCAAGCAAGACAGAAATCACATGTATAGTATGTCGTTCTGAGGGCTCTGTGAGCCATATGCAACCATCAAATGAGCCATATATGGGTCTCAAGCCATAGGTTCCTGACCCCAGGACTATAGGATCATTACTCCAAAGCCAACCAGTGCCAGTAATTCAGTACCTGAGGTAACATTAAAAAGGGAGTTATGGACACTCATGCAGTGGGACAGCTGTTATCAAGACGTATATGAGCAGCTCATTGAAGCACTTACCAAGCAGCCTATCCTGGGTTATCCCAACTTCACAGTCCCATTTTTACTGCACTGTGATGCCTCGGAGATTGTCTTACCAGCAACAACAAGGAAAACTGAGTGTTCGCATATGGGTCCCACACGCTCACGTCAACTGAGAAAAGCTACTATCTCACTTAGGGAAATTAGAGTTTTTGGCATTGAAACGGGCTGTGTGTGACCGTTTCTGTGACTTTATTTTACACATGATCCTTCACAGTCCATACAGACAACAATCCCCTAACATATGTGCTCACTCCTGCTAAATTAAATGCCACAGCCCACCAATGGGTTGCGTAGTTGTCACACTTCAAGTTTTCCATCCGCTCTCGTCCAGGAAAAAACAATTCAAATGCTGATGGACTTCTCGTATGCTATTGGATATGGAGAAGTATATGAAGAAATATACTGATGAGACAACTCAGGAAGAAATCAGTGCATCCATGGAGGGTATTACAGTTGAAAAGGAGGACCCATGTCGAGGTGTAGGAGTGATACACATTGCTACCCTGGAATTGATGAAAGACTCTGGGACTACCCAACCCCTCTCACCAGTGGAAATATGAAAGGCTCAGGAGGATGATGACACACTGGCTCAGGTCAAAGAGTACAAGCTGAGGAATCATAAGCCAACTTGAGCAGAGGTCAAAGTCGAGCCAACCAATGTAGCAAAACCCCTCAGACAATGGAACAATATTCAGATGGATGAACATGGCATTCCACCAGCTAATGTTTAAAGAATTGCACCAAGAAATCGGCCCCTTGGGCGTACAGGGTTCTCGCAATACTTTGCGCTTCGCTTTTTGCGGCTTTAGTGCATTGCGTTTTTTTTTTTTAAACCTCACTCACCGAGCCAAAAAAAACCTTTGGAGAAATACAGCCATATTGGCATATTGCAGGAGGATGCATTGATACAAGGCACGTGGTTGGTCTGTGGCACGACATCGACCAATGAGAGCATGTGTGGATTTATCTCATGAGCTCATTGGGTGCGCATCATCAAAGACTCCCCCAGCAACGTCCGTCCCACCCTCTCCTTTGTCCTTCCTTTCTACCATTTTTCATGCTGTTTGTTGACTCTCTTTGCTATAACCTCTCATGTTCACAGTGCTGCCAAAGTACTGTGCTGTTGTAAAAGCTTCCTCTGAAGTGGCCAATAGGAAGATGGTGATGATCAGCAAAAAAGTAAAAATGTTAATATTCAGCACAAGGTTTTAATAAATAAATATTTAACTAGTCACTTGTATAAATACCTACTGTACTGTTGGCAAATTTTAAAATTTTGGTACCCACATACACACACAAATAAAACAACTCCGCATCTCAAAGGTAAAAAAAAAAAAAATCAGCTACATACACAACCAGCGCCTCTAGCAGAAGATTCTGAGTAAGGAATGTTAAATACATACTGCAATAAAAATGTTATTGTGCAGCAGAACATTTTATAAGAGATTTAACCAGACACTTGTACTGTTGTAATTTTTGTGTCAACTATGCAAAGTATAAATACTGTCGTGTTACCATATTTTAAACATTCTGGTACACTCACGCACACAAACACACACACACGCACAGCCACACACACGCACACACACAAAACAACTCCCCATCTCAAAGCTTAAAAACTCAGCTACATCGCTAGCGCCACCAGCAGAAGTCTCTGAGTGATGAATGGTAACTTCTTCTTTCTTCTTTTTTTTCGGTTTGTCCCATTAGGGGTCGCCATAGCATGTCATCCTTTTCCATCTAAGCCTATCTCGTGCACCCTCCTCTCTAACACCCACTGTCCTCCCTCACAACATCCATCAACCTTTTCTTTGGTCTTCCTCTCACTCTTTTGCCTGGCAGCTCCATCCTCAGCACCGTTCTACCAACGTACTCACTCTCTCGCCTCTGAACATGTCCAAACCATCGAAGTCTGCTCTCATAGTCTCATTGTCTCCAAAACATCCAACTTTGGCTGTCCCTCGATTGAGCTAATTTCTAATCCTATCCAACCTGTTCACACCAAGCATGAACCTCAGCAGCTTCATTTCTACTACCTCAAGTTCTGCTTCCTGTTGTTTCTTGATGAATGGTAACTATGCAGTAATGTTAATAAATGATTTGTAATTTCTGTTTATATTGTAAATGTAAAATACTGTATGTGGCGGCACAGTGCCGCAGCTGGTAAACCATTGGCCTCACAGTTCTGAGGACCCGGGTCCTCCCTGTGTGGGGTTTGCATGTTAAACCCCGTACCTGTGTGGGTTTTCTCCGGGCACTCCGGTTTCCTACCACATCCCAAAAACATGCAACATTAATTGGACACTCTAAATTGCCCCTTGGTGTGATTGTGAGTGTGGATGTTTGTCTCAATGTGCGCTGCGATTATGTACCCTGCCTCCTGCCTGTTGATGGCTGGGATGGCTCCAGCACGCCCCGTGACCCTTGTGAGGATAAGCGGCAAAGAAAATGGATGGATGGATAATATTGTATGTATTCTATTTATAAGGTTTTATAATTCAAGATTTAACTACTGAAATTTCCTATAAACTGTGACTTTTTCACACACTTTCAACCCTGCGGTTTATGCTGTGATGCGGCTAATTTATGCATTTTTTCTCACGGCCCAAGGAGGCACTCGATCGAAAAAGGTATATGTGGTGGTGTAGCGCCGGAGAAAAGGAGTCGGAGGCGGAGTGTCGGACACAGGAACAGAACTTGCTTTATTGTTCGACATCACCAAACTACTCGCATAACGGCGGGAACTCTGTTAACCTTTCCTCCGGAAGCGCAACAACAAAAACAGTCCGTGCGGAACCCCGCACCCCAACTCGAGGTTCCGCGGGTGAATTATGTAAACACCACAGTGGAATATATGTGCCATGGAAGTGACTTTTACAGGTCCGGCTCTGTTAGCGCTGCGCTAGCGTGTTACTGCTGTATCTCAGTGATTTTTACAGGTATTTTTTTTAACCAGCCCTGTTAGCGCGGTGCTAGTATTAGGATTAGCGCGGCGGCACTAGCTCTAGCATTAGCACGGCGGCGCTAGTGTTAAACTCTCTGTGTACCAATGATATCTCGTGTTTCAGTGTGGGTTTTAATGTGGGCTGTTGGGGCTTTTACACAGCTGAGGCATATGTACACAAAATGCAAGGAGGATGGATTACATGTCAAGAAAGAACAGGTGCGCTTAATTTTAAAATAACTTGATCCAAGAAATGTTGAACTCAGAAGGAGGAGATGCCTCCATTGCCGAAGCTATTTCGCAAAAGGTCCCAATTACATTTGGCATTTCGACTCATACGATAAACTGAAACCATTTGGGATATGTATTAACGGCTGCATTGATGGGTTTTCCCAGAAAATCATCTGGATGAATGCGTTCACAACCAGCAGTGACCCAAAAATCGTCGACGGTTACTACATGGAGGCAGTCCACAGATTAGGTGGTATCCCAAGGATTGCTAGAGGCGACCGCGGCACAGAGAACGTGAAAGTCAGAGACTTTCAGCGATATCTCTGTCGCAACATTCACGATGGCACCAGTGTTGATAGTTAGGCGCAAGCACAGCTAATCAGCGCATAGAGAGTTGGTGGGGCTTCCTCAGAAGGGAATCAATTTAATTCTACATCTCTCTCTTTACTGACCTGAAAAACCGTGGTTTGTTCGACGGGACATATTTGGACAGAAATCTCATTCAGTTCTGCTACCTGGGAATAATTCAGGTAAAATGTGTAATTTAATGTTAAATTTTCAACCAATGAAAATGCTTAACCACTCATCCCAGATCCACAGCAGAAAGTTACATTAACAAAGTAGTTGCTCTTGTATTTAACTATGAGTGGATATATTCATTTATAGTAGTAAATCTGATGCATTTACAATTGATTCGATGATTATGACCTTCTGTTACCTAACTAAAGGGTTCAGTGACTTTTGGCCAGGAATATTTTTGCCCCAATAGTTGTTTTCACATCAGGTCCAGAGTGCTACACGGTAGTGACACATCTAAAGCTATGCATCTATTTCTCTGCTCTTGGACATTTTATTTCATGTTATTCCCCCCCTCTATTTGCTTAATAAATCAGCAACTTTTAAAATTATTTGGTTCAAGATATCCTATCACCAAAATGCATAACATGAATAGTAAACTGTTCTCTTACTATCTATAATGCTGTATCAATACCCTTCCCCACGATGAATTAGATGAGACCATCCGTGTGTGGGATGCACACATAATCAGACCGTCGAAGAATCCCAGGGTACCCAGTGGCGTCCCCAAATCATGTACGCGTTCCCAGAACTCTACTCAACTTGTGACTGCATATGCCCAGTTGACAAAAAAGATGTAGAGTTGTGTTGGAGTGACTGCAGATTTCGTCCAGCAGTCCCATGTGACACAGACATCTACAACATCTGCAATATTCTGATGGTGGAGTCACAGATGCATTTTACAGCTGATCCTAATAAGGCATTGGATCTATACCTCCATTTGAGACATGAGATAATAACTGCCCTCTAATTTGAGACCTGAATACCTTTAGACTCCTTAACTGAACATTTGTTTGAACAAGTATTCACAATCCACTATGGTTTATTACAGGGGTGTCAACTTTTTTTTGTTGTTGTTGTTGCAGGCCACACTGTGGTTGTGGTTTCTTCTCAAAACACCACTTTAATTGTGAATCCCTATTAATCTATTATACCTATTTTAAAATACATATACTGACCCAGCAATTGTCGATGTAGATTCTCATGCATCCGGTCAGGATAACCCATGAAATGATTCATTGAAACAACTGGGTTCCTCTGATTTTCTAAACATCTAATGACTCGAGCAGTATTCCATTTGGCGAGCATCTGTGAGAGTAACAAAAAAAAAAAAAAACCCAGCTATCAATAGCATTTTTGAAAAAAAAAAAAAAAAAAAAAAGCTGCCATTGTATGTGTATCAAACATTTATTTTTACTGCCTTTAAACCAAGTGAACAATTGAATAAAAGGAGCAATAAAAATGTGCAAATGGTGCTTGAAAGAAGTTAACATCACTTTTGAAAGCCCATCACCTTCTTTTGAACCTGAGCAAATTGTCAATTACAGTACTCTGTTGTAACAAAGTTAATGTAAACAATTTGAAAACAAAAACCGTTGTCCCATATGAATGAACAAAGTACTTTGAGTAACAACCATAAGAACTTCTTGATATGTATCCCTTGCATTCATTACAAAATATCTATCACACGTAGTTAACCATGTAAACATTTTGAAAAAAAAAAAAAAAAACGTTGTCACATATAAATGAACAAAGTGCCTCAATTTCACCCTGGTTTTTGTCTGTCAGGGTTCTCCGACGACAAAATGCTCTGAGTGCAAGTTGGTCTCCGTATCTGACGAAATACTGTCCTAACTCTTCATCTGTCAAACACATATAACGTTAATATCGATCTGTAAGAAGAAAGACGCGCGTTACAAATGTCAATCATTCTAGCCGAGCAAGCAGAAGTGATGCATATACTGCTATATTCGTGTGATAAGAGTTTACTGTTATACTCACCTTATCTTCTTTGAGTTGATCAATGACGCTGTCAGGTATATTCCTTGTTTTTAGGAAAGAGACTAAGTCCTTTTCTGTTGCCATTCTCTCAGCTCGTGTGCTCAAAGCAAGATGTAATTTACGGCTACCTAAACTCAGGAAGCTACCGCGAGTGAGCAGGTCAATAAGCTACGACCCATAGGTACACGTTTTTGACGCTTACTCATTGCAATGAGTAAGTTACTCAATGTAATGAGTAAGTTACTCATTGCATTGAGAAAAACAAGTACGTTTTTTTTTTCAATACGTTTTTTTTTTTCAATCTCCCTTTAGGGGCTCCGTACAGACATCTATTAAAAATGTATTTCATTTAGTGTCTAAAGAGTGTAATCAGCTATGAAATTCCTCAGTCTCTTTCATTCTGCAGGCACTTTTCGTAAAATGTAATAAACTGAAACTGATAACGGGTTCTTCATAAGCCTCTGTCCAACAATAAGTATACACCAGGACCTTTTTTTTTCCTCCCACCGAGAAGAAGACAATACTTTTTGCTTTCCACCTGAATTTAAAAGACAAAATTTCCTACTGTTAAATCAGGAAGTTACTGCTTCTCATGCAGATTGTGCTTGGGATGTGTGTCAAAAGTTTGCAGTCAGAGTATAATAGGAATTTGGTCAGTGATTTGTCTTTTATTTAACTTTTACATGTTTTGCAAAAAAAAAAAAAAAAAAAAAAGCTAAAGACGGCTAAGAGCTGTACTCGTTTTGTTTGTCAATTTCCACTAAATATCCAGATTCACTGACAGGTGCAGAGGCAAATTAAAGACAACACTATCGACTCTTTTGTTTGTGTAAACTGCCATGAGCAAATATTGTCAGATCAGAAAATCACTCCCGTTCATCTGCCATTCCATTTGGCACAGCGTGTTTTCAATGACAGGGCTCTGGTGTGATGCCTGCACATGATATCACAGACAAATAAGGCCGCCACTGGGATGCACATTATATCGAATCAAACTGACGCAAGTTTGCACTTCAATAAACTGCTCCTAGCTCACTTTTCATGACTGTTATGGTCATCAGAGTGATTAATATTATATGTAGTTTTCAAAATAATACTTATTTTAAGCTTTGATTTTTGTGTCAATGATATTTTAAGTAACTATTCTGTCTTGAAATCCTCCAGAGTGGTTCTCAGGCTCCTCTCAAGTCTCTCATTTTCACCTTTCCAAGCTCCCACCTCAAAAGACTGAAGGGGAACCCGATGTGGTTCTTATGCCACCATTTTAAGAAATGTCTCAATTGTCTTAATCACCCATCGAGGAGCTTCCATTGGCTCTCTTAAATCGAAGGACATCTCCTGTGTGGAAATTTCACAACTCCTCAATGGTGATGTCCTAAAATCGTGTTCACCAGCTGGATTGTAAACAGAGAAGAACTTCAAATTAAATATTTAAAATTTGAATATTCATAAATTGCTGAGTGTCTTCTTTTTTTTTTCAGTATTTTATACCAAAATGACTTAATTACACACACTGGGGTTACTACGCTGAACCATACACCTCTTTCTAAGGTTTGTAGTAATTAGTATTTTTTTCAAATGCATTTGCCCACCTGAAGAAAATAAAAAAGTTAAATTGGTTCTGCAGTGTTTTTGTAATTAACATAATACTGTTTGATATCAAGACTATATATATTTACGAGTCACTCCTAATATGCTCTTTGGTGAAGACAGGCTTGGTCTAGACCAGCAACGATAGTCTTGGATTCTGTAAAATAGTGAATTGTAAGCGTGTTCAATACCTGACTTAAACGTAATCCCACTTGAAACATAAAACCTGAAAGGCATTTTTGAAGTGTTAGTAATAATTCAGCTTTGCAGACGGGACATCATCTTTAGTAGACGTCCCCATGAAATTACATCATTGAGGAACAATTGTCTCATTTCCCTTCACTCTTCTTTGAAAATATTCGCCCCACTCGATGGGATTTCTGGTGGCAGGTGCTAGAATGTAAAGTAGTGGTGTATCGATTAATTCATTACATCGATGGATTGATTTGTATTCTTTGGGTACAACCGGATTGATCTGTGCTCTGCAAATTAAGACTTCCGGACGTGAATATATCGATTTCAATTGTTTTAAAAGGTAATCAATTAATTGCATTAATACTAGGAAATAACAAACAGGATTTAAGCATGGCGGGCTGTTTTACTTCCGACTTTGTTTGATTTTTTTTCAGTTAGAACACGACACTTAACATTGTCAAGGCTACTTCTTCAGCTCTTCTTCATTTCTTTTTTGACTCCCCACATCCAGTCCTCCCTTTCTGTAATGCATCCAGTGATTGGATTAGACACCACAGTGTGTGTGTGTGTTGTTTGTAAGAACAAAAACGGAGTTCTATGTCTCTGGTCATTTCATCACAAAGACGTATCTTTATGTCTTTCAAAATTTTTGTGTGTCACAAGGTTTAAAAGGGAGCTGACGTCATTCCTTTCTGTAGGACTTCACCTGTGAGCAAATTTAAGACATAAAAATGGGCACTGGATAGCAGCACTGCATCATATAATTAAGAATTTTGGTATAACTTGGTTGAAATTACCTATGTTCTGCCGCAAATTATGAAAAAATGGTAACAGATTGAGACACATTTTTGTGTTTGAAAGATTGAAATCTCATCATTTTCGTTTATTTTTTTGGGTGGGTGCCATGTTTATATACCCATAGAACACAATATTCTCTGCCTTGAAAGTCAATATCTTCTAAAAATGACTGGAACTGAGGGGGGTTTTCATTATTAAAAAATGTCGAGGAATGGAATTTCAATTTCAAGATGTTCATCTGTCTGGTGGATGGGAGATGAGAAGGAGGCTAGCAAAAAGTTATCTTCATCAATGCATGTATGTATGTCTTAAGCCTTTCAAGATGCTTAACTCAGCTTGCTCACTCCTAACAACGATAACAGAGTACCAACAAGGGGGAATTCAGGCGAACAAGAGGGGAATCACTGACAATGTCAACAACTGGACACTCTTCCATGCTCACGTTTGTGCCCTGAAGAGCAGCTTTGTTCAATTATTTAACAATGTATATATTATTAACACTATTCCAAAAAAAATTTCCTCATGAAAATCTGACAGTGCTTCATTTCTGGCTATTAATATTTAACAGTTTAGAACAGGCATTCTCAAACTTTGAGTCCAGGTAGGGACATCTTGCAGTAGAGACTAGGACTGCACAATATTGGGAAAAAAAAATGACATCCATCCATTCTCTGGACCCTTTATCCTCACAAGGGTCGGAGGAGTGCTGGAGTCTGTCCCAGTTGTCATTGGATAGGTGGCAGGGTACACCCTGAACTGGTTTCCAGCCAATTACAGGGCACATAGAGGCAGACAACAGTCACACTCACAGTCACACTAAGGGACAATTTAGAGTCTCCATTGAATCCATGTTTTTGGGATGTGGGAGGAAACGGGAGTTGCCGGAGAAAACCCATGCAGGCACGAGGTTAACATGCAAACTCTACAGAGGCTTGGATTTGAACCTTGGTCCCCTGTGATTGGCTGGCAACCAGTTCAGGGTGTTCCCTGACTCCTGCCCATTTACAGCCGGGATAAACCCTCGTGAGGATAAGCAGCTAAGAAAGAGTTGGGTTAGGAGTGTGAAGTTTTCATGTCCCCCCCCGTGCTTGTGTGGGTTTTCTCTGGGCACTTCACTTTCCTCAAACATCTCCAAAAACATTTATTGTTTAGAGACTCTAAATTGCCCCTAGGTGAGACTGTGAGTGCGACTGTTGTCTGTCTCCATGTGCACTGTGATTGGCTGGCAACCAGTTCAGGGTGTACCCCACCTTTGCCCAATGACAGCTGGGACAGGCTTCGGCATTCCCACGACCCCTGTGAGGATAAGCAGCTCAGAAAATTATGGAAGGATAATTCCATGTGCCTTTGTAGCTTCTTGTTTTTCAAAATAATATAAAAAAGCAAAAAAATGATATTCCTGCACTCCCATTTTGCTTGGCTACTTTCCTGCATTTGGGTCCACCATTTGTCTTCACAAAAACATCCACTTGAACAGAAGTCTATAAACGACATCTCACCTATCTATCGAGGTAGATTTATATTGAGATTTGATTGAGATTTATCCCCCAGCCCTAATTTGAATTTAATTATCTAATATTTTGAAATACCATCATAAACACTAAACAGAGAGACAGAGACCTCGTCTTAGCTCAGCCACCATCGCCTCCCCGGCAAGTTGCCCCATTTTGCATCTGGAAAACCTTTCCATATGGCTCACACTCGCGGCCGGGCTCAATTAAACTGGTAAAAGAATCAAGCTGTTCATATAGTGATTCTATTCAGGACTTTTACGCAGATTAGGTTTTTTTTTATATGTTGTTCGCAAACACAATTACTTGAGCCCCTTCTACTGCCCTCCCCAAAAGAAGACAAGAAAAGGCATTTTTAATATTGTCAGTGTGCAGATTACGCACCTGCAAACCACTTATGTGCATCTGTCATTACAGAATACTTGCGCCATGACATTTCTTAATTAAAAAAAAGGAAAAAGCACATTTTGGGGTCAGAGGCCTGTGGTACGTGTATACCATTTTCACCAACCTCACGTTTTAACCCATTTCCTACTTTGGATGATTATAGAAAAGGTGATATTTTGCATTTGTGCATGTTTGGGGGGGTCGTCCAGAAGGGGCACCAAACCCGGTTGACAAATAATTACATGGAAGGAAACTTTTGTCCACAACATAGCAGACCTGAACACAGAAGTGATCTGCTGCTGACCTCAGCCTCACCAAAAGCCCCTTTGAGCTTTCGTCTTCAACATGAGAGAGAGGAAGTGCTCCAAGTGTGCATCATGCTGATAAGTGTGCTCAACTCACCGCTCACTGCCTTGGAGTCCACCCACCTCCTGCTGATGATCCAATCCACATGATCTGTCGCCCCCTTCTCAGTCCATCCACTTACTTTTTGAAGCCAAAGAATAAACTCTCATAAGATGGACTGATATCCCTGAACAAACCCCAGGAAATATTAAATTTTCATTTTAATGTTTGAGCCTATTCATAATCTTCTCATTCCCTATCTCCTTGATTAATTCATCTGATGTGACTATGAAGAAAGAGGTCCTGTGATGGAATATTTAATCAACAAGTAGCCTGGTCTTAAAGTTAATAGCACATGGAACTATTTATGACAAGAGAGAACTTATCTTAGCCTTAAACAGATAGCTGCTGGTTGTATGCATGGTATAAGCAAGATGAAAAGGAACACAAGATCCTATACAGGAATGAATGTTACATCTGTCATTGATCGGGATGTCATTGTTGTTGCTATCAGGGAAATCAGACTTGCAGTGAAGTTTTTGTCATAAAAATAAATTACTCTGGTAACTGCAGTCATGAAAACTTGTATGGCAATTAAGATGAATGGAAAAAATTGCGGCATATATTCCATCCTTTAAGCCAACATGTTTCCCATTGATCCAGAGAAGTAGACATACTGTAATTACTGTACAGAGTATATCACAGTATTTGTTTTTGTACATCCCGTGGGTTTTTGTCAGGTTTGGGTCAGCTATTAACACCAATTTTCTGCCAGCGCAATCATGCTTACACAGAGACGAGCCTCCCCAAATGATTCCCACAAAATTGGAAGTATGGCATTGTCCAAAATGAGTGAAGAATGAACACTTTAGATCAGCTAAGGGGTGCAGCCAAACCTCAAATGATAAATTATTTGATTTAGATGAATAGTATATGTTCCGATGTAGACCAGTAAAGTTTGTACAACTATTTTCACAAGCGATTTTCCTCTGATCTTTACAGACTGCCTACTAAAAATGGTAGAGAAATGTGCATCAGAGTCAGATAGAAAAGAAACCCTTTTGTGAGTTGAAGTACAAAAGATGAATGCTGATTAAAAATGCATGAAATTCAAATCTTTTATGCACATGTCTCACTCAGTATTAATTGATCTGAAAATAAGCCGTCAAAACACATTCAAAGCCCCCAAACTGTTTTGCAGCACAGCCACACTCAAATGCGACAACATAAAAAGACTTGAAAATTTGTTATTGTGAAGGACACACAACACATCGGGTGAGCGTCTTTATGGGTAGCACACTGGCATATTGCTCAACACACCAGAGAACACTTTGGCTTTGACTATCCAGCAGGGCTTTCTTTGCTTATGTTGACTTTCTCCTTTTACTCTGCTTTCCTAAGACAGTCCAAAATACTGTATGTTCACTTCATATAAAAAGCCAACACAATCCTGTTCAATTCTCAGGTTTTTGTGGGATAAAAGAAAGGACAAGAATGGAAAGAATTTCACAACATTTTCCACTAATAATGTGGCCTACCGCGTAAGCTTGGCAGCTCAATTCAGGACAAAAAAAGAAATAATTTCAATAAGGGAAGTAAAAAAAAAAAAAAAGAAAATTTGGTTGCACAAGTGTCCACCGGCTCTTATTACTGGGGATGTGACTGTGTTAAGAATTAACCATTTACATTCAAACTTTTGTCAAATGGGAGTCAACACACCTGCGACCAATCCATGTGCCTCGGCATAACCCCAAACACACTTCTGATGCTCTCAAGACTTTTCGTCTTGATATTTTGGCTAGCACTGAGTGCGATGTAGGACTGTTCATCCAGTAATTCTCTCCACCTTGATGAAGGCCATAATGCCAAGTGAAGAAAAACAGCCCAAAAGAATGATTGCAACCACCATGCTTCACCCGCGGTATGCTGTTCCTTCAGTAATGAGCCGTACTGTTTGCACCAAAGTGTTCAACCTCAGTTTCATCGCTACATACATTTTCCCAGGTGTTTGGGATTTGTTTTTGTGAAATGGAGCCAGGCTTGGATGTTTTTCTTGTAAGATAAGGCTTTCTTGTCACCCTACTGCACAACCAAGACAAATGAAGGAGACAGGCGCCTGTTCTTAAATGTGGAAACGGGAGTTGCCGGAGAAAACTCATGCAGGCATGGCGAGAAGATGCAAAGTACACACAGGCGGGGCCGGGATAGAACCAGGGTCCTCAGAACTGTGAGGGGAAAGCTTTACAGTTGCTCCACCGTGCCGCTTAGAATTTTAATATGGACTGTATTTGAATTTCATTGATGACAAAGTTGTTTGTAGAGGGCAAAGTGAGTGTGAACGATTGTCTGTGTCCATGTGTCAGTCATGTGATTGATCAGTGAAACTCCAAGGTGCACCTCACCCGTCACCCTAACTCTGCTGGGATAGGCTGAATACTGAACAGGATAAGTGGACACTAGAAAATGGATAGTAGGACGGATCCTTATCACGAAAACGAAATGGTGGTTAGCATCCAATAATTTCCAGAAACTGCTCTGTCTGTGGTAATGAAATTACTGACCTCAGTTCTACAGTATATTATGGAAATGTGAAGGGTTAAGTGCTACAAAAGTGAGGGGGGTGGGGGGAGGATGACATTAATGTCCTCTTACCTGGAACAGAGGCCATTTAGATTCATACTGGACACACTGGCACCAAAAGACTAAACAAGGGCTTTGACATTTGCGCCTCTCTCCAATAATTACGCCATCACAGAATCTTCTGCTTGCCCGTAACCTTTTTCTAATTGACCCAAATGCTCATCTGTCAGTTGGGTTTGCAGAGGATAGTGAAGGCGAGCTTATGGGCTTAAATTTTACAGAATGAAACAAACGATAAAGCTCTAGGGATTTTAATATGGATGGTTGCTCTTAAAATAATGGCCCTCATGTGGAATAACAAATATCACATAATAGATGAGCTTCAAATGCTCATTTTAGAATAGACTTCTCCATCTAATAAATTTAACTCATTAACTATTTTGTGTTTTTTCCAAGGATTTGAGTGGGTTTTTCCATACTGTAGAGCTGACTCAATGGATGGCATCAGGTTCTGGTTTGACACGTTACTTACAACCTCCATTTACACTTGTGACTGGGAACCCTGAACCTTTCGATTCATGGATATGTGTTCGGATGTACAGTAGGCTACTACTACATAATAAGACCTTTGATGGCTAAAATATTAGAGAGGCTGCAGTAAGTATTTAACTTGCCACCATTTTTGTCACGTCCCATTGGAAACGAGAGTAGGACCCAAATGCAGGAACTCGGAAGACGCAAGGTAGTTCAAGAAGAGACACGTTTATTATATGCCGAGGTCGGGGATCGAGCAGGCAGTCCGGTGCACCAGCGGTAGTTCGGACGTCGGGCGAAGAGAGCAGATGAGCGGACAGGCAGGAGTCGGTACACGGGGGAACAATCAACGCAGGCAGACGTATCCAAGGAGTCAGGCTTACAAGGTTGGTCGGAGAATGGACGAAGGTCGGTACACACAGGTTTGATCAGGGATACGAGAGTGCTGGAACGGGACATAAAGCTCAACGATCTGGCGGAGGACCAGTCGTCATCGGGGTCCTATATATACATGGGATGATCAGCCCGCATGAGGCGCAGGTGTGTGGCTCCCAATTAGCGCAGCCGCGCGGGCACCCGCACAGCTCGTGCTGATGCGGCAGGATCATGACAATTTTCATATATTTCCAATGGTGCTATTGACATGAAAATTTCACCAGATGTTGGGAACGACCCAAGTAAGCCACACATAAAGTTAAAGTGGAACTATTAAGGTCAGAAATTAAGTTGTGAGTTTTTATGTGCAATGACACAGTGGAAATGTAATACTTGGGGAAAAAAAAGCCTGTTTCCAAAGAGCGTGTCAAGATGTGTGGAGAAACTAGTCATATGCATTGATTGCTCTGGTATGATTTCAGCCCATTCCTTCACGCAAGCAGTCGTCCTATTTTGACGGTTTTGTGGGCTTCCTGTATGGACCTTTTAGGTTCAGTTCTTTCCATAGATTTTGAGTGAATTCAAGTCAGGTTTTTGGCTGGGCCATTCTATCAGCTTTATTTTTATTTTTTTTCAAATCAAATCAAATGAGAGTTTCCTTGGTAATACGGTTTTCGATCATTATCCAGGTGAAATGAAAACTCTCGTTTTATTTTCATCATCTTCATAGATGGCAGCATATTTTTTTTAAGAATGTCTCAGTACATTTGCCCATTCATCTTTCTTTCAATTATGTTAAGTTTACCAGTACCATTTGCTAAAAAAAAGCAGCCACGCACCATCATGTTCCCACCCCCAAATATCATTGTTGGTATGGTGTTTCTAGGGTTATGTGCAGTGCCATTTGTCCTCAAAACATGTCGTGCATTAAGGCATCCAAACAGTTCCATTTGCTCTCATCTGAACAGACTTGTACTGCATAATCTGTCTTGTCGAAGTGTTGTTTAGTAAACTTTGACATGCTTTTTTTTTCAGGAATGGGGTCCTACCTGGTGAGTGTGCATTATTCACCGTTTTCTTTGAGACAACAACAATACCTGCTTATTGCAGGTCTTTTTGAAGATCTCCACATGTGGCTCTTGACTTTTGGGCAAATCTTCTAATTATTCTTTACACTTCTCTGTCAGAGGTCTTGGGAGGAGCACCTGATCGAGGCACACTTATGGTGATATTTCACCGTTGCCATCGTTAGCAAAGGAAAAGATGTGTGGAAATGTCTTTCAAGAAAAAGCCCTGAAAAGAATATACAAGAAAAACATGCCTCCTTGTAAAATTAAAAACATAGTGTTGGTGAATTATTGTGCCACCCAGCCATTTTTTTTTCTCCTGGCAAATAGTTACTGTATTTCAAATCAGAAAGGACAGCCAGTTTTCCATGCATATTGGATTTAAAAAAAAACAAAAACAAAAAAAACTACTTACTACTCCAAGGAAGAAGAAAACATGACAGAGACTGGCATAGAGAACAGCACATACATCACATGCTAACCGCCACTTAGTGTAGCGCTGAAAACACAAATTACTCTGTGCTCGTTAACCTTTGGATAGGGATCTGTACATGTGCGTATATGGCCTGTCCCTTGGTGACAAATGAATTGGGATAACGATGGAGTATGCCTGTCTGAGCCACCCTTCCTGACACACTCAGACAGACTGACACACACACACATACTCACCTACACGCGCACGCATGCACACAGCTTTGCATTCCCATTTTCGCACTACTTGTCCAAAGAATGGCACATCTTAACACAAATTGCACCATATTATTTCACAGGCAGGCTCAGTGCCCACATTCCTCTCTTCCATCTGTATTAAAAAGCAACATTTATTGGAAATAGCATATGTGTAATCATTGTTATAATTTATGTGTATGTATATGTCCATGTGTATTTGAGAGAAAGTCAGAGAGCGAGAGTTGCTGACCAATATATCCTTGAGGATTGTTATAAAGAACAACACACAAGGGAAGAACAAAACACATTGACTATAATTAATTATGGGAGCAGAACATATGTGCTGCTGTCTGGCTTTACCTTTGTGTCTGAAATCCATTGATATACACCCTTTTATTTCTTTCCTCCCTGTTTCCTCTCTGACTAATGTGCATAAACAACACAAGACAAATCACCACAAAGACTGAAAGAAAATGGAAGCAGCAGCTCTTGCACTAATGTTGCCTGGCAACCTGAACCAAAGTGACTTCGTAATCGAAAGCCTTTTCTGAATATTTGTCATGAAAATGGTACAGTACTATGTGCACAACTTCAAACAAGACTCTTCATCAATAACTGAAGCCATTAAAAAAAAAAAAAAAACATCTAACGGTCTGACAAAAACCCCAAAGATGGGTTGGCATGACAATGAACAAACGCCAAGGTTTAGGGACCAAGCCCTGGTATGAATGGATGAAGGAAATAATTTATCTCTTCCAGTAATTTGTTCATACAGTGGAACCTCAAAGTTCAAACGTCTCAGTGGTTGTACAAATCGGTTTTCGACCCAAAAAAATCTGCATTAAGTAAATCCCTTGGTTTTTGACGCAATTCTCAGTATCAGAACACCTTGGCAAAACTAAACCCAAGTTGACAGGGTAGCCAACTCAAGCCGAGCGATATCGAACGCAGTGCCTAGATGAGTCGCTGCCCACTTCAAGTCAAGCGGTCACTCATACTCAAGTCATTATGTGTTCATAGAATGCTAGTGCATGCTCATAGTGTGAGCATGGACATTTGCAAGTGCTCCTCAAGATTGTTTTGGGTTATTTTTCCTATATTTTCTTTGCAATGGGCCCAAAGAAAGACACCGGTACTACCAGCAGTGAAAGAAAAGAAAGTTGAGCAAACCACAGTGGATTTAAGTGCGCTAAATATGTAAATGGGGGGCATGTTTGTTTGCGTGCAAGTGTATTTTGCCATTATCCACTACCAAAGTAAGTACATACCTACTACAAAGAAACCTCTGCAACCTACTGCAAGGTGTTTTCCAAAATTGGAAGTGGGGTGAAATATCCAGGTTTGGGCAGTCACAATTTAAGACCTGCATGATAAACCTGTTGTTTTTGTGAGTTTGTAAAGTTAGTTACGTGAAGTCATGTGACTAAGAAGCGTAACTGGATTGGATGGGTGTTGGGTTCTGACCTGAAGTAACCCTGCCTTTTTAACACTGAATTTAGACGGTCAATTTTGGACGGAAAATTGTAGTCAGTTGGATCTCAGGAATTTGGCAAATTTGTTAACATTGAAAAGTTAAACTGAAATACAGCGATTGAAAATGTGATCACTTTGAAATAACAATGTGAATTTTACAACATAAAATTTTCAGTGGCATTATTATTTGAAATGCTGGTGGCACATATTTACTCCCATATGCGTCTAAACTATTCTGTCAAGTACATTTTATGGAAAATGTTACTTGAGTAAATGCAACAGTAAATTGAATACAACAACCCACCTGTGCATACATCATATACAATTTGTTTAGCTAAATGATATACATGTATTTCACTTTTGTCGGAAGCCTCCCATTGGGAAAACAACCTTTTAGCAATGTTGGTTTGAAAATATATCATGAAAATAGTTATGCTCGTGAGCACAGCATACATAGGACGTCTGGCAACCTGTTTTCTGGGTTTGGTCATGTGACATTCCACACTTAGTTTGCTGTCTATTTCCATAGTTTAAACCATAAATATATTCAATTCAAGGTTATTAACAGTATACAGTGCTTTCACAACAGCCACAGCTATATCAAAGGGCTGTCCGCAAAACAATATTAATATTATTATTATTAATACTACTACTACTACTCCTAATAATAATAATAATAATAATAATAATAATAATAATAATAATACAATCATAAGTAACCAAACAAAATCTCCATTCAAAATATACCATAGCTCACTTTGAAGTCCCACTTCGTGTACTTGAAGTGCAGTTTTATTCTCCCTTGTTGTCTCTTGGTAGATGATGATAGAGGAGGGAATTGAAGTCTCCTTTGACCTCTCCACTCATCCACTCAGACACACACATGTGCGCGCGCACACACACACACACACACACACACACACACACACACAACACACACACACACACACACACACACACACACACACACAACACACACACACACACACACACACACACACACCACACACACACACACACAACACACACACACAGAGAGTTAAAAATTAAAAAAAAATGTAATGACCGACCGACTTATTGCAAATGTTTGCAGAGATTGTCAGCTTAATTTGCAGCATCAAATAGCAAGATTCACTTCTATGGCATTGCGTAGTACTGCGCTTTACCACCAGGTGTCAACATTCATCTACTCTCATTCAAGCTTATTAAACTCCTCCTTCTCCTGTGGCCCCCCTAAACTCAATTCCCCTAAACAGAGTTATAGGCTGCAGTCCCCCTTTGTGTCTGACCTCAGCCAGTCTATCATTACCTTTCTTTGAGTTTGTCAAATAGGTCAAACCTGGTCTACAGGCTTGTTTGAGTGACTTTTTCTTTTGTTGTTTCTGTTGTTGACAACTGCGTCTGACAAGAACAGTGCTGAGACATTTATCCCCAGACACTTTTTGTTCAAAAACAGCTGGTCAGAAGTCTTGATGGGGTTTAAGGCAAGCAAAATTTGTACCACTGTTGATGATTGACTGAGAAAATTGTTTTGCTGTATTTGTGTGCACCCAAAGTCACCTGGGATAGGCTCCAGCACAATTTGTAATCTTACCAGCGCAAAACTGTGCCAAACAAATATGAGTGTTCATCTGAGATGACACGCAGTGGCGACCCCTAACCGGACAAGCCGAAAGAAAGAAAAAAGAAAGTGAGGATAAGTGCTCCAGAGAATGGATGGATAGATGCATTTGTGTGTGTATTCACATTCACAGTGGGAGTATGTATGTGTGTAATGCACACAAACCTTGGCCACACTGCTGAAGGTCAGTCATGCTAGAGGGCTTCTTCCTTTTGAGCTTCAGCATTTCTAATAACGGTGAGGCTGACCACAGTGTGAGGACTCTTATTGTTTTGCAACTTGATTCTCTATTTTGCTGATGGAAGGACAGCACAAGAAAGAGCCCAAGAGATTGAGCAAGTAATAGAATATGTAATTTTTTTCATGCTCATATCTCACATACAACCCCACAGAAAAACATCAGTACCAATTAAATGGGAAACGTGGGTGAGCATATCATAATTGACTGTGGATGGCTTTATAATTTCTCACCGCAGTGTAAAGTCACATGTCAAAACCGGATGGTATATTTTGAGCAGTCAAATGCAGGAAGAAACGCTAAAGGGTGAGTGCGATGCATGGAGGGAGAGACCAGAGGAGGCTGACATTTGTTTTCAGATTTACAGACCTCACTGCTCAAGCTCGGAGTAAAGGGAGAGAGGAGCAGAGGGAGCTAATTAACACAGAGCACACCAGTCAGACAGCGTGAGTGATTCTGATCCTGCAGCGCTGTCACGCTTGCCACAGTGCCGACAACCCAACCAAAACCGCCTCTGTTGCTCCAGCGTGCCTCTTCCCAGATCATTTAAGGTCGCTGCTTGCCTCAGTGGCCAGTTTTCACATAACCCTAAATTTACAGCACGCACACACACTCAGAAATAACCCAACGGTGATGCAGCTTAATTATCTCTGCTTTACGATCAGATTTGACTTTTTTTTCTTCTTTTTAACAAAAGGGTTAATCCATCTTCTTGGCACATTTCGTTCTTTTGGTATGTTAACATCGCCATGGGATAAGGAAAAGGTATCATGAAGACTATTTTCCACCAAACAATAAACTCTAATCCAATATTAGTGTCATGGTCCTGTCGCACCAGCTTTGGCTGGGCGGGTCCCAGCACACCGGCGCTGATTAGGAGGCGCACACCTGCACCTCATCCTCATTGATTAACCCCTGTATTTATAGGACCCAGGGGACGAGTGGTCTTCGCCAGATTGTTTCAACTCATGCCCGTTCCTGGACTCCCGTATTCTTGATCGTGAACCCCGGTGTACCGACCTCCGCCTGTCGTCCGACCGACCCTGTAAGCTTGACGTCTTTGAAACTCCTGTGATCTCTGATCGATCTCCCATGTACCGACCCCTGCTTGCCCGCGGACCTGCTCTCTACGTCTGACGTATTAGTTACCGCTGCTCTACTTGACTGTCTGCCTGATCCCCAACCTTGGAACAAATAAACACTTTTCCCAAACTGCCTCTGCATCTCCGGAGTCCTCCTCCATACCGAAGGGTCGTGACAATTAGTCCATTCCTTTTCCCTTATGAAAAGTTGTAAGTTCTATCAAAACAACTTGGTGTGGTTACCCTTTGGTTTCCCTTTTGAGGGGAATACATTACAATCTGTTATTTGGTCTGCAGCAATTATTCAGTATTGCTAGCTGGGAAATACTTACTGGCCTGCTGGACTATGAAGGTCATCGTCATGCGCCATCCATGGAATCATATGCACTCATTTAGTTTTGAGATAATTGCTCACACTCACAGCAGCTGAAAAGAGTATTTAATAATCTTGTCATTAAATGTATTTCCAAAGGTGATATTGACCTGAAAATTCCACCAGAGGTTCAGAAGAACACAAATAATCAATACATACAAAATAGAACAAGTGAAGTTGTGTGTAAAATCTGGAATGACACAGCAAATAAATATTGAACATGCTAGCTGGTATTTATTTAATACGCTGTACAAAAGCCTTTGTTTGCAATGGCAGTTTAAGGATGTCTCCTGTATGGAGAAACTAGTCATATGTATTGCTCTGGTGTGACTTTGGCCCATTCCTCCACACAAGCAGTCTTCTAAACTTGGCTTCTTTTCTGAACCTTGAATTTCACTTCTTACCATAGATTTTTAATTGAATTCAAGTAAGGTGATTGGCTGGACAATTCTAGGAGCCTTATTTAATGTATCTTTGAAACCAGTTGTTTCTTTGGCAATATGTTTTGGATGAATATCCTGCTGAGATGTCCACCCTCATTTCTTTTTCATCATCGTCCTAGATGGCAACAGATTTTTTTTCAAGAATGTCTCGGTACATTTGCCCTTTTGTCATTCCTTAAAAAAATGTGACGTCTACCAGCTAAAAAGCACCCCCCCACCTTCATGTTCCCTCCGCTAAACTTCACTGTTGTTATCGTGTTTTTAGTGTGATGTGCAGTGCCATTATTCCACCAAACATGGCCTGCATTATGACATCTTAATAGTTACATTTTGTTCTCATCTCACCTATCTCTATTCTCCCAGTTTAACTGTCTTGTTCAAATGTTTTTCAGCAAACTTTAAACAAGCTTTGACATGCTTTTTTTTTTTCAGCAATGTGGTCTCGCGTGGTGAGCGTGCATACAAGCCATGGCAGTGAAGTAAATTACTCAGGTTTTTTTTTTTTTGTGATAACAGTACCTGCTAATTCTAGGTATTTTTGAAGTTCTTCACAGGTGGCCCTTGGCTCTTGGAAAACTCTTCTGATTATTCTTTGCACTCCTGTGTCAGGAATCTTGCGAGGACTATTAGATTGAGTCAAATTTATAGCGGTATGATTGGCTTTCCACTTACATATCGCAACCACAACCAAGCTCAATGGAATGTTCAGAAGCTTAGATATGCACCCATAACCATGGCCATTTGTGTTGGTCTTAAGACAGCTCTCTGCGCTGACCCATCACAAGATGTGTCCTGACTCACACCATGGCAATGAGATCATTTGTTAGCCATCACTTAGGACTGAAGCAAGCTTATATTCGTTTGCACTGACAAAGAGGCTGGATCGCTGTTTGATTATTGATGGATAGAGAAAGTGTTGTCTTGGGTTTTTATGCCTTTGTGCACCTTTCTTTCTTCATGTGGTCGGTACTTTTTTCCCTGTGTCATTTCGCATTTTTACACACCACTTCATTTCTGATCTTTTTTTCTTTGTATGAATTACTTACTTTATGATATATTATTATATTAGTAATAGGAATTACTAAATCTATTGAAAGTTCCAGGTCAATAGCACCTTTGGAAGTATATTTTATTGAGAAAAAAAGGTGACGTGTTTAATACTTACTTCAGCCGTTTTACACATTTTTCTTAAATATCTCTAACACTATAAAAAAAGGTCACCATCATAGTACACCAGCGGGGAACTTTCAGAGTTGGAAATTCTATTCTTGTGCAAAATTCATTATAGGTACAGAAATGGCTTACAGGTGATCACAGCAAGGGCAAGGGTGCTGCAAAATTGCTCTGACAAAAAAATCTCACAGCAAATGGCAGCTGTTAAATACACCATTTGCTTGAGCCTTTTTACCTAGAGAAAGTGCCAGCAACACGTTTCGTGCATCATATCTGGTGGTTCTCAGAGATGTGAGCTTCCACACACCAGAAAGGTGCAAAGGCAGTGCTTCATTTTAACCCTGGCACTTCCTGTCCTCGCTGAGTTCATGGCTGTTCTTCCCAATGAATGCACATGCATGCTTACTACATTTCTCTGTACTGCAAAAATATCCATCCATCCATTTTCTTAGCCGCTTATCCTCACAAGGGTCACGGAAATACTGGAGCATATCCCAACTGTTGTCAGGCAGGAGGCGGGGTACACCCTGAACTGGTTGCCAGCCAAATGCAGAGCACATAGAGACAGACAACAGTTGCACTCACAATCACACCTTGGGTCAATTTAGAGTGTCCAATAAATGTTGCATGTTTTTGGGATGTGGGAGGAAACCGGAGTGCCAGGAGAAAACCCACGCAGGGACGGGGAGATCGTGAAACTCCATACAGGTGGGGTCAGGATTGAATCCAGGTCCTCAGAACTGTGAGGTCAACGTTTTACAGCTGCGCCACCGTGCCATCACTGTAAATATTGTAATCTCATTCTGGACTAATCGTACATGAATTCGTTAACATTTTGCTCTTCTCCTTATGGCCCCGTCACACCATGACGTTCTGGCCAGCGACCTATAGCGTTTGAGGAAACGTTGGTAGTCGCCCAAGGTCGGCGGGATAGCTCCAGTGTAGCGTTGTTTCCATGCCAGTGAACGTCAATGATCGCTGGGAATCGGCGGAGAACGCCAGTCCGGAAAAAAAGTTTTGAACATGCACAAAAGTTCTCACCGAGACCAGCGTTCATCAACGTTTAATTTTAAACACTGCAGAAGAACATCCGTGGAACGTTTTACTAAGGTTTGCCGAGCGTTGCACGCGTTTGCCTATCGTTAGTCAGTCGTAACTCTAGCTTTACTTGCTTGTTACTTAATCATTTGTTTTGCAGTGAACGACTCACTGGCAACCTGTCAAAGCCCACTGAACAATCCCCTATAGCGCACACAGCGTGTAACCAAAATGAAACGAACATCGTTTGGTGTCCATTGAGCGTCATTCGAGCGTTTCCCGAACTTCCATGCATATGGGTATACAAACCGATGCTTTGTAAAAGGAAGGTCCATTTAATATTAAGCTACAGTAGAGAGCACCTCGTGTGGAAGATCCAGAAAGCAGCCTTTCTTTTTCGAGGAAAAACTCCACCAGACTATCCTCAACAGCTCGGTCCAGGATCCTGCAATCCTTTCTCTGATTCTTTTGTCTCTTTGTCGGACCGTTGTCACTGGGGTTTGCAAGGTGTTTTTGGTCCCCAGGGGGTGTCATGTGGTGCGTGACTTCGCGGACGTGCTCTTCCTCCTGCTGTTGTTTTTCCTCCAAACGCATTGCTCGTGATGAAAGAGTCTTAGCTTTCTTACTAGCAGCGCTAGTTGCTGAAGTCCGCGCCCTAACTTTTTTTCTTTTCGGCGGCATGATGCTCACTGTTCTAACTCACGACAACAGCTGAAGTTACTATGGACTTTCCAATGTTTTAGTGCCGGTTCCACTGCAAAAATTACACGGCAGCAAAACGCTTTTCTGTCGTTATTCACCCATTGGTCAGACGCTCAACACACTCGTCTTATGTTGACAAATCGCTCGTTGCGCTCCAATGACGCGTTTGCACATGCTAATGGTTTTTAGGGGTATCTTATTTGGTCGCTGTTACACGCTTTTCGTGCGTTAGACACACGTTAAGTCATGCGTTAGACACACGTTAATCACACGTCACATGTGTCATCCACGTTTGAGAACGCTGAAAAATAGAACGATTAAAATGTTCAGAGGACGTTGACCAGAACGTCATGGTGTGATGGAGCCTTTATATCTGGAAGGTAAGCGCTCTACTTTCATAATATCATCTAAAAAACAACAAACAATTGCACCCCAAAAAGGGATTAATACACTGTTTCGGCATCTAGTTGTACTGGGCTTTAAAACGAAATGCATCAGTACTGTATTTGTGTTTTGGCCATGAGATGAGGTCCACTGGGCAGCTTTGCACTGCATAATTTTGTGGGCGCTGCCATCACCTCTTACGACACTTTGGCCAGAAGGAATGAGTGTAGTTTCTGTGATTGTGAAGTATTCTCTCCTAAGCAACTGGCCTGCAGTGGGGCCATCTGTTTTTGAGGCCAGGTGCACATCTGGGGATTTGTTTACTCCTTTCATTCGGAATCAAACAGGGTTATTATTGTTAATTTGTGTACCGACGTTAAGTTTATAATCGCTCACCCACTCATGCATGTTGAACACCCTCAGTGGTGCTTACATCCCCTCATGCAGGCAAGCAATTTGTAAGAGGTATGTGTGAAAATATTTGAAGTGGTGGCCATCTCATTTTGTGCCACCACTTTTTTGACCTCCCCTAAAAAGGAAAAGGTCCCTGGAAGGGTTTAGTTAAGCAAAAACTGCTCCTATGTGCTCCATTTGAACTTGAATTTAAACAGTTAATGTCACTGCTGTAATAAATTAACAAGGTTCGATTCAGAAACAGTTATGATCTTCGAAACAAATACACTTTGTCAATACGATGAATTCTATCAGTCGTAATATTGTCCTTACAATACAAATTTTCATTGAGACATTATGGGACTTTATACTGCATGCTGTATTTTATCCATCCTTTTTCTGTCCAGCCATTTTTATATACACCCCATCCACATCCATCCGTTTTCTGTACTGCTTTTTCTGTTGAAGGTCGTGTGAGTGTGTGAGTGTGTGTGTGCGTGAGTGCATGTGTGCACTCCCTTCCCTGACCCTGTTTTTATGTTTTCGTGTTTTAGCACTCCTTGGCTGAGCTTTGTACTCAAGAGGCAAGTTGATTTCCTTTTTTATTGTTTTTGTTAACAACGGGACCAAAGTACCAACAGTTGATACCCATCCATTATCTGAGCCGCTTATCCTCAAAAGAGTCATGGGAATGCTGGAGCCTATCCTAACTATCATGTGCAGGAGGCAGGGTACACCCTGAACTGGTTACCAGGCAATTCCAGGGAACATAGAAACAGACAACACTTACACACACACTCATAATCACACCACAGGGCAAATTAGAGTCTCCAATTAATGCATGGTTTTGGGATATGGGACAAAACTGGACTGCTCGCAACAAACTGGCAAAAGCAAGGGGAGAACATGCAAACTCCACAGAGGCGGAGCCAGGTATTGAACCCGGGTCCTCAGAACTGTGAGGCGGACGGCCTAACAAGTCGTGCCACCATGTCACCCAGTTGACACTATTAATGATTATAATAATAATGCTTGGATAGGAGGAAACCTTCATATTAACTTCATATCGAACTCTTCCCCATTCATGGTCATGTGTGCCATGCCTTCAGAAAAACTGGATACATGCAGTCCCAGATCTGCACACACTTACACTGGCACATTCCTAGCCCATTACTGTTCCCATGGCTGCCGGCCTCATCCAGATTGGTTGTCAAGAGAGCAGAGGCAGGCTGAACTTGCCTAATCTGCTTACTGTCACTCTGGCAGCACACCCACTCCACTTTTTGCCTTGTGCCTTAGTGTGGCCATAACATAGGCCAGTACAGAGGAGGGAAGAGAGTCCGATCCCTTAAAATTCTGGCATTCAAGTGGTCTTCACCTATTAACTCTGGAAGAATTATGACCTTAAAATTGACTGCAAACGTGAGCCACACAAGCCTGTAGGCAAAATAGACTAATAAATATTTATTGACACAGAAACCCCCAGCCAAGCTCCCTAACTAAGAATCGAGCCATCTCAGTCCCAGAAGGGTGGAATTAGAGCTACAACTTATTCCAAGCACTTTTAGATGTTGGCCTTCATTTGCACTAACTCCATCCACATTTTCCCAGATTAGCCTTGGGATCCACCACAGCAATCATTCACATTTTGAGATATTCAATGAGCAGGATCAGTGAACAGTACATGGTTCCAGTGGTGTGTCTCAAAGGCTTCAGAAGGTCTCAAATGCATAAACATAGATTTTACCAATTGGCAAGCAGATGGAGGGACAAATATAGAATCAATGACACACAGGTACTAATGCAATGATTCTCAACCAGTGTGCTGTGGAACATTAGTGTGCCGTGAGAGCCCTTCTCGTGTGCTGCATGAAATTATCAAATTTCCCTTAATTGGTCAAAATATTATTTATTTACAACCAATAATTTATCTTTGTTCATCTATCTATAAAGACAGACAGAATAAATAAATGCTTCTATTAGCTGGCAGAACGTGCATAATTGACTTATGTGTCCACTTTTTGTGAGGTTTTTGTTTGGTGGTGTGCCATGAGATATTTCAAATGTAAGATATGTCCCTTGGCTGAATAAAGGTTGGGAATTACTTCACTAATGTACACAGCTTCATAAGCAGGAAGTCCGCAACAAAGTCTACCTTTGTTACCAGAGTTATTTGAGGCACAGGGAATTGCTTGAGGGTCTGCGTTGACTGTAGGTTTGATGGGTTTGGGTCACCAAACTGTGTTTTTCTTTTGTATTTGCTTTTTTAAAAAAAAATCTGATTTCAACAATATACAGTCAGGTCCATTTATACTGGGACATCGTCACAATTTTCTTTTTTTTTCTTTGACAAAAGGATAACTTCTGAAGTAAAGGGTGCTAATGCAAATTTTCCTATTGCCAAACGAGATCGATCATCAATGGGGTTAGGATTGGGAATGGGGACGAGGTGGGTTGCAGACATCTCTCCTCTTACAAATTATTATTTAGGAAAATAATCACTCTTGGTGCCCCCCAAACCCAGTTCTGATGCTCGACTCTAAATGGATGCATGCCAGTCTGTGCATTCCAGACTTCGGGTGGTAATCGACTGCATAGTATTTGCAACCAAGTATTAAAAATGTTTTCATTTAAAAAATGGGAGGCTTATATGCAAACTATTGTTGGTTGTACACCACTGACCTGATTCCGATGTAAAGTAAAGATGAAACTCTGCAGTTAAAGCAAATCTTGTTCATTCAATTTAAATTCTGTCTCCGTACAGCCAAAATGATGAGAAATGTGTTTGATGACCTAATATTTATGGACTGCCAACATGTTACTTGTTGCTCGAATAGCTGAGTACCTCTACATTCGCTACATTAACCAAGGCACAAAAAACTTCCAATAATAAGCCCAACAATGTTTGCCAAGCATCAACAGTACAGTTGGCATTGAACACAATGGTACTCCAACTACAGTTGTGTCTGTAGGAGCCAAGTGGAACAGTGCGCCTCGTGAAGCCAAAAATGCATTGGTTGTAGATAAAAAAACAAAAAACAAACACTCTACAGTCATTTTAGGAGGCAGAACGTGATGTTCTTCCTGTGCTTGTGCAATAGGCCAAGATCCATTCTTGGTTTATTTGTATCTGCTCATTAACCACATTATCATCTGCATAGTCTTTGGGGCTTCCCTCTCCGAGTCCATCGTCATCCGCGCTGCTGGCTAGGTAGTTTGGGAGCCATCACCCTGTCAGAGCTCAGCTTTGCTACTGGCAGCATGCAGGCAAACAGCATCCAGATCGCACATTAGCAACTGTACTTGCAGCTGAAACTGCCACCGCCGCTTCCCTGAATCATTCCATTAGAGTCACAGCTGAGTGAATGAGTGAACATGAAAAGAGGCAATTTATTCACATAATTACATTGGACTTATCTTCACTTCAGGTTTCATCTGCATACCCTTTAGCAGCAACATCATAGCCTGTCAAATATTTATGTGTCGTGATTATGTCTGTACACTGCTACCTGGTCTTCAGCACATTTCTGAGGTTGAAAAGGGTTGCTTCATTTCTGTGGGGAGACCTCAGTTAGATACTGGTTGTGTAAAGTAGCTCACACATACAAAAACACATTTCCGACTCTCTTTCAATCAGATTTTCACTTTTATTATTTATTTCAGCAAAAGATGAAATCTGAGCTGTCATCAGTGAAAGTCGTCTATTGACATGGCCTACATTCCAATTTGTCTTATGCCAGCAATCTATTTTAAGTTAGCAACAATGACTCATTACCCAGAGGAGACTGAACTTGCACAGCTATTGTCCTCCTTCATCCTAATAGTGCCATCTTTTCCTGTGTAGTTACTCTTGTGTTACCTTTTTTTGTTGGCCCAACCTCCCTACACAATTGGCTCCTGGTCCAACAACGAGGCCTGCATTGTACTTTTGGGTTTATTTCAGGACTATTTCAGGCGAAAGATGATGAGGTGGTTATATTTTTGCACAAGTGCAGCTACACAAGCCTGAATATTTATGAGCCCTGAGTATTTCAAAAATGAAACTTGAAATCCAAAAGAGCAGTGCATTTTTTGATCGTGTGAATAGTAGTGTTGCATGCAGCGGCCTGTGAATCATGGCAGCTTGTTGCCTCATGAAAAGGCAGCGCTAGATAAACTGTGAAATATTTACAGACATCTCCACTTGCCCAGCACAACACACCAGGGTTTTGTCAGCTTTCGAGGCTCTGCGTGTTGTTGGGATTTCGTGCATGTCGGACAGCTATAGAGGTGTCAAGGGGATGGTTGTGAGGTGAGTGAGGGGTGGGGGCCAATAAATTTTGCACGTACACCTCCTCACAAACCTCTCATTCTTTTGTTAGCACCATTTGCATACAGCTTTATCTGTACATATGTGTATGGGCAAACATGAATCTCTCTTCATGCGTGGATGTTGAGTGGAATTGTGTGTGTATGTGTGTGCGTGAGCGCGTGTGCATTTGTGTATGTTTTTATATATATATCTATACATGTGTGAGGCTTGTTCCCAGCCATCCGAGCGGACAGGTGTCAGGTCGTATCAACCCACTGCTCTGGTGACCAGGTGAAAACCTGGAGGAGAAAAGGTGAATCAGCGGGGAAGCAGAACTGTTCTGCTCACTCAACCGTTACCCAAAACACATGATTGACATGAGCATGTGCACACGCACACACACGATTACATAACTAAATCCCTCACACGCAAGCACACACCTCATCTTGCTTGCCTTCTTGTTTTTTTTTCCATTTTCTGTCCCCACCCCCATCTTCACCTCCCTTTTATCATTACTCTCTGCTTTGTTTTACCTTTAGGTGCCACTGCAACAGGAGAAAGGAGGACCGCCTCGAATCACAGTTGTGTTAACTACAACTGAGTGTGACATGTGGTGGGATGAGATCTATGTAGTGGAGAGCCTTGGTCGACTTGCTCCATCTTCCCATGCTCACTGCTCCTCCCATGAATGCATGTAAGCAGTGTTTGGATAGTTTGCCATTCTAATGGGTGGAAAATATTATCAGTCCATTGGGTTGTGAATGACACAATTCTACATTAGAGGTCATGGTGGCTAAACATATGCATAAATGGATAGATACACAGATTTATAAACAAACATACAATAAAAAGAAAACACCCACCAAATCGACTATATGCCTCCTGCTAATTACACTTATATTTTTACACTTGTGCTTGCTTTGGCATTGCTTAGGCAAAAGCAGCTAATTGATTTGCTCATTTTTTCGTAGTTGGTCCGTTACTGATTATCTTGGATGCCCGACTGCCCTATTGAGTATTCACTGAATTACAGAGTCTGGCACAAGAGATGGGGTATACACTCAGATTAGTACTGTCACTCTTGGGTGGATGAATCCATATCATTTAACTGAGAAAGTTTTAACAACGGGGGAAAAAATTGACTACACACCTCAGAAGAGCACTTATTAATGAGTTCATACAGTAGCTGCACATGTAAGCTTCATGTTCATCTTGTTTCCCTACTCTATCTATCTATCTATCTATCTATCTATCTATCTCTATCTATCTATCTATCTATCTATCTATCTATCTATCTATCTATCTATCTATCTATCTATCTATCTATCTATCTATCTATCTATCTATCTATCTATCTATCTATCTATCTATCTACATCTTCCTTACAAGTCAAAGGGTTTGGATTGGAATATTGGCTCAGCTGTTTCTCTGTGAAGTTTGAATGTTCTCTGTTTGTTCTTGAGGTACTAGGCTTCCCCTGTCATTCCTAAAACATGTTCATCAAAAAGGACACAATTTGCTGTTGTTGTTATTTGTCTTCCTAGTTGCATTTGAGATTAACTGAACTTTTTGGTAATACCATCTGCAAATGTTTTCCATATATCTGATCTTTGAGGGTTGATGTACATTCAAATTTGTATATCTTTTATTTAGTTCCTTCAGAGACAGTGTGAGGTCATGATGCTGCTTGGATGCACTTCTTAGAGTTTAATGCACTCTGGAGCTTCAAAGGTGCGTCAGAGGATATAAGTCACAATGGTTCCCTTCCCGTTTGGTGTCAAGGTGATTTACGGTGCAGCATTGGACACACTGAGTCATACTGTGTAAAGAACTAGTATGTGGTCCTGCTGGCTGCTGAATCAATTCATGAAGTAGCTGGGGAATCAACCAATTTTATTGGTTGGACAGAAGTTTTAAACTGAAAGAACAAACGATAACTTTTGCCTGAGCTGCCACGAACAGTAATTAGAGTGCACTCGACTAAATTAGCCTCGCAAAACTTGCAGTCCCTTGACACTTGTGTTAAGTGGAAAGCTTGCTAGCACACAATAGACTCTTGTCAACTCCTTTTTTTATCTCCTACCAGCGAATGAAAAACAATTTGACATTCTCATCTTCAGGTCATTCTTTTGTTTTGAATTCCTCCATCTTCTATCTCCTTTCCTTTCTCACTCAGCCATAAATTATATGAAAGAAATTACAATAATTAATAATAATTATAAGAAAGTACATGAAATCTCAAGCAACATACATGTACGAAAGTAAGGGGACAAAAAAAACAATTCCGCCTTATAAGCATGTAGGAAATTTAAATAGAAAACAAGTTAGAATGTATGCATTCTGTTGTACCAGACTCTGGTTCTCAAGAAAGAGTCAATAAGGCAGCCAGGCATCCAATAGAATCTCTGACACACCATCCACAAAGAAATTGGGAAGTCAATCACTTGCTTTTGCCTAAAACAATGCCAAGCAAGCAGAGCTGTTAAAATGTAAATGTAATTAGGAGCAAGCATTCATGATCACTCTTTGAAGTACACTGTGCAATATACATTGACAGACAGACAGATAGCAAGTTAAATGCATTACCTGTTACTGGAAATGTTTGAGTCCAGGATCATAATGGACCTTTGCGACCCGTCAATCACTCGTACAATAATAGCCAATCAGATAGCCGCATTATCTTAACCCCTGGCTTGACACGACCCGCTCGCCAGATTGTCCCACGAGCAATGCTGGTTATCAGTAGTGTGCGCTTGGAAAAGTTAATGTTCCGAAGAAAATGGTCCTCCGATGCACTTGGGGAACGTTCAATTCTGGTGAAAGATATCCTGCCAGGTTACAAGGGGCCCGGTTGATTCATTTTCCAAAGCCAAAAACACAGTTGACGAAGTGTCAATGATGGATTAAAGCTTGCGGAAGAGTGCACGTACAACTACATGTGGACAATATCAACAAACACAAGGCTGTATGTTCGAAGGTAAGTGAGGGAGAAGTATCTTCTCTGAGATTGATTTAATTATTATCAGTGCTTTATACGTTGCAGAAGAACAACTTTCACTTTGTTAGTATATCACTGATTTGCTGAATGAAGTGTGTAATGTATTATGCCAAAGAGTCTGGTTAGTGATACTAAATGTGCGATGTCATGCAAGAGAAATGTCTGTTTGCCTTTTTGTATAACTCAAACTAATCACTTGTCAAATTCTGCTAAGACTGTTTAAAAAATCTGGTCGATCGCTACAAATATTGTCTGGAAGCAGTGAATTTTACTAAGGGACATTTCATCAAATGATCAAACCATTAAAGATTTTGTAGAGTGAAAATAAACATTTCTTGCAAATTTGACACACCACAGAGAATTGTGTCCTTAACAACCCTGAAAAATTGGAATAAATCACCAAGTATTTACAATGAGGCTCCAAAATCATGAAAAATAGAGCCGTCTCAGCTGTCAGATGCTGTGGGAGTGTCCGCTGAATCCACTGAAAACATCCCTACTCGACCTTCACGTGTCACTCAAATACTGTATATACTTAGCTGTAGAGTCTATAGTGTGACCCACAGGCTGAATAACAAATGCTGTTTTTTTTAATAGATAGTTAACTTTCCCTGAAATGTCTCTGTTATGTGGATCCACGCACGACCCAAACTCGAGTGAGGTGATATTTTATTGGGTGAGGCTAGTGAGCTACCATGCCAAAGCTGGTCTGGCTGCTTGCAAATTGATGGGCAAGTGAGCTAGTGGCTAGCCGGCTAGCTGGCTAGAGATGGACAATGTACTTTTTACTAACTCACAATTGCATTGGATAACCACTGATGGAATGAGGATGCTCAGTACTTAGATAGTGGGGGAGGCAAAACTCGTGCCAGGAAGATAAGTTGGGCTTGGTTTCAGCCTTCCCCAAAAATCCCGACAACTTAAAGGTTAAAAATTAGCTTTAGGTGTATGCTGTTTATAAACAATTCCTTACTAAAATTTTCAGTGTTACGTTTTCAGCACTTATCTTCAAATATAATTTTTGGATTTAGAATCAAATAACTATATTTGCGTGACAGGGCTTATAAAAACCCACAATAAATGTATAAGACATTCTTGCCAATGATGAGTAAAGCATCTGCCTATTTTACTGTGGATCCCTCCTTGTGACTCCTCCTTTCACAACACTTGGAGTGTATACATGGATCTTCATAAAATGTGTTTTTCTGCTGTTTTAACCCATCACACTAAAGAACACAAGCAAGTGCCACAGACACAGATCAGCAAAGACCATGACCCGAGTGGCAATCAATGATACCAAAAAATGGATGAATGGATGGATGGATGAACTAAATCATGATCAATTTTACAGTTTCATCAGGTAACTGCTTTTTCTATAACAAAAAATTATTTTTCTAATGTATTATCATGTACAGAAATTTAGGTTTGTCAATTTATTAATTTAAAATAAAGGTATTTGCTTCAGAGTCACTGATTGTGTATTGGTACACATGCCTTACTTTGGTGTGGGCAGAACGGGATCAATTCTGGTTCAGTGATATCGATATATGCCTTCTGACTGACTGGCGACCAGTTCAGCGTATAGTCCACCTTTTGCCCGATGTTTGCTGGGATAGGCTTCAGCACTCTTGTGACCCTTGTGCGGATAGGTGCCTTGGGAAATGGATGGATGGACTTTGCTACAAGCTGTTATTGCTGTGTTACTGCTGTGGCTCCTCACGGTGTCATGAATCAAATAGCAAACCTGACGATAAGTGAGGTAGCTCTGTAAGCACTTACACACAGTGTTATTTAAGACTTAACGGTTAAATAATTTCCGTTTTAATTAATAAACAATTCTCTAAGCTTAATTACTTCAATATCTGAGTTATTTAAATGACTTTGGTGGATGTAATGATTGGGCTAGTCATTCGCATATTCTCGTACGACATCTTGATGCTTTTGGTTCTTTATGTTGGGATGGCAGTTGAAAAATTAGCTCCAGATCTGTAACTGACCAGCTAGGAAATGATCACTGTCAAAAGTGACGAAAATAAATCTTTACTAAAAATCCCAAACTGCTGGTTTTTCCAAATAACGGATGTAACTGGATAGAGATTTGAAACATAGATGAAATGAGGCCTACTTTGTAAGAATCAAATCATAATAATTTATGCTTATGTAAATCAAAAGGAAATTTAGGATGAAAACTTTGACTCTTTGGTAAGAAAATCCTTATATTGTTCTTCTAGTTGTTGCAAAAAAATTATGTGTAATGACATTTTCAGATTTTTTTCAATGGTGGCGTCCGCTAGAGTCATCTCATTCCTTACCACGCCGTGGGCAAACTGTCAGATTTACGTCACACTTCGCATAAAATTACTTTTATAGTCGTTCATCAAGTGAATCTACCTGTCAGTCATGTCAAAATCCCATGAATGTCTGATTTTGGATGAACTCGGGTAACGTTTTGATACTTTGTAGTGAGAGCAAAGAAGAGTCCTGCATTGAACACAGAATAAATTGACTTATTTCAGTCCCTAATAGTGAGATAAAGATGACAGAATCAAAACAAAAAAAGAAAAACTATATTGATCATTAGCATGTAGTCACGTCACTTCCTGTATCCGCGAATCTTCTAAGCAGTGAGCTGACAGCTTTCAAACTTAGCCTAGCATTTGGCCTGTCTACACAAGTTTTCGAGAATTTATTCTCCACTGTGAGAACCACGTTTTCAGACTAAAGCACAGGGTGCTGGGTATGTGAATCGCGTATGTTTTTTGAATAGTAAAAATGTTCCCTCCTTTGCCCCATGCCAACCAAAAATCCTCCCATTAAATATGCTCTGGGTCAACACTGATCTCAATTATTGGCGATAGGTCCCCTTTTTTTGGGCTCGACTACTACTTGTCCCTGAAAATATCTGTGCATGCTCATGAAAGTGTTTATCTGTAAAATCAGAGAAGTACTGTTGCCAGATTACCCAGATACCAGTTTCCTGCACATTATGAATTCACATTAATAAATCAGCAGACCCCTAAAAACAAGTTGAGACAGAACAATATATTATGACTACTTTTATCCCCCATGTACACACTACGTTGCCCACACGCCTCTTGCTTGTCCCCCAGAAATAGTTAAGTTCATAGCAGGGAACTCAGATGGCTAAATTTAAACACAGTGTTCAACGAAGCATGTTGGCAAGGATTTTCAGGTTATCACTCTGCTGCCTGGAACATCCCGTACTTGAGTCCCTTCTCAAGTGATGGGGGTGATTTTGAGTGAAAAGCTCTGGAAACTTCTTTGATTTTGATACTATTGTTGAAATTCTTTTAGCTACACAGCTTTAAATTGAAGGTATTGAACAGTATATAACAGCCACTGACAGAAATGGGTAATCAGCAATAGAGAAGGCAACCAGTTCAGGGTGTACTCCTCCCCAATGATAGCTAGGATAGGCTCCGGCACTCCTGCGAACCTTGTGAAGATAAGCGGCTAAGAAAATGGATGGCTGGATAGTCCATGAATAACCAGAGCAATGGTGCAGCTTTAATTTATTTAAAAATCTGAAATGCTTTCACATTTTATCATAACCTTCTTTTTGCCTGGCATTGCAGTGTAAATGCTCAATACTGAGTTTCTCTCACCCGTATTAGAAAGCTCATCCACCTAACAAGTACTAGTAGTGTGTGCATCCTAACTCAAGCAACACACACGTTCCACTTTCCAACATGCAGTTTCAGTAATAGCTGGTAGGAGGTGTTTGCGTGGGAACAAAGTGTTACACATAGAGTACACTCCTGTTCAGGATGTTACGATAAAATCACACTCTATTATAATATGTCCATACAGAATTTGGAACCTCAGGAAAATGGCCTCTAATATAATGGATATCAGAAAAAAAATAGACCGTCGTGGCTGAACAATGTGCCCAAGTCTGAGGATGCACATGTCTGGAAACACACTGGAACATTGAGTCCCTGAAACTTATCATAACGGAATAGAGATGTAACAATCTTTCACTGTTTCACGGTTCTTGCTTTGCGTTAACGTGCAAATGTTTATTTCATTTTTATTCTCTCTTTTTTTAACTGTATGTACAATATCTTTATGTTATCCATTGCTCCAACTCTCTTTCACTGTATTGTCGTTTAGGGTGGTATATTTTCCCAAAATCATCACAAAACATGATGGTATCATTGATGTTTGATGATGCCAACGATATAAGATTAGAGCATAATAAGACATCACCTTTAGAAGCAAATCACTTTTATTTCTGAAGATAATTGGACATACCCATGGTAATATAGAACAAAATACAAATTATATGAATGGAAAATATATAATCCATCCATCCATCCATCCATCCATCCAACCATCCATTTCCTTAGCCGCTTATCCTCACAAGGGTCACGGAAATACTGGAGCATATCCCAACTGTTGTCAGGCAGGAGGCGGGGTACAACCTGAACTGGTTGCCAGCCAATCGCAGGGCACATGGAGACAGACAACAGTTGCACTCACAATCACACCTAGGGGCAATTTAGAGTGTATAAAATATATAATGTAAATCGAAAATATAAATATGAATCATAAATAAAACAGACCCAGGCTTTGCTCAAAAAATTGCACTTGAACAAATATATTTATATTTGGCACAGCAGTACTGTATGAAGTCATCAACTGACTAAAGAGGCCCCCCAAAACATCTTAAAGGCTGACAAATTTGAATGAATTAATGAAAACAATATACTATAAAGAAAATAAGTATTTGAACATGATACACAATATTGCAAGTTCTCGCACTTACAAATCATGGAGTGGTCTGAAATTTTCATCAAAGGCGCATGTCCACATAGAGAGAAATAATCTAAAAAGAAAAAAATCCAGAAATCACATTGTATGTTTTTTTTTTTAGCAATTTATTTCTGTGATGCAGCTGTAAATAAGTATTTGAACACCTGAGAAAACCAATGTTAATATTTGGTACAGTGGCCTTTGTTTGCAATTACAGAGGCCAAATATTTCCTGTAGTTTTTCACCATGTTTGCATACACTAAGAGGAATTTTGGCCCACTCCTCCACACAGATCTTCACTAGATCAGACGGGTTTCTGGTCTGTCGCTGAGAAGCACAGAATTTCAGCTTCCTCCAAAGATTTTCTATTAGGTTTAGGTCTGGAGACTGGCTAGGCCACGCCAGAACCTTGATATGCTTCTTACAGAGCCACTCCTTGGTTTTCCTGGCTGTGTGCTTTGGATCATTGTCATGTTGAAAGACCCAGCCACAACCCATCTTCAATGCTATGACTGAGGGAAAGAGGTTGTTCCCAGAATCTCACAATACATGGCTGTGGTCGTCCTCTCCTTAATACAGTGTAGTCGTCCTGTCCCATGTGCAGAAAAACACCCCCAAATCATGATGGTACCACCCTCATGCTTCACAGTTGGGATGGTGTTCTTGGGTTGGAACTCATTATTCATCTTTCTCCAAACACGGAATTATGACCAAAAAGTTCCATTTTGGTCTCATCTGACCACAAAACTTTCTCTCATGACTCCTCTATATCATTCAAATGGTCATTGGCAAATTCATGACAGGCCTCGAGATGTGCTGGTTAAAGAAGGGGAACCTTCTGTGCCATGCGTGATTTCAAACCATAACGTCTTAGTATATTACCAACAGTCACCTTGGAAATGGCTAGCTGATAGACAGTTGTTCAAATACTTATTTGCAGCTGTTTCACACAAATAAATCATTAAAAAAAATCATACATTATGATTTCTAGATTTTTCTTTTTAGATTATTTCTCTCACAGTGGACATGCACCTACGATGAAAATTTCAGACCCCTCCATGATTTCTAAGTGGGAGAATTTGGAACATAGCAGGGTATTCAAATAACTATTTTCTTCACTGTAAATACCACTACCCCCTGTGTAGCCAGACTGCAGCGACCTTGGACATGGGAATGAGAACAGGTATCTTACAAATGGCTGATAAAAACAAATTAGTTTTTAGTGTTAAGAATGGTTTCAAATTCAATAACCTTCTTACAATCGTTACAATCGACAAATGAACTTGAGTATTCCTTTTGGCTATATTTAAAGCTGTTTGGGATTGTTAATAACTCCTGAAAGGGAGCTCCCCACCTGTGTGAGATTTTTTTTTTCCTTCATCATTAGTCTATCTCTCATTGAGTGGAAAATTTTGGCAATTTGTATGATCTCCCAAAACAGTGTTTTGAATAGAATGAAACCTGTCATGCTTGTAATATCTGCATAGTTTGACTAAATCTATCCATTGTGTCCATGGTCTATGTTTCTTCCATGCATTTCTTCATTCTGTTCTTAATTGTCCTATTCATTCTCTCACTTTGTGGATGGCTAGCAAATAATTTATTTTTGATTGAAATTCAGGTCCCTTCCCCATTACTCTTCCCCTGCCTCTTCCACGTCTGTGGCCACGATTATTAAACGTTTCGCATAAAGCTCCATAAATTTCTCCTTCCTCTGTCAGAAAGGTGTCAACTTTCTTTTTCTTATTTTGTAGCACTCTTTCTGCATTTAGTGCTTGGTTCATGTATTGTTACAGGCTGCCAGTTGGTTTGTCAACCCAATGTTTTTCAATCCATTGTTTTGCAGGAGTATTTGAATTCGCGTGAAGAGCATTTTTTAACTGCTCTTGATGCACACTTCCTGGAGTGTGATCTTCAGGAATGCCACTGTTTGCTTTAAAACGTGCAGTCATTCTGATTCTATATTCTTCAGATGGTTCATCATTGTTTTGTTTTGCTCTTCCAATGGCAGTATAATTTACTCTTTGTCTAAATCTCGCAGAAGTGCACTCAATTAACCCTTGACCTCGATGATTAAGTTCCCTGTTGGAGTGAGAAAGTACTTTGTTTTTATCTTTTGGATTCCAATCTCCCCTGCCATCCAAAATTTGTTGTACTTCCACACGAGTTAGGTGGTAAAACTTTCTGAAGTCTTCCATTTCCTGGACAAATACTGTTACATCAACTTTATGAGATGTGATACCTTTTATGACCGTTTTCACATCAGCTTGAGTGCATTTTTTTTCTTGTAATCATTTTTTCTGTTTCTTATTTTATCCTGCAGGTTAACTATATATATTTTGTGTGTGTTTAGTGCTGACCAGCAAAGCCATATTGTGTTATCCACAAATGTAGATGTTTTATTTTAGAAGGACATTGGCTTTCTACAAACTCCTAGTCTTAGCACAATAATTTTTGTTCCAGATCTTGGTGTGTCAACTATTTTGCTGTTTCTTTCTCCCCTTTTGGAATCAGTGGTTCACCTAGGGTGACTATACTGACTTCCCCCAGAACAGGGTGACAATTACTTTCTGTTTGAGGTAATTCTCAAGCTTCTACCATAAGTGGCAGAGAATTTTTACCTCTGCATCTTCAAACAGTTGCCACTCAATTTCTTGTTCAAATGAGGGAGTGAACCTCCACTCACACTTTTACACATGCACATGTTTCACGGAGCTCAAGTACATTGAGTACAGACACACGTTGCCCTTTTCTCTGTTTTATAGACTAATTTGTCTACTCGATAGGGACTAGTATTCTCAATGTTTGGTTCTGCTCCAATTGCTCAGACCAGCTAATTCACTGATTCCTCATGAGTGTGTGAGTGTCCTACTCACCAGAGATGTCTTTAGTTCCTTCTCGTCAACACTCAGTCTTCAAACACAAAGCCGAGGCCCATTCCCCGAAAGGGTCTCAAGTGCCGTGGCCATGGTCTTTTCCTGGACATCAAATCAGTCCCTGGAAACCTCAGGTATCTTGAGATCCAGCTCGAAGGACCAAGTAAATGTCAGGTTTATCAATTAGACATTCATTAAACGGGACAAAAAGGAAGCAAAGACACTGGTTCAACTTTGACAGCTTGCGAGGAGAGAGGAGAGGAGCTTTCTCATACAATTCACCACTGCACTCTCTGATTATCATCTCCTCAGCACCTCTATTTCTTTGGTTTCAAGACGCTCCTTATTTACATGGATGTTACAAAAAGGAAATGGGCGAGCAAAACATAGTTGGAAGTGTACTTGTTTGTTTGTTTGTGTGTGTGTGCATGTGTGTGGAACATTGCTGAGTACGTGTGGTCATCATTTCTTTAACAGACAACAGGTGCTCCTGGTTCTAACACTTCTAGTGATTAGATGTTTTTGTTCTTGTGCTATCTCCTGCTAGGGGGCTGCCACGTTATCTAGAGCCATGTAAAGCATTTCTTTATTGGAAGCAGAAGTATAATAATTATATTCACAATTATTCCTACAGGGATGCAATGTAAAGGCAAAGAAATAAGATTAACCAAAATAAGACAAAATATATATGCATGAATGGGGCGGGGTGAGGGGAGGCTAAAGGGAGAAGAGATAGCAAGGGTGGATGACTTCAAATACGTGGGCTCAATAATACAGAGTAATGGAGAGTGTGGTCAGGAAGTGAAGAAACTGGTTCATGCGCGGTGGAACGGTTGGCGAAAGGTGTCTGGTGTTCTACGTGAGAAAAAAAGTCACCGCTAGGATGAATGGCATAGATTATAAAAGAGTGGTGAGGCCGGCCATGATGTACAGATTAGAGACGAGGGAAACAACAGGAAGCAGAACTTGAGGAAGCAGAAATGAAGATGAGGTTCTCACTTTGAGTGAACAGGTTGGATAGGATTAGAACAGCCAAAGTTGGATGTTTTGGTGACAAGGTTCAAGAGAGCAGACTTCGATGGTTTGGAAATATCCAGAGGTGAGAGAGTGAGTATAGTGGTAGAAGGTGCTCACTATGGAGCCGGCAGGCAAAAGAGTGAGAGGAAGACGGCTGATGCATGTTGTGAGGGAAGAAAGGAGAGGAGTTGGTATCAGAGAGGAAGATGGAGGAGATAGCCTTAGATTGAAAAAGATGACACGCTGTGGCGACCCCTAGCGGGACAAGCCAAGAGGAAAAGAAGTGTCACGAACCAACGGTGCGGGGCTGGACCCAAATGCAGGACACTGAGACGAGGGCATGATATCAGGCTCCAGAGAATAAGCTGAGGTCATACATGGTGTAAGCAGTCCGAGAAGGCACAGGCACAACAACGCTAGGCAATAAGCAAAATCCAAAATCATGAAGCGAGGTCTGATGACTAGTAGGCAAACTTGGAAACATGAGCTAAGACGGGACTAAACTATGGTGGCACAGAATCGCTGTGAAAAGGATAGCTCACACTACACCTTCTCTTGGTGGTGGAGGTTTCTACTGGCAGTGAATGCAACTCACTAACTCAAGGCAACAAACTGGCAAATGCCAGTGACAAAACTCCAACTTAAATACTTGGTCTAATCACAGTGCCTCATGTGAAACAGCTGTGACCGTTGACAGGTGTCAGCAATGAGACCGCCCAAAGTGATGGCCAGGCCACGCCCCTCTTGGCCATGGTCCATTCTTGCTCATGACAAGAACAAGGATGAATGTTGTTATATTGTGTTGTGTATACTGGGATTTTTGTGGCCTGCATGCTTTATACTTCCTCTTGGTTTTTCAAAAGCACATTTTATATTTCAACAAGCATTTTCCTGTTAAAAAACAAAACAAAACAAAGGAAAATAAGGGCCAGCTTTGAGGTGCTCGACTCTCAGACCTTCACTTGTCAATCAAATGACACTGAAAATGAGTTGACTAAAGCCTTCTACTGCCTATAACATGTACCACTGTGGTAACAGAAAATAAACAGTAACATATCCCTTATATATTTGTGAGCGTGTGTGTGTGTCGTGAGGAAGACACATCTCAGAGCACTGATGTTTTTAACAATGTCCAAGTGTGTTGTGTAGCTCCTTACCTTGTGATCTTATTAGCCCACAGGCTAGCAGATGTAAAAAATCCCCTTCAGGTTTCCTAAATAAATCTCTGGAACAAACACCATTCTGCCAGCGGGTTGCATGAGCGGTGCGGCTCTTGCCACCACAACCATGAAAATTGAAAATGCATTGCATCAAGAAACAAACAAAAAAAAAAACGAGTTTATCGAATGATGACACATCCTTCTCTATTGCTGATTGGCTAGCACTTAGTGAGGACTGGTATTTTTAGTGTTTTTCTCCTTTGATTTGCTGTGCGTGCAAGCTCCTCACCAACAGAAAAACATTTATGTCGTGCGTGTTTAAAGCCATGTCTATACGTAGGCAGATTGAAATCATGTCATGCGTCCCTGCTATGACTACCCAGATTTGTCCACCATTATGTTGAAGACACTAGACTGCTGAGTGTTTTTTCATGTATTTTTGTTCTCTCTCTGTCAAACAATAGGATACCTCTAGAAGTATCTTTCCAAACAAAGAAGTTTATAACCACTGTTTTTATTTGAGTTCCCACCGGTTACATGACAAAGCTGTCACTACAAAAGCCTGAAATAAGCAAACCACACACCAGGGCTTCACAATTATTCAAAATTTGATGGTGATCAAGATATTGACTCCCACAACTAAATGGACCTGGTCGTCTGTGTTTTTTTTTACATTTAGAGTGCGGCACTGCTACATATGAAAAGTACTTCATTTACAGTCATGCAGCCACCAGAAAAATGAATGCAAGGTTAAGGGTTTTTTCGGGTCTGGCACTGCGCTCCAGTGCCAAAAAACAAAAACAAAATCTTAAAATTGCATTGATGTTCAATGTGGTAATATATGAAGGTTTGACTTTGAAGTGTGGCCTCTCAGCACTTTGGCAGAGAGGCGGCGTATCACTGTAAGACACCATTAACAATCATTATAGCAGGTGCCTTGACTTCAACTTGTCGGCTGGCTCAGGATTAACAAGAAAGGAAAAATCTCAACTGTCGAGTTATTTGCAATTTGGGACCATCTATGACTGACTAATGGTCAAGCAGAATAACGGCGACATATTGTACTTGACAATTCACTATATTGACAATGAGAATTTTCAAATGACAAGTCAATGCTGGCAGCACAATGTTATTGTCTTCTATTCCATTAGCAGTACTACTCTCATTAAGTTGCAATTCATGATTTCACTTTGCAATAGCACAATAAATGGGTTACTTTACACCGTTTAATATAACTGACACTAGGATCAATCTGACTGAGTGGCGAGTGGCGTGGCCAAAAAATAAAACCGGACATTCAACGAACTACGGATAATATAAACGCACATTAATTATGTTACCTTCATCCTGATTGTTCATGAACATGAAGGACTAATGTCTAAGTAATGCAATGTATGCTGGTAAGAGTTCTGAGGATCAACATCTACATCGGCCTTACAAGTCAAAGGTTCTGGTTTGCAACTTGGCTCAAATGTTTTTCTGTGAAGTTTGAATGTTCTCTGTGTGCTTGTATGGGAGTTATTGAGGTTCTCTGGTTTCCAGACGGCACGATGGAGCAGCTGTAGAGTGGAGGGCTCTCATTTCTGTGAACCAGGGTTAAAATCTCAGCCATGCCTGTGTGGAGTTTGCATGTTCTACACGTGCCTGCCTGGATTTTCTCCGGGCACTCTTTTTTTCTCCCACATCCCAAAACATGCATTCAATGGAGACTTTAAATTGCCCCTAGGTGTGCTTGTGAGTGCAACTGTTGTCTGTCTCCATATGTCCTGTGATTGGCTGGCACCCAGTTCAGGGTGTACCCCGCCTCCTGGCCATTGATAGGTAAGGTAGACTCCAGCACTCCCGCGACCCTTGACGACTAGCGGCTCGGAAAGTAGATGGATGAATGGTATGTATGAAATAACTAGAATTGAATGGAATTACTTACTGACACCTTTAGAGGTTACTTTCAATTAAAATGAGATGTAAAGTATTAATTTAGGGATTATTATGGTTGCACTTTGGAGTGGTATGTTTTTTCATTTACCTACATTAATCCTTCTGAATACAATATTACAAATGAAAAAAAGGGCACCAAATGCTAAAAATATCCTTTAATATGAATAATAACAGTTCTACTCCAGTGCAAACAGCACCCCAAGTACACAAGTAAATGAAATACCTTACTATCTTATAATACCTTCCTGTGCCAGCCCAAATCACCCCCTGCTGGCCATTAGAATGAACCTACAATACAATTTTCAGACCCGGAATGTCAGCCATGTTCTGACAGGAATATTAAGCATCATTATGCATCACTGGTCTGTAGAAAATGCAGGGAGACAGCGGATGGATGTGTAGGATGTTGCCAGGGAAACATCCCCATCCGCAGAGGTGAATTGTATCTAGTAGAATAATCATCTGAACATTTTTGTACAACATGAAAGAAAGCTTTGGAGTTTAAAATAGGAATGACAAAAAGCAATGGTTTACTTTTATTTTAAACGCATATTTATACATTGTGGCAAAAAAATCGTAAATGCCTTGACATGTTCAGAGTTCACAGAAATGCATTAACTCCACTAAATTACAATAATAAAATGGAACGACAATACATAAAGTTTTCAAATTGTCATTGCTCCGAACCCCAGGCATGTCTGCTTTATTCTGTTGTGTCATTATTATTGGTTTACCACTGTGAATTAAATATTTTTGCACAAACTCAAATATGTCTCGCCGAAGAACACTAAAATTTTGTCATTTACTTTGTCTAGAGTTTATTCCCTTTTTTCATATTTTTTTGCACAAAGAAATGCCATTTTGATTTGTGTGTTGGGACTTTGCAAAAAGTAAGATTTTTTAAAAATCACACTAAGCAATGTTGTTTCTGCAGAGTGTGTGACAATTGATTATCTCAAATCTAAATAAAGCAATTGAGGAAGATGAAAAGTCCCCCTGATTTTTGCCTTTTTCAAACTTGCTTCACATCAGTGACCATAAGACATCTTCTGATCTGTGTTTTTATCCACTTGTCTAATGCAGAGCAATTCAAACCGATATTTTTGACATTTTGCCTTCACTGCTTTCTTGCGGAGTGGCAGCAATTGTGTCTTTTTTTATTTTCTCTGATGGCGTAAAAAGAGTCATTTACGGGGTGTAGTGATGAGAACGTCTGCGTCAAAGTTGAGTTGAGTTGTTCTGTGTTCTCGTAATCTCGGTTCCAGCCTTTCTGTTTGAGTTTGTTTGTTCTCCATTTCGTTGTGTGGGTTTTCTTCGTGCACTGTACTTCAGCTTCTGCTCACTTTCTGAAAACCGTTAGGTTATTGAAGACTTTAAACTGTCCGTAGATATGAACGCTAGTGTGAATGTCTGCCTGAAGTCTGTTGTGACAGGTTTCATGTACCAGCCCCCTATTGAGGGCAAGTGCTATCGAAAATGGATAAATGGATGACTCATGCACATGTTGGCCTGAAGACAGCAGAGCTATCAATCTGTTTAATAAGAGGGAGTAGGTTTAAGAAAGTACTGTTCTTCTTTTTAACAAAAACGTTTTTGGCAATTCAAATGATTTTATGATAAATAATCTTTCCTGAAAACATATAAGTACTACTTTCAGGTTCAATAGGCTAAAGAAAACATTTGTTATCCTGGCATTATGAAGCAATTAAATGATTCCTCAGATAATGCAAAAAAAAAGATAAAAGAAAATGAAATGAACAGCTGCTCCTGTCTTTCCCACAAAATCACACTGATTTGTTTGTCACAGTGTGTTTGACATTGGGGCCACCGTGTTTGCAAACTAATTAGCATTGTCAGTGCATACAGTATTCATGTCCCACTTAATTTGAGTAATCAACAGAGATTTAAGCTTGCACATAGCATTGTGTGTACATGCTAATTTAGATGCTAATATTGCTTTGCAACCTTGGGTGCGACTGTAATGATACTTCCTTTACCAAACTACTATTTGTGCTATCACATCTCTGTGCATGGTGAAATGAACCATTACGCAACATTTATAAAGGATCATGAAATATTAAAATGTGTGCAATGCTTTGGAAAAAAAATACAATTGGAACTTACACTCAAACTATGAGAGTTTACATTACTTTGCACATAGTCTTAGTGTGAATATGAGAATATTAAACATTTACGTTACATGGTCAGTACATTTAAAGTGGTTGCTCATCTATTAGCAGAATCTTGTGTTAACGACTCAAGGGTGTACAGTGGAACCTCTGGGGTTTAAATATTCATAGCAATCATTTTGGTGAAAACGTAAAGTTCAGTAAATGTTTCTGATCCTGCTGTCAAATTACTGTTGTTTAAGCAGCCATCCATCCATCATGTTTAGAGATACAGTCACATTTTAACTCATGTATAAATAGAAGTAGTCACACGCGTGCTACCATTTAAAGTACCAGTGATTCAACCATTTCTGGCAAGTAATGGCTTATCTTCTTCATATGTCTGGGCTATTGAGTAGGGTGGCGAGACAGAAGCCTTATCGAACAAAGACAAACATCCAAACCCTGTAATAAAGTGTGGGCACTTGTGCAAGCACATCACCTCATTATTTTATTCTTACTTCCCCTCTCCAAATAAATAAATAAAAAAACAAACAAACAAATGAATAAATAAATATTTTTTTATTTGAATTGCACATATTATAGGTTAGATAAATGCTGAAAGAAATTGAAATTATTTGTCTTGGCCTCATTTTTACATTTCATAAGTGGTATTTGTAAGGTAGTGCGTAGACCAGGAGTGCCCAATGGGTCGTTCTTGATCTAACAGTATGGTCGATCACAAACACGTGCCCCCCCACCCAAAAAAAAGAAAAAAACATCATCCATCTCGTCACTTGATTCATGTGTGGCCAATACGTTGATTGTGTGGGTAGACTGATTGACATTCCATTTGATGCATCCTTGTCTCTTCTGAGGCGTCACTTTACATAAAGACAGGTTCTTACAAGATGGCTTCCTATTTACGGTCCGTCTCATGCTTTCTCCAGAACAGTCGCAGGGATGGGCCAACCCCAACATCATCGTGGCGACGATGCACTCAGCACCTTGGGGAAAAAAATGTTGGCTTACACTGTACATGAAATTTAAAAACAGTTACAAATGTAAATTACTGTAAACAAAGGATTTGACCACTCTCTGGAATAGATTGTATTCTTGTTTTGAGAGTCTACCCTCACATCTATTATTACAACCCTGGTTGTCAGTATGAATGTGAGCTTTTTAAATTTTCATTGGTGGTGCAAAAATTGCACCAAGTTGTATAATTTACAATCTCAGTGAAATTAGGTGTAAGTCCCTCCCTACGCGTAATGCATTCCAAGTCTGGGGGAAGTCTTTTTGAAGACCCAGCAGCCTTGCAGATTTACAGCGAGCAGGAGAATAACAAGCTTGGGTGAATGCATGGCTGAGTTGGCAGGAGCCAGAGACGAGGGAATCATCTAAGAGGAAGAGAGCCCTGGGGTATTGCGGAGAATGTGGCGAGTGAATGTTTCTTCTAAAAAACCAATTAGCAAATGACTCCTTGCACCCTGCTTTGGGAAGCTGAGAAAGAGAGAACTGGAAGAAATGAAGGGAATGAGAAAAAGGGTTACAGCAATGCAGTTTTTCTCTGTAGGTGGGCGGTGATAGACAGATGCTAAGAGTCGATATGCGTGATTTATTATCACCCCTCCCAAGGTTCTTAATACGCTCCAGAAAAGGTGGAAATTGCAGTTGCTTCGAAAATTGTACGTGAATGCTATCACCAGGTCAAACTTCTCAACATAAAATGTATTGAGTACTCTATTGCTGCTAATACTTCACAGTGTATCAAAGCTGCCTTTGAATACTATGCAGATGTACTGAAGTATGAAATCCAATTGACACTTATTAAATGTTTTGAGGTAATGCCACGCTGTGGATTGTGCATCTTTGCTTCACTGTCCGTGATCTGGCCTTTCTGCAATGAGATGCATATTTGGTTCTTTAAGTGAATTAGAATTAGTTGACACTGCTGGCGGTGCACGGTTCAAATACCATTTTTGTTGCTAAACAGGATCACTGTATCAGACAGTTGGCTCTCTCCGCATGCCTTGGGATAGTTTACGTAATCAGGTCCTGTCACCTGAGGCATTTGAATGGTCTGAATCTGTCTGATAAATCTCAGAGCAGAGCTGTCCATGCTTTATAGATTGCTACGCCAACTGTTGTAGCAACAAGGGAGCTAGTTAGCGAACATTCACCCCCTCACGTTGCTGGGGAAGCTGTCAAGACAGCGAGGCTATCACGCGGAACCAACTTAACGTCGATCCCCTTGTTCATTGCATGGATAAAAATGGAACACAGGAAAATTAGTCTTCAGTTAACTAAGGCCAGTACAATTTATTATTTTTTAATACATTAAATATATTTGGAGCTAAGTCATTATAAAAGTTACCAAGCTCTGTTATTCCATTCATCCATCCATTTCTGAGCTGTTTATTCTCACAAGGGTCGCAGGAGTGCTGGAGCCTATCCCAGCTGTCATCGAGCAGCAGGCGGGGTACACCCTTTAGTGGTTGCCAGTCAATCATGGGGCACATAGAGAGAGACAACAGTCGCACTCACAATCACACCTTTGGACAATTTAGAGTCTTCAATTAATGTATGTTTTTGGGATGTGGGAGGAAACTGGAGTGCTTGAAGAAATATGTGGTTTTTCTGAGGAGAACATGCAAACTCCACACAGGCGGGGCCAGGATTGGAACCCAGTCCTCAGAACTGTGAGACAATCGATTTAACTAGTTTGCTCCAACGCTACTGCCCCTGCTGTCTTGCTCCAGCCCGCCAATGGTTATTGTAGTTGGCAGCGGTCTTGTGCAACGGCTATACTAGTGCCATCAGCCTCATAGTTGAAGACTAGCTCGTGGGGCAAGGATGAGGAGGAAAAAAACAAATCATCCTGGGCGACCCCTCTGCATCACAATACTGTGGGCATTTATGGTGCATCCTTCTGCCGCCACAGCAGTGCGCCAACGGCCTGCTGAATTTCAGCAGAGGAATTGGAAGGCAAAATAGTCCCAGCACGGCTGTCGATCATTACTCCGGGGCTCAGAGGCACCCTGTCCTCCACTTAATACCTTTCTGTGACCTGTGAGCATGTGCAATGTGCATCACCGGGAAAGAGGGTGCTAGGGGAGAAGGCCCATATTTGACTGACAGCTGAAGAGCTCGGCAGTGGTGGATTTTCAAAGCATTTAGCAACATGTCAAGTGTTTCATGGATGAAAGAACATCTCAATTCCTGAACATTTTGATGCCAATTTTCACATATGTTTTATTTATTTAAATTTGGAAAACTTCTACCTCTTTTCAGTGGTATGTCAAATTTACAGGAGATTTTTTTTTGTCTTTTTCTGTTTAATGAAGATATTTTAGGATTGCGGGAGCAACCACGAGGAGAATATGCAAAATGGGAAATGTGGGATGAGAGCCTGAGTCTGGATTCGAAAACCCCCTGCTCTGAACTGAAAAGTGAGTGAATGTGTTGACCACTTGCACACCTTGCCCCCAGGAAATAACATAGCAATCCTTATATCCAGTACCCAGTCAGACCCAGGTTTAAAAATCAGTTGCCATAGCTCTAGTATATATAGCATTGTGCACTTTCAACTTGTGTGACATTATTGTTTGACTAAAGTCGCAAACACACTAATTAGACAGCCTGCTGGTCTCTGACTGCCCCCTCATGCACACTGTGGTTTGAACTCTCATGAGACAGTTAAAAATTCAGGAGAGACAATGTTGAAAATATGTCGTTCAAAGTTTCTTGAGGACAATAATAAAGAAAGTGGACATTGGACAATTTTATGTTACAGACTTACCTCGGGGCTAATTGCTTTTCAGACAAAGCCATCCTTAGTTCCCCTTCCATTAAGGGTTTCCTACATTGAACCAACTCCTGCAAACTGCATGAATATCAATTAATCCAATGCAGATGATTGGATGGCTTGATTGTGTGTTGAAAAGGGACACCTTTGAGGACTTAAATCCAAACTTCTTGTCATTGCAGCCCACTCCGTTTGAAAGTTTGACAAAGCTCAATTCACTGTACTATACATTTTAAGGTCATCACTTCACTTAGCAGCTGTGCTTTATCATATCCCTTCCCTATCGACCCGGCTTGCTTTTTGCATTACTGAAAAACAGTGATGATTCATACTGACACTCAGTAGTTTGTGTGGAGACTGCGAATAGTGTGTCCTGTGAGACAAATGAAGAGGGGACGATGTAAAAAGCAGACACAGAGGTAAAGAGATAAGAGAGCAGGACTCAGAGCCAAGGAGGGACACTTATCAGCTATCTTTAGTCTCTAGCTGTGTGAGTCCTTTTGAAGCAATGAAAAGAGGACCCACAGGTAGATTCTCAGGGGAATAGGATAACAACAAGTAGCCTGCAATGCAGTCCCTCCAAATACAAATGTGCATCCATTAATGACTGTCTTTCCACCCGTCGAGCTGCTGCCATGGCACTGGATCAGCATAAAACTGTGGAAAATTATTCCTAATTGAATGAGCTTTGATCTTATGTTCGAAAGTATGATGAGCATTCCCTGTTGCTCCCTAAACCAGGATCCGTTATGTGGAAGGATCTGAAGAAACCTAATATGTTCATTTTAATCTCAACCCCCTTTGAAATTTAAACATACGCCGGTTACTGCGGGAATCATCTCAGTCAATGAATGCATCAAGTGATGAGAATAGAAAAAAATCATTCACATTTAGTTCATGAACATGAAAGATTTTATCCTCAAGATCTGTGGAGGTGTCACTTGAAGGCCGTTTGTATGACTTGAGGCACACATTGTTCACAGAGACAATCGGGCTGATAGATAGATAGATAGATAGATAGATAGATAGATAGATAGATAGATAGATAGATAGATAGAGATAGATAGATAGATAGATAGATAGATAGATAGATAGATAGATAGATAGATAGATAGATAGATAGATAGATAGATAGATAGATAGATAGATAGACTGAAACTGAAGTCAGGGGTGTTCTGCCTCTTCTGACCTTGAGTTGCATGCTGAGGAAATGCTCAATTGCTTCTGCAATGTTATTCTTCATGTACAGCGATTACCTGGCAACCAGTTCAGGGTTTACCCTGCTTCCTGCCTGATGACAGCTGGAATTGGCTCCAGCATTCCTGCGACCCTCGTGAGGATAAGCGGGTCAGAAAATGGCTGGGTGGATGGATGGCTATTCTTAATGTCAATTAGTCATTTGGAAAAATAATTCTTTATGGGGCCACCGTCGAGACTTGGGGTGCATCTCATGTTGTCTTGTTCTTTGTTCTGAATGTCGTACCAGGGCAGCACCGACTACCGGACCACACTTAGTCAAAAAAGCTGATTCTGATACTGATGTCTATGTTTGGGACTTCCTAGGTCCTTGGTTCTTTGTTCCAGGCTAGCTCCTCCCACCTGAATAAATTGCCCATTAGTGTTAATGTGAGTGTACATGGTGGTTGTCTATTTTACTGGAGGTTTTCACTCTACCAGTCCAGTTTTAAACCCACTTGTCACCCAAAAGTCATCTGGGATACACTCCCCGTCACCCATTACCCTAATGAAGACTAGTGGGACTGAAAGCATAGCAAACTGGTTGGGCTCGCCCTCTAGAGGCCAAACTATCTGCATTTTATTAGGACTAATTAAAAATTTCTTTTTTCATAATATTCCTCCTTTAAACTTGATTTTGCATCTCCCTTGCCATTATATTTAATGATTCTGATCTCCAGTTTCAACTTTGATATGGTGGAATCATCCTCTCATCCTGTAAAATAACTAAGAGGCAGTGGCAGGGAAAGAGTGATTAAGGCCCCACTTGACCGCTTAGTATCGTCCTCTGAGTGCAGCCAATGTTCCTCTTCTTTCCTTTACACCTGCCCACATTTTTCGCTTCCTCCACTGCTGCTGTCTCACATTTCATTTTCTTTGCAGTCCCAGATTATATCTCCTCACAAATTCTTTACCCAGTTAACTTAAAGAGAGCGCTATTTGGCGTGTAACCGTTTTCTAAAAATCACAGAGAGAACATTGCTTTATTTTTTATATTTCCTAGTAATTATCATACAGACAGATGCAAATGGATTGAATGAGGTTGCCTAGGCTCACCATAACTATGCTGGCGTCACCCTTTAATGAGGTAGAAACTAATAACAATTTTTTTTTTTTTTTTGGATGAGTGAGTTTGTGATGGAAGTGGTTCAAGAGATAGTTGGGAAGGTCAGGCAAACGAGATTGACAATCTGTGCTGAGGTGTGCAATTCAAAACCACCATGGTTGTCATCGATAATGACCATAAGAACCCTGATGGAGTGGTTGCCAGTGCATCTCGGCACTATTTAAAAGGCAGGAGGAGGAAGCAGAATTTTCGCTTTAAGATCAGAGACCGATGAGAAAAAGGTCATCCCACGAAAATCACACATTTGGAGGCAAGGCTAGGGTTGAAAAAAAAAAAAAAGAAGAAAGCAATGGATTCAAATGGATCAGCATCTTGTGAATAGTTGCTGCCGTTGCAGCTGCTGGCTGCTTGTTTGGTCCTTTCACGTTTGCATGCTCATATTTGTTGACAACAATCGAAACTAGAGGCTAGAGTTACTTTATTAAGCATTTGATGTGAATGCTGGAGCTCCTCAATTAAGTACGATATAGTTTTCAGTTTTTCCATGTTTTTAGCAACTATCTCAAAACTTAGATCATGTAGTAAGAAACAAATCTATTTATTCACTTTACAGGGTTTCATATAAAAAGATTATTGAATAAGAATGATTTTTTTGTGTGTATGTTTTTTGTGTTCCCCAAAATCTCACAATACATGGCCATGGTCATCCTCTCCTTGATACAGTGCACTCGTCCCGTCCCATGTGCAGAAAAACATCCCCAAAGCATGATGCTACCACCCCCATGCTACACAGTAGGGATGGTTTTCTTGGGAGTGGTGTCATTAATCTTCCTCCAAAGATGGTTAGTGGAATTATGACCCAAAAGTTCAATTTTGGTCTCATCTGACCACAAAACTTTTCCCATGACACCTCTGTACCATCCAAACAGTCATTGGCAAACTTAAGACAGGCCTTGACATGTGCTGGTTTAAGCAGGGGAACCTTCCGTGCCATGCATAATTTCAAACCATGATATCTTAGTGTATTACCAACAGTCACCTTGGAAACAGTGGTCCCAGCTCTTTTCAGGTCATTGACCAAGTCCTGTCGTGTAGTCCTGGGCTGATTCCTCACCTTTCTAAGGATCATTGAGACCCCGCGAGGTGATATCTTCCATGGGGCTCCACTCCGATTGAGATTGGCCATCATGTTTAGCTTCTTCTATTTTTTAATGATTGCTCCAACAGTGGACCTTTTTTCACCAAGCTGCTTGGCAATTTCTCCGTAACCCTTTCCAGCCGCGTGGACTTGTACAATTTTGTCTCTGGTGTCTTTGGACAGCTCTTTGATCTTGACCATGTTACGAGTTTGAGTCTAACTGATTGTATGGGGTGGACAGGTGTCTTTATGCAACCAACGACCTCACACAGGTGCATCTGATTCAGGATAATAAATGGAGTGGAGGGGGACTTTTAAAGACGGACTAACAAGTCTTTGAGGGTCAGAATTCTAGCTGATAGACAGGTGTTTAAATACCTATTTGCAGCTGTATCACGCAAATAAATCATTAAAAAAAAAATCATACATTGTGATTTTCTGGATTTTTCTTTTTAGATGATATCTCCCACAGTAGACATGCACCTACGATGAAAATTTCGGTCTCCTCCATGATTTCTAAGTGGGAAAACTTGCAACATAGCAGGGTGTTCAAATACTTATTTTCTTCACTGTATGCTGTATGAGTGCATGATGCAGACTCCCAAGGGGCTGCTGCAAGCATTGTTTGCTTTCCATCCAACAATGCAGCTTGTTTTTCTGATAACATTAATTATACACTGTGATTTTCCTTTTTGGGATTTGTTTTGCATGATCGGTGCTTCGGATTGGCTATTATATTCAAGAAGATTTGCATGGACAAGGATGACTACTCATCGTCTGAGCTTTTATTTTATTATTTTTGCCTTAAGTATTGGTGGTTGGTATCGCCAGCCTTCACAAGTATTAGCTACCTTGAAATGAGGTTTTTGGTGTCTGTGCTCAGCCATCCATCATAAAGATGATGCCCAATGTGATTGAGAGCACTGTTGGGGGTCTTGCAAAGAGACAATATTATCGTTAGATTTTAATTTAACCTTGAATTTGTTGTCCTAAGGACCCTAATCTTCAGTATCAATGATTTAAGTTCAAAATCTCATTAGAAACATCATGTACACTCCACAGTAATGACAAAAAAATAAATATATGCTATGAGTTTTTCATAACTCATCAATCCTATCCCTGGTCTGTCCTCTGTCATGGAAAAAATGCGCAGAAATATTGATGAAAGTCTCCATTCTATGATGCAAATAAATCATCGTCAATGTCTGAAACTGATGAGAATCAATATGTTGTACATGTATCTCAAAATACCTGGCATACATGATAGAGTCACATTGTGGAGATTTAAGATAAAAAGCTGTAATCATGAAACTACAATGAGTACCACATCAAATTCAACTTGGCTTCCATCAGCTCCTTGAGTGACTTCCTAAGATCATAGCGTGTTTTAATGGAAAACTTTGCCCCCCAACCTTTTTTAAACAAACATTTAGCCACTCTCTTCAGTTATATTCCACTGAGTACATTCATGTCCTCCAGTCAGTTTTTCAACAACTTGTCTTTTATACTGGCTCAGAAATTAACAAAACTTAAAAGCTGTTTTTCACTTAGATTTGTTTGGAAAAATATTTGTTCTTTTTCTCCTCCCTCATGGCATTACATCTACGCGGCGATTTGGACCATCCGAGAGTAATTTCAAATAAAATTAGCAGGCATGCGAGACTGTCTGACAGACAACCATATCTGTTAGTGTTGTTCTATTATATGATCATCATTTGGCTTTTCATTTACTCTGTATTTTCTGATTTAGAAATAAGTCTAATTTTAGATCCGCACTTGCTGAGGAAGAACCAGTGAAAACAAAGAAAAAAGGAGGATCATTACAAACTAACAATCAACAATTTCATAAAGGAAGGAGGAAGTGGGCCAGACAGTGAAAAACCCCATGAGTCCATGAGTCCATGTAATGCAGAATCAATATCAGTTGTATTCTTGACATGTTTAGTTGGTCCCTCAAAGGATGAGGATCGTATGGAAGAGGGGGATGCTGGAAAATGAAAATCCAGGCAAATTCTAACGATGCATCACACATCATATGTAATTCTGTTATTGCACACATCTAATGATTGGGGCAAACCGATGCCAATATCTACAATAATATACCTTTCTTTCATTCTTTTTTGAGATCTGTATGCATCTACATAATGGTTGACTGGGGGAAAAAAATAGTATAATAATTAACAGTTTGATCTTGCAGCAGCCTTGACATTATTGTCCATGTGAAAACGCGTCTCTGACTTGCATCTTGGACAAATTAACTATTATTTTAAATGTAGAGACTCCTACATGTGCTTGAGTAAAATGTAAAAAACTAATATTTGTTATTGTATGTACAAAGTTCATGTCTCTGTTCACAAAAAAAAAGAAAGCTAAAAGGGAATGGATACACATTTGTTTCAAGTTAAATTCTGACAGGATGATGAGGATCGAAATGACAAAGCATCCTGCATGGGGAAAAAAAAGATCCATTCATCCATTTTATCCATCACACATTCTGTTCAGGGTCAAAGAGCTGGAGCAAAAAAAACATTAAATTAGCTAATGGTAAAAAGTGAATAAATACACCTCACCTGCAATGTGATTTTTTTTGGGTGACAGTAAAAGAAACTTCTTGTTTTGAGGTGGGTGCAACACAACACAATTACGACAAATTGTGTCAGAAAAAAATAAAATCTTAAATAGGACTATAAATAGATAACATCTTGCTTTTCCAAATGTTTTTTTTTGTCCATAAGGTCTCAACAAATCAATTAGAATCTCAACCTCAGCTGACTTTAATGTTCAAAAAAAGTAAGAAGCCCATTTCGATAAAGTAAGTTTGTTCTTAATCACTTCCCATGATTGCAGTTCAATGATACCAAGAATGTAACATATTGTGTCAACGATTAAATATTACGCACTACACTCTCTGTGTTTATAGATAAAATCTCCATTGGGAGTGCTGACTCGCTAGGGATTTTCACTTTTATTTTTTTTTCAAACCGTATTCTGGCCTTATGGTCACAATTCTGCTCATCAGGTCCCCAACAGTAAATGCACCAACCTTTCACTGAAACTGCACAACTTCAAGGTATCCTCTGGTGTTGGCCCCTTTGGTACCGGAGGGAAAGAGACACACTATCTCATGTTTGTTCAAACAAAAACAAAAAAAGAAAAAATTTAGTACAGATCACAAGAAATTCGGGCTACAATAGATGATCTGAGCATGTGATGTCAGAGCTTCGTAATTTTTTGTCTCATTCATTATTTACCTTGAGTTCTTTTACATCTCTCTTGGTAATAAAATGTTTACAGTGCTTAAGTACAAATTATGTGGGTGTAAGAAGAAAAGAGATACTGCTGCGTATATTGCGTTATGCATTTATACTTTGAAAATCACACACTAATGAAATAATAACACAAAAAACTTTGGATATACTAAATATGCAAAGAGAACTAATTAGTATATCTTTCAATGCTCAACACTTTGGTCACATATTTCCACTCACCCACAGTATTTTGTACTTCAATTGCAGTGTTGCCACAATTACTTTGAAAAACTGACTTAGTTACTTTACGGTAGTTTTAAAGTAAACTATTTATTTTACTGAATAGTTGGTTTCAAAAGGAAGTAAGTTTCAAAACTAGTAGCTCTCTGGTTACTTTCAGCCACTGCCATGTGACAGTAACATCGCTTATCTTTAGCTGCGGCTTAACCGTACAAATTACTTGGTAATACATGCCAACATCAACCAATACCTTAAATATTAGTGTGTAGTTTAAAGTTTACTTAGTGCAGACTTGACGTGCCAAATAAACAGGGCTGGGGCGGCAATTGGGAATTTTGGGACAACTCCAACAACGACAGTCTGTTCTACGCTGACCTGGCCAAGTGTCTTTTTTTTTTTTGGAACATTTTGAACACTTTTAATAAAACACAATTCCATACTACTATTCAACATAAACACGATAACTTACGAGGTACCTTGATGTTGACAAATGTGTGACCAAAAAGCCATAAGCAGGTTGTCTTTAGCCATCTTTCTAGTGGAGGAAAGCTCCAGCAGCACTACAGTCGGAAGGGCTGGATAATATTTGATGTGTGAAGAAATGCTCAGGAGAACTCTGACATGAGAAATTATAAACCCTCCAACAGGGTGTGCGCATGTGCTTCATTTTTGGCATTTTTACAGACTGCCTTAGAGAATTTAGGACATAACTCTTGTTATGATTATTATTGTTTTTATTATTATGATGAGCAGCAGCACCATCAGAAGTGAAAGTCATGAGTGCAAGAGTTATTGAGATACTGGGTGACCCCATAGTAAGAGTGAAGAGATGGTGCTGGTTTTGGAGAAGGAGGAGGAGGAAGCTGGGGTTGTCTGATTGGGGAAGAAGGAATAGAATGGAACAGAAAGCAACAATAACCATTATGGTCGAGATGCCTTGTGTAAGGCTGCCGTACTGTAGAGGCAATTGTAATATCCAGTCAGTCTATATATTGCAAAGATTACAAGACTTAATGTCACAGTCACCGCTCACTGGTTAGTATTCGAGGTTTGTTGCAAAATAGGAGGAACAAAAAAACCCATCCTGAAATCAATCTTACTTTGTACGTGGTGGGGGGCCACCTCATCTAAATTGCACTGAATTTATAGATGCGATGAGTTTGCTCGTTTTTTTAGTGCAAAAATGGGTTAAATATAAGCACAAATCAGTAAAATGATACAATGATAGTAAATCTGAAGCAACCCAGGGAAAACTCTATTACCATGTCAGAATGTGATAAAGTTGACCAATAAAACTTGTAGAGAAAACTGTTCCGCAACTAAAACCATCGACAAGCTCTCTTGACTCAATACCATATGACTTTTTCAAAACTACGGTGAAGTCAGCGCTCACTGATTTGCAACAAATAATCAATTGCTCACTTCAGTCTGACAAGTTTCCTGAAGCTCTGAAAGTAGCTGCTGTTAAGCATCTTCTAAAAAACAGAGCACTGGACAATTCCATGTTAGCCAGCGATGGACCCATCTCAAATCTCCCTTTCAAAGCCAAGCTTCTTGAGAAAGTTACAATTCTGCAATTTCTTGAATTTGAATGGAATTCTTGAGAAATTTATACCAGGTTTCCAAACTCATCACAGAACAGAATATGCTCTTATTAAAGTGTTAAGTGATATAAGGTTGAATACTGACTCAGGAAAGGTGACAATTTTGGTCTTATTGGATCTCTGTTGGATACAGGAGATGAAGACTGAAGGATTTGTGGATGGGCATTGAAAAATAATTTGAGTACTTACATTGTTAACAATTCCAATGAAGTACTACCAAACCCACTGTTCACATAGTTAAATACTTCAATAAAGTACAGCAAAACTCAGTTTTGCTACTGCTGCCTTTTTCAATAGCATGCTACCATATGTTTTAAACTTGTTCAGCTCGTATGTTTTAAGATAGCTCTCCGGGAAGCAGGAGTGAAAAGTGACTTGTTTTCACGGGTTGGTGTGGAAATAAAGGTAAACTTGTTCTTCTGCCTACAAAAATAAAGGTGTAATTGGTGCTCACTGCATCATGAGTGCCATCATACCAGTGCTCATTAGTGTGGTGCGGCTCATCTATGTGTTAAATACAGAAATTGCACCCACATCTGAGACTCTGCCTTTTAAATGATATGCTATGTGGTTGCAAAAATACAGTACTCAAACATGTAAATAGGCACACCATTCTCAGAGTACTCTTCTCTACAGATGCTAACAGAACAGTGTTGGCAGGGTTACTTAAAATATGTATTTCAATACGGTTACAGCATGTTCATCAAATGTTGTTAGTAGCGTAAACCAAGCAGTATATTATTAAAACTCCAATATTTTGGCAATGCAGGCCTCCATAGTGTGACTCTGACATGGGTGTTTTGACATATTGCCATAAACAGTCCAAACAATGTTGACAGCTTAACTATTAATATTAGTCCTTCAGTCAGTGCAATCTGAAGAGCCACTGTTCGTTTGTCTAGCTTCCAGTGTAGCAACAATAAGGCTATGCAATTTTCTGAAAATGAGTCATTGTTGACTCTCTAGTAACGAATGTTGACTTGGGAGAGTGTAAACTGCCTACTTAAAGCAGTGAGGCTACATTGTTATATTGCTCGTTACTCAAAATCGCAGCCACTTTGTAATGCCTTTCTGGTATCACTGGCCAGGTGTCACAACAATAAAAAGAATTATGGCAACTGTTCAATTCTGGAAACTATCATATACAGTAGGTGTTGTTGCGATGCGCTCTGAGTTTTTGTTTTGTTTTTCTGTCAGGTTATTATTTCTTTGTTTCCTCTAGGTGGTGTAGTGAGGAGTTGGGCGAGGAGGTGTCCTTGGCAATCAACTCTCAGTCATGAGCCCTGTGGCCACACCAGGAAGGTGACAGATGCTTCCTTTGTCTTCAGCATTTTGATGTACTGCATTCTACAGTGCTCCCTTTTTGGATACTGCTCGCAGTTGGATGTATTTGTCTTTTGCTTTTATTTTCCCAGGAAGTTTCCAAGAGTGATGGGTTGATATTCCCTCAACGAGTGTTCTGACACATTACATAAAATCACACTGAATTTATACTGTGTTGGTCAGTCAATAGTAATCTCTGCTGTACATCTAATATCATTGCAGGTAAACAAAATATAAGAAGGGAACCTTGCATGCTGTTAACCCAAAAGTAATCATTAAAATAATATTTAAACTTTATTTAATTGCTAGGTTGTATTTGTAGATGATATTATGAAAGTACTGCGCGTACCTTACAGATATAATAAAAGCAAGAAGTTAATGAATTAATGTAAGATTAGTCCAGAATGACATTGTGATATCACAATATTTGCAGTGGCTCAGCTGAAAAGCATTGGCCTGGCAATTCTAAGGTCCCGGTTCAATCCTGGCCACACCTGTGTGGAGTTTGCACGTTCTCCCCGTGCCTACATGGGTTTTCTCCGTGCACTCCCTAGGTGTGATTGTGTGAGCGTCTGTTTGTCTCGATTTGCCCTGCGATTGGCTGGCAACCAGTTCAGGGTGTACCCCGCCTCCTGCCCGGATAGGCTCCAGCACTCCCGTGACCTTCGCAAGGATAAGTAGCTAAGATGGTTGGATGGATGGATGGATGGATAGTCTTTTACTTTAAATAGGATTTCATCTTTGTATAATTTCATTTGCTCCTTCTGTCAACTGAGTTAAGTTGTTTATGAAAAGGGTTCCAAATTTGTTTCTTCAAAATGATTTTCTCATTCAAAATATCGCAAATTTGTTTGTCACAGTTAAAACATTTAATTTAACTATGGGATTTTGTGAACCAAGGTGTTCAATCACATGAAAAAAAACACAAAAAGTTTGATTCATTCATATAATTTTATTTAGGAACATGTTTTTGAAGTATCTTTGCGCCAAGCTGATATCTCCTCTTGAACACCAGTTCCCCTTCTTTAGAAAACACTCATTCACAGGGAACAAATGCGAGTTGATTAAGGTTTCAATATGTTTTCTGATTATTTTTTCAATATTGTAACAGGTCTCATCGGAATGGTGGAACAACTGGTTAGAGTGTTGGCCTCACAGTTCTGTGGACCAGGATTCAAACCCCGTCTGTGTGGACTTTGCATGTTCTCCCCGTGCCTGTGTGAGATTTCTCCAGGCATTCCGGTTTCCTGCCACATCCCAAAAACATTAATTAATTGGAAACTTTAAATTGTCCCTTGGTGTTAATGTGAGTGCAAATGGTTTTTTGGTTTCTATGTGCCCTATGATTGGGTGGCAACCAGTTCAGGGTGTACCCCGCCCGCCTCCTGCCCAGTGATAGCTGGAATAGGCTGCGGCTCTATCGTGACCCTCGTGAGGATAAGCGGCTCAGTAAATGTATGTATGGATGAATGTATGAATGGATGTTTGCATGGATGGATTGATGGATGTAACTGGCCTTGTGTGATGGTTACTTTTGTATCAAGGAAGCCAGACAAAGAAATTTGTCACAACTACAACCCAACTGTAATGTGCAACGCCACAGCCTCAGGAGATGGATGAAAGCAACTTTTAAGAATTAGAATATTACCTGCCATGATGTGCATCTGCCGAGCGGGCGTAGGTATTGCTTGAAGAGGAAAGAAACTGCAGTGTGACAAAAGATTAGCGCTTTCCCATCGAAGCAGTTCAGCTCTGCATCTGACCAATAAAAAAAATATTTTTACAAAAGCGCTGCGGTTTTGCTAGAATCTTAGTTCTCATGTCGGGCACTGTAGTGTCTTAACCTTGAGGAAATGCTTGTGTCTATTTATTTGAGCAGAGCCGACATTTCACCTGAAAATACGATTCTTAGTTAATGCATGTAAAAATGATTTAAGGACTCTCATTAATTTGAACAAAAAGTAGGATAAAGAAGAAAAGGGAATCATTAACCTTATTTGGTGTTTTAAAATGAAAATACTCGGGGACTGCAGAAACTCTCCTCTTTCTTGACTACTCTAATACATCCGCAACCAACACAAAGTTAAAATATGGATCCCAAAATAGCACACAACAACCTTTTTTTTTGTACTTCTTTACTGCTATTTAGTGGCACCTTACCCTACCAGATTTCTTATTTTTTATTTTATGTGTAAAAGCCAAACCAACTCATCTTTGGATTGAGCTTAATTATGAAAAAAAGGCGAACTCCTGCTCGCAGACTGCCTTGCGGTCCATCCATTTGTTAATAGTTAAATTTGCCCTAAATTGATGTGTCTATATTTGTAGAAATGCCCCCCCACCCCACTCCCCCCAAAAAAGATGGTGTTATTTAAAAGGCTTTTAAAGCAAGCTCTAGTGGAGTTTTATGGCCTGCTTGACTTGACTTGTGTGTGGTTTGCTGATGGGAAAACTCGAGGGGCAATATCATCACCAATAAATCCATTTTATAATGTTGATTCAAAAGCTCATGACCTTTAGCTTGCTGAGAGCTTCTATAACAACAAATGGCATTTCTCCAACTGATGCTGAATTGAATTCTTTGCAAAAACACTGCATAACATTGCTGTTTACAGTTATGATGCCTGGGAAACATGGTTTATTTTTTATCCAAAGTGATTGGATTGAAAACAGGCAGAACAATTATTATAGAACCACCACCACTCACTGTTTTTCTTCTTTTAATTATGAAATGGATCCAACAGAAAATACTCTTTTAACACAGTAATGGAACAGACTACGTATGGTGTACACTACACATGCAGTACATATACAATGACTTTTGTGATTTTTTTTTCCTTGAGTTTATCAACAATTTATCCTAAAGATGTACATTATATTCCCAAAAGAAACATCATAACCTACAAAGTTCATAGCTTTTGTTTTTGATAACATGAAATAAATAACCAAAATTCATTGTGCTGTTATTTCTTGATCGGACAGAAAGAATATTCACTCTCATTTCGTATCCAATATATTGATATTAAAAAGTCAAAACCATGACCCTGATTTTCATCTTACAATGAATTCTCAAAATCTGTTCTTGAAGTATAGAACTAACTGATGGTGGTTGTTGGAGTTATTTGGATCCAAAACTTCAGAATTTCTAAATTAGCAACTAATATTTCTCACATTAAAAGGTTCGTTTTGACCACTAGCAGCAACATGTGATGTGTTCAAATGTATGTGATGTTTTTCCCTGCAGCCCAATGTGAAAAATATTATATGCATCCTATTAGCATGCTAAATGTGTGATATCTCTAACTTATTAGTATGCCACATGCAGATAGAGAAAAATCCTCTGTGGGCTATAAAGCTAATTATGTTTGACCGTGTCATGATGCGCAACGGAATACCTCTTTAATGCTTGCACATCAAGATGACCTGCAGGCCTGCTGTTCGGATACGGTCAAGCAATAGCAGATCCGCATTAGGGGTGTGGGTGGGTCAGCATTCTGTTGGATTCAGTCCTCCTTGTTTTCTTTCCAATATGTATTTTTTATTCATTGGGGCGTTGCTAGTATAGTGATGCACATTGCAGCCTTTCCTGGAGCTAGTATAGGTTTGGTTCTCACCCAATGTCTTTTCACTTATTGACAGTATAATTGTATGGTTCATTTTTATTCAATAGTGCTTGGTTTTGTTTGGGACATCAAGGTCGCATTCAGAGCATTCATAGCAGGCACATTGCAGCTGAGTGAGAACATGCGAGGTGGGTTCAGGGACACTGCATAGATGGGTCTGAAAGACTTCTTCGGTGGCTCTTTTGTCACATGGTTCATAACTGTACAATATGTTTACTCAGAAAGTCTTTATTTGTATCCATATTCTTCAATTAAAATAATGTATGATCACACTGTCATGATATGAAATATATCTAGTTTTATAATATGAGAATAGTGTGGAACAGTGTATGACTGGTTAGCACATCTACCTCACAGTTCTGAGGGTTTTGGTTCAATTCCCAGGACTGTCAGGGTGGAGTTTGCATATCCTTTCCATGTGGGTTTTCTTCAGGTACTCCAATTTCCTCCCATGTTCTATAAACATGCACTGTAAGTTGATTAATGACTAAATTTGTCATGGTCCTGTCGGTCCAGCCCTGGCTGTCATGATTATGTCCCGACCACGACCCGCTCACCACCTTATATTTTTTTGGACACTGATTTTTCGGACTTTGAGGAATACCTTGATTTATATGACCGACTGCCTGACTACGATTCAGATTTTGACTGTGAATTTCCTCTCCCTATTTTAGTCCCAGTCAGTTTGTTTCCGCTCCCCGTGTTTCCAGCTCCCGAGTGTCTTCGCCCGGTAGTTCCAAGTCCTCATCCTCCAATCCTTTTTTGGGAACCCGCTTGGCCATTTACTCGGGTCCTCCGCGTAGGGGCCAGAGGAGACGCCCAAGCAGGGTGCCTCCTTGTACTTTCCCGCTGCACGCCGACAAAGACACCGTCCTCATCCATCCCCTCCTCACCGGCAACGACCAAACCAGCGGACCCAGAGTTGGTGGCGAAACTTCCAGCCCAGAGGGAGGAGGGGTCACCAAATCCTGAGATGCAGCAACTCGAGGATCACAAGGTTTTCTACCACGAAATGCGGGTGGAAATACAGCGGCAGAGCGCCGAACTGGCGGCCCTCACGGCCCAGGTTTGGCGGGGATTAGATAATCAGCCGAGCTACGCCCACGTCACGGTTGCAACAGACTCGTTGGTACCTCACGCCCATGCTGCAGTGACAATTGAGCCGCTCCCGAGCCACGGCCATGTTGCGGTGGCAATCGACTTCCTGACAAATCACACTCAGACCGCAGTAGCAACGGACCTGCTACCGAGCAAAGTTCAAGTCACTGTGGCAACGGATCCACTGCCACGCCATTCCCACGTCACGGTTGCAACAATATCACTGCAAGCTCACGCCACGGTTGCCACTGATCCACTACCGAGCCAAGCTCACGTTGCAATGGAAACAGATCTGCCACCTTGCCACGCCCACGTCACGGTTTTAACAGATTAACTGCAAGATCATGATGCAGTAGCCACTGATCCGCTGCCGAGCTCATGTTGCAGTGGAAAGAGATCCGCCGCCTCGCCGTGCTCATGTTGCAGTTTCGACAGCCAGTTCTCCTTCGGGATCCCTGAGTATGAGCTAGTCGGATTCCGTGTGAATGAGTCGACTCTCATTCATGAACAAGTGACCAGTTCAAGAGTGCTAAGACAAACACCGAAAGAGCAACAACGCAGTGTTCTGCCGCATGTGGGGTTTCAGGAGCCACTCTCTGATTCCCATGTTGCTGTCCAGGAGGTGGCGATGGCGCCGCCTAACGTTCCCATCCAGGAGGTGGTGATGGCGCCGCAGCCGCCTCACGTTCCAGTCCAGTAGGTGGCGAGGGCTCCGCAGCCGCCTCACGTTCCTGTCCAGGAGGTTGCGAAGGCTCCACAGCTGCCCCACGTTCCTGTCCAGGAGATGGCGATGGCTCTGCAGCCGTTACACATTGCAGTCCGGGAGGTGGCGACGGCTCGTCGGCATCCTCACGTTCCTGTCCAGGCAACAGCATCAGAGTCCCCTTCATTCCAATACCGGCGGCGACAGGTCCGCGTCCGCCCAATACTCCTGCTTCGACAGCAACCGGTCTGCGGCGGTTCCACGCGTCTGCTTCGATGGCGACTGGCACACGGTCGTTCCACGCCCCTGTCCCGATGGCAACAGGGGATGGCGATGGCTCATCGGCATCCTCACGTTCCTGTCCAGCAGACGGCGACGGCACCACAGTCCTCTTCATTCCACTACCGCCGGCGACTGGCCCGCGGCCATCCCACGCCCCTGTCTCGATGGCGACAGGAGCTGGGGAGTTCAGATAGGCCACCCCAGAACTGGAAAAGGAAATTGCTATTATTGTGATCATGGGGGTCATGGCTTTGGTCATTCTCTCCGTCGTCCTCCTCACTCCTGATGATTCCCAACCGCTTCATGACCTAGCCTTGGCAGCGACTGATCCCCGGCCGCCTCATGATGAAGTCTCAGTGGCGACCGGCCCCTGGGCACCTGCTGACCGAGTCTTGGCGCTGACCGATACCCGGTTGTCTGGCAACCACGTCTTGGGAGGGCGTCGTCCGGACCAGTTGCATGCCTTTGTCTGGTTCCTGCTTCGTTGTTGGGTTCCTCCTCGTGGGCGTCCACCCGAATTACCCCATGGGCACCCTGGTGTTTGGCGTCCAGGTCATCCTCCTGACCTGTCCAGCTTGGACGCCTCGCTGTTGGTGGCCTGGACGGCCATCAGACAGACTAGGGTTGGGGGGGTGCCCTCCCCCGGATCCCCTTCCACTCGCCCCTGGACATGTTAATTTTTGTGTCTGTGTTTCTTTTGTTTAGGCACGTCTGGGATCCGCGCCTAATGGGGGGGGGGGGTACTGTCATGGTCCCCACACAGCTGCACTGATTAGGAGGCGCACACCTGTGGCTCATCGGCAGTGATTAACCCCTGTATATATAGGACTCAGTGGAGGGTCTGGCTTTGCCAGATCATCGCAACCCATGCCCTGTTCCTGCATTCCCGTATTCTTGATCGTGAACCCAGGTGTACCGACCCCTGTTTGCCCGCGGACCTGCTTTCTACGCCCGACGTCTTAACTACCGCTGCTCCACTTGACTGTCTGCCTGATCCCGACTCTGGAATGAATAAACACTTTTCCCAAACTGCCTCTGTGTCTCCGGGGTCCTGCATTTGGGTCCTCCTCCGTACCGATGGGTCGTAACAAAATTGTCCATAGGTGTGGATGTGAGTGTAAATGGTTGTTTGTCCCTCTGTATCCTGAGATTGGCTGGTGACCAGTTCAGAGTGTACACTGCCTCTCACCCGAAGATAGCCGGTATAGACTTCAGCACACCTGTGACCCTATGGGGATAAGCGGTACAGAAAATGGATGGATGGAAGATGATTTTAGATGTGAGTGTTTTAAGATATGAGTGTGGTCATCAAAGTAATATAAATTGCATTTCAAGTCACCACTATAGTCACTCTACCACAATCTGTGCCACATTTTTTTCCCCTAAAAGTCCCTTGCCTACTTCCTAAAATAATCAATAATCATCAGAAGCTAGCTACACTGAATAAATAGGAAGGAAGCAAAATGTGTCCAACTCATCAGCTTTTTTTCTCAAAACATCTCCACATGCACATCCACAACATCCCTCTCACCACCACCACCACAACTCACCCCTCCGCTTCAAAATTGCATTAAAATGATTGGACGGAAGTGACAATTTTCTAACTCGGCTAATGCGGTGTACTCATAAAATTGGTAAAAGGGAGTAAAATGAGTGTCGTTTTCAACCTCGTTTGTTGATAAGCTTGTGGAGGGATTCAATTTTGTGTTTAGCATACAGCAGTAATACACGAGATCTCAGTGCGCTGAAGATCATTCAGCAAGCATCTCGCCACAATGCTCCTGTCACAGTCCGGGATCGGTCTTCCTTTATCTGTGTCTCTCTTTTCCCACAAAGTTTGGGGAATTTCATGTTATTTTGAGTGCATAACTTCCAGTCAGGAGGTTCATGGGTACCTTGCTTGACACATTTGCAACCCCCGATAGTACAAAGTATGACGATAGTTGCTCAGCCACAATCAAATAATTGCTGAAATGACTTTTAAAGTGCCACTAGCAATCAAAAATCACATTTTCAAATAGGTATTGTTATCAAAACTATAAATAATATTAATCACTTTGATGATAATACCAGTGGGAAAATGTGAGCTGTGAGTATTTTATAAAAGCGCAAATTTGTGTAAGTCTGACTCGACACAATGCGCATCCCAGCGGTGGCCATATTTGTCTGTGACATCATGTGCAGGCATCACACTGGATCCCCGGCATTGAAAACTTGCTTTGCCAAAGGCAATGGCTGATGAACCACAGGGATTTTTGGATTTTTCTTAAGCCTCTTCTGAGACTGAAGCTCTTTTTGAGGAAGAAAACATCTCAGAAGCGAGTGAACCGACCGGGGCCATTTTACCATCGTTTCGAGCCATATTAGACGATATGCGGATCTCTTCTCCATTGACACCAGACTCCCCTACAGACACAGACAAGTGGGGAGACGAGGAGGACGAGGGACCCAATGAAATGTTTTCAATGACTGGCCCATAATTGTTAGACATTTTTACAAGTCTTGTGTACGTAGCGTACTCAGGAGGACCCATGTCAGGCGAAGTAAATACGTCAGAGGTACCCAGACCGCCCAGTCCACTGGGGCAGAGAGCTTCTTTCTCCTCCTCGCCCCCGGTGCAACTGCACGTGCCCGCCCGCCTCCCCACTTGACCCACCTCTGCGTCGGGGGAAATGACGGCCCACGTGCATGGACTCATTGAGTACCCCTGACTTACATAATTAATTAAGTTATTATGACGCAGCTCTTTTGTTATGTTCTGAGAGAAGGGCTCTATGACGTCCTCGGACGTGGATTTATAGAATGTTCTTATAAGGACAAGGATGGCTGTCAACGGAGCTTTTTATTAATACTGCTGCTATTCGACAAGTACACCAGTACACCGATGCCACATTGCCTTCTGTCTTTTTGACATTTCCGGAACATTCGCTGGAATTAACATTCACCTGAAACATTCGTTTGACTATGGTGACTATACGTCATTTGGCTAGTTAGCTTGTGTTACATACTAAAATGAATTTTTACTTCTATTTTGTTATTGTTTTGTGTTGTCTTGTATTGTGTGTTTGATTAAATTGTCTTAAATGCAATACAAGTGCTTTGTTTTATTCTATTGTATTCTATTCACTGTCTGTTGTTGTTTGCACCTGTGCAATCAATTTTCACGACAAATTGGGTCTTTTGGAAATGTGTGACGAGTGAATCCATACTCCCGAGTACTCAACCAAAATCCAGCAACACAACCAGCTGGCAGAAAAAAACAGCTAATTTCTCACCTGTACAAGAGGTAAATAACCTCAACTCCGCAGCTGTAGGTGTCTGCAAAATACGTAATTTCTGGCTTCTATCTTCAACCCAACATCGTCATCAGATTTTTCATACGGGGTGATGAAAAAAAATCAATATATGGCAACAATCTGATAAGCTGTGAACAAACTGCTGATTCCATTCCGGCTGATTTTTTTTGGTTAACAACATACTAAATATCATGTATTAGGTGTCAGTGGCAATTTAAAGGGCGACATGGAGGTGCAGCTGTAAACCGTTGGCCTCACAGTTCCGAGGACCAGGGTTCAAATCCCGCCCCCACCTGTGTGGAGTTGGCGTGGGTTTTCTCTGGGCACTCCGGTTTCCTCCCACATTCCAAAAATATACAACATTAATTGGACACTCTAAATTGCTCGGAGGTGTGATTGTGTAACTGTTGTCTGTCTCCATGTGCCTTGTGATTGGCTGGCAACCATTTCAGTGTGTACTCTGCCTCCTGTCCGATGACAGCTGGGATTAGCTCCAGCACTCCCACGACTGGCTCAGAAAATGGATGGATGAATGTTTAAAGAAGAGACAAAGATAAAATATCTAATAAGAGAGAAAAACAAGTTTGGTGTCAGACTCCCTTGGTGTATTTAATAAATACATCTAAAAATCAAACAATTGAAAGGCCCATAATATAACCAGGAAGTTACAAAGGCACCCCATCAAATACACTTACTGCACCATCCAGGAGCCTTTTTTAAAATTTTGAAATGCAGATAATTCTGCTTGACAAATGAACATTTTATGAAATCGCCTGAAAGACTATAATGGGGACTAATAAGACTTAACAGTACTTAAAAAAAAAACATTTCTTGCAGAAATGTATTTCCTGATATCCATCAGTAGAATGAATGAGTAACATTATTGTGTGCTGCAGTGTTCAATCTCCATTCCATTCCTTGCAGAACCAAATGAAACAAATTAAACTGCTGTAAAGGGGATGCTCAATCATTTAAGGTAGCTTCATTGGCCAAGAGCATTACAGTCGTACCATTTTGACTATTGCCAAAAAGGAGGGGGAAAAATCTGTTCTATTTGCAGTTTTTGGTATCATAGAGATATACCTCATTTATTGCCACATGAAATCATGTATTACATGATTTGAGTGAATTTAAAGTATTCCATATTCCCGTCTCCATAATGAGACCATCTGCATGCAAACACACAGCTCAAAGTATGATGCCATTTATTGCACAAAATGTTCACAAATAGAAAGGCAATAATAAAAGGGTTAGAAATGGGGAAGCGCATCGGCTGAGCTGCAGAGCGTGACAGCTTACATTGCTAATCCAGAAACAGGCGCTTGGAGTCATATTGACAAGGCAAAGCAGAGACATCTAAAAGAAAAATGGAAAGTAGCATAAAGAAAGACAATTAATTCCAAGATTAATTTCATCCTGATGAATTGGCAACAAGTCAGGATGAAATCTGAGGGATATTCAGTCATGAGAAGAGGCCTTTGCGTGTCGTACAGCAGCTTTCTCCCTCAAGTTCTTTTTGCTCAGCTCATATTCTGTCATCGCCAACTGGACCCGCGGCTGACGTGTGTCAGGATTCCTTTGAGCTCTATTTCAATCACTTGCGCTGACTGTCACGATATCTGACTGCCGCACACCTTGAAACTTGCAAGCCATTAAAAAGCTCAGCATTACATTTTGCCATGATGAGCTCAAATGAACTCCGCAGTGGACATGTTAGTTTGATACATATTAATCAAGAAATATTTGTTTGAAAATTATATTACTTCCTATTCTCTTAATTACTAGGTTGGAAAATTACATGATTTTGTCCAACAAACAAGGGTTAAAAAGTAAACATCCATGTTTTTAGAATTTTTGTTCGAAGTTTTGTAGAACTGTTCCGAATCATAGTATTTCTTTTTTTTTTTTAATTACTTCAGCTTCCTTATTCATAATTATAACATAAAGTTTGTGGCATGTGCAGAGTTTTGTATGTGCATGCAACAAAAATGACATTTACAAAATATCATTTCTTAAACTTTGAGACCTTTTATTCAAGGTTTGCATTTCTGTGCATTACAAATGATTGGGAAAAAGGAACAGTTTCAATGCATTTTTATTTACAAGGACAGCAATTTAAAAAGAACTACCGAAGTACCAAAGTGATGGTAGTCATAGTCTGCGAACTCAGAATGTTAAACTCTGATGTCTGTTTGCTTTTGTAACTCTCCCATTAAATAAAACTCACTGATGAAATCTTTTGTATGTGTGTGCATCTTGTATGTGTGACAACATAGTGATATAATAATTTAAAGCTGTAAATAACTCAACTGGGTAATACCAAATTCATACTTAAAGATTGTTTTTTTTCTCAAGTGGATCATGTTTTATTGATAGCAAATGAAAACTCAATATATTTAGACCTTAAAGCACTCAAGGCATAGAAGTGTGCAAAATGATTTATTTTTTTTAATTAATGTGCAATACAGTATATGTCAGGTCTCAAAGATTAAAAAATTATGCCACTGGGGGTATGAATATAATTTAACATCATTAGTTTACAAGATCATTCAACAAACATTTGGATTCATGCTGTGTCATTTTCTTTTGTTTCCATTAAATGTGGTATTGTTTTTTTGGGGTTTTTTTTTTTTGTGTTTTGTTTTACGTCAGGGTCAATCACAATGAACTTGAGTTGATCCCTCACTGAGGAACTTGCTACTTGTATGTTTCATATTTCATTACTGGGAGGCTTACGCGCGGAGAGACATCAAAGGAGGACAATTTGTTCATGTGGAACTGAATGCAATCCCCCACCCACCCAGTTTTTCCCCCAACATCCAACTCTCTGTAGTTGCTGTTTAGAAAGTCAAGACATCGTTTGGAGAGCTGCAGGAAGTCATAACAGTTTTTATGTCACTTAAGCAGCAAGTCTGAATTATAAATAGCATTAGTTATACCTGCACCTTCTAAAAAACATGATTGTTAGCCTTTCGAAGACAATACTGGCAAAGACCATCAGATATCTCGATAGAGGACTCTATTTTCATCCAAGGCACATCTTCAGAGGTGCAAAAATCCTGCCGTATCATGGTTTTCATGCAAGCGCGAGGCTTGCTGAATGTGTTTTCCAGTTTGCCAGATCAGTCTATGACAGTGGTTCTATACTGTTGTCAGGTTGGAACCTACATTTTCTCCTGCATTTTTAAGAACAACATAAGACATTTTTTACATGGACATAATAGTCTTTGAAAACACGTACATGTAAACACAGTTTCAAATGAGTATGACAAAACCATAGCTAACCAAAAGCAATACACACTAACCAGAAGCTGACCTGCACTGTATTTCAAAATCAGAATCACCTTTATTTTCCAAGTATGTCAAAAATACAAATGGAATTTGTCTTCGGTAATTGGAATTGCTCTAGTAAGACACAGACAATTGACAGAGAATACTTTTGAGACATAAAAACGCACCATCACGAAGCAACGAAAGGTGACTAGTAATATGGTAGTGCCGGTCCAAATGTGTTTTATTTTATTTTTTGATAACATGCAAAAAGATGCAGAATCCTCCAGCAACAAGAGTAGTTTGAAATTACTAATAGAATAAGTCTGGTGCAATGACCATTGTGCAAAGGGCACAGAGACTTCAGGAAATGTGTGCAGGTTAAAATGACGAGTAGTGCGATAATCTGGTAAAATGTTAATTGAGTACATGTTGCAAATTATACTCAAGCACATGAGTGGCCAGTATTTGTCAATACCACATGTGCAAATAGTGCAGCTTGGTGAGATTTTAACAGTGAGTGCCAATACAAGTAATGTATAATTGACCCAACAGCTGTCACGTCCCATCGGAACGAGAGGTAGGACCCAAATGCAGGAACTTGGAAGACGCAAGGTAGTTCAAGAAGAGACACGTTTATTGTGTGCAGAGGTCGGGGATCGAGCAGGCAGTCCGGTGCAGCAGCAGTGGTTGTGACGTCGGGCGAAGAGAACGGACAGGCAGGAGTCGGTACATGGGGAAACAATCAGGGCAGGCAGAAGTATCGAAGGAGTCAGGCTTACAAGGTTGGTCTGAGAACGGACGAAGGTCGGTACACACAGGTTCAGTCAGGAATACGAGAGTGCTGGAACGGGACATAAAGCTCAACGAACTGGCGGAGGACCAGTCGTCACCGGGTCCTATATATACGAGGGATGATCAGCCCGCATGAGGCACAGGTGTGTGGCTCCCAATCAGCGCAGTCGCACGGGCACCCGCACAGCTCGTGCTGAAGCGGCAGGATCATGACAGTACCCCCCCCCCCCCAAAGGCACGGCTCCCAGACGTGCCTAAACGAAAAAACAGACAAAAGTAACACAGGCAGGGGTGGGCGGAAGGAGGTCCGGAGGAGGGCACGCCCCCCCCTGAACCCCAGACTGGTGGCCATCCAGGCCACCCAACACGAGGCGTCCGGGCGGACAGGTCAGGAGGACGACCCGGACGCCAAGCACCAGGGTCCCCACGGGGCGATTCGGGCGGACGACCTCTGTGAGGAACCAAACGGCGAGGCAGGAACCAGAACGAGGCAGGCCACTGCTCCAGACGAGAACCTCCCATGCCGTCATTGCAAGACGACCAGGGATTGGTCGCCAACGAGGCCAGGTCCTGAAGCGGCTGGGCGAACTCAGGAGCGAAGAAGATGATGGACAGCAGGACCAGAGCCATGACCGCCACCCCGAAGTCTCTCCTTCTCCTGGGTGGCTCCACAGAACTCCCCAGCTCCTGCTGGACAGGGACGTGAGAAGGCGGCGGCACCAGTACCGCCCCCTCCTGGACAGGAACATGAGAAGGCGGCGGCGCCATCACCGCCTCCTCCTGGACAGCAACGTGAGAAGGCGGCGGCGCCATCACCGCCCCCTCCTGGACAGCAACGTGAGAAGGCGGCGGCGCCATCACCGCCCCCTCCTGGACAGGAACGAGAGAAGGCGGCGCCAGTACCGCCCCCTCCTGGACAGGAACGAGAGAAGGCGGCGCCAGTACCGCCCCCTCCTGGACAGGAACGAGAGAAGGCGGCGCCAGTACCGCCCCCTCCTGGACAGCAACTTGAGAAGGCGGCGCCAGTACCGCCCCCTCCTGGACAGCAACTTGAGAAGGCGGCGCCAGTACCGCCCCCTCCTGGACAGCAACGTGAGAAGGCAGCAACCCCGTCGCCGCCGCCTCCTGGACAGGAACATGAGAAGCCGGCAGCAGCATCACCAACTCCACCTCCTCCTGGACGGGAGCGTGAGGCGGCTGGGGAACTGTCGCCACCTCCTGGACAGGAACGTGAGGGCGTGCCCGTCGCCGACAGAGCAGGAACGGGGAGCGGCCGCGGGCCGGTCGCCGACAGAGCAGGAACGGGGAGCGTCCGCGGGCCGGTCGCCGACAGAGCAGGAACGGGGAGCGTCCGCGGGCCGGTCGCCACTGCCACTCCAGAGCACGGACGAGAAGCGGCTGTGGAGACGTCGCCACCTCCTGGACAGCAACGTGAGGCGGCATCGGGTCGGTCCCCACTGCCACGTGAGCTTGCAGTGCATCCGTTGAAACAGCAACGTGGGCGTGGCGCAGTGGCGAATCTGTTTCCAGGGCAACGTGAACCTGAGTAGGCGGAGAGTCAGTCGAAACTGACACGTGGGCGTGTCTCGGAAGCGGGTCAGTTCCGACTGCCACGTGAGCCTGCCTCAGCAGCGAGTCCGTCGCCGTTGCTACGTCAGCGTAGCTCAGCTGGTTCGCTAATCCTTGCCGGACCTGGGCCGTGAGAGCCGCCAATTCGGCGCTCTGCCTCTCTATCTGCGCCCGCATTTCGCGACAGAACGCCTTGTGGTTTGGCGGCTCCTCCTCCCTCTGGGCTGGAAGCTTCGCCACGAGCTGCGGGTCTGCCGGTCTCGCCGTTGCCGGCGAGGAGTGGGAGGACGGTGTCTTCGTTGCCGCGCAGCGAGAGACACCAGGGAGCGCCCGGCCGGCGCGTCTCCTCTGGCCGCCACGCGGAGGTCCCGGGTAGATGGCCAAGCGGGTTCCCTCGTACCGATTGGTGCACTTGGATCTACCGGGCAAAGTCGCTCGGGTGCTGGAAACGCGGGAAGGCGGGGCAAACTGACTGGGATCAAAAGCCGGGCAAAGAGACTCAAAATCAAAGTCGTCGGAGTCGTACTCAGGCAGCCGGTCAAACAAATCGTGGTCCTCCTCATATTCCGAAAAATCAGAGTCCAGAAGAATATGAGGAGCCGGACGGGTCGTGTTCGGGACGTATTCATACCACGCTGGCGCAGCGTAAGACACGGAAGTGGAGGACGTCAGGGAGGCTACCCGGATTGGACAGGCTTGGTCCTCCGGCAGACGGTCTACCTTGCGTCGGTCCCGGCAACGCCGGGTCTTTCCTGCTGGGTCCTGTGATGGCCAGTTCGTTCTGTCACGTCCCATCGGAACGAGAGGTAGGACCCAAATGCAGGAACTCGGAAGACGCAAGGTAGTTCAAGAAGAGACACGTTTATTGTGTGCAGAGGTCGGGGATCGAGCAGGCAGTCCGGTGCAGCAGCAGTGGTTGTGACGTCGGGCGAAGAGAACGGATGAGCGGACAGGCAGGAGTCGGTACACGGGGAAACAATCAGCGCAGGCAGAAGTATCGAAGGAGTCAGGCTTACAAGGTTGGTCTGAGAACGGACGAAGGTCGGTACACACAGGTTCAGTCAGGAATACGAGAGTGCTGGAACGGGACATAAAGCTCAACGAACTGGCGGAGGACCAGTCGTCACCGGGTCCTATATATACGGGGGATGATCAGGCCGCATGAGGCACAGGTGTGTGCCTCCCAATCAGCGCAGTCGCACGGGCACCCGCACAGCTCGTGCTGAAGCGGCAGGATCATGACAACAGCCAAATGACAAGAATCTCAAAACAAAATTAGCAGTATGTGGCAATGGAATTGTAAATTAACTGTTTAAGAAATTAATAACCAGGGAGAATAAACTGTTGGAATGTCTGCTTGTTTTAGTTTGCATTGATTGGTAGCGCTTTTGTGAGGGAAGGAGCTGGAAGAGGATGTGACCATGATGAGGAGGGTCCAAGAAGATTTTGCATGCTTTTATCTTAGTTCTGGCAGCGTGCAAATTATTGAGGGTGGGTGGAGGAGTACCAACAATCTTTTCAGCAGTTTTGATTGTCCATTGCAGTTGGAGATTGTCCTTTTTTTGTATTAGCACAAAACCAGACTAATGGAGGAATACTGTATTGATCCGATGACTGCTGTGTAGAATTGCCTCAACAACTCCTGTGACAGGGTGTACTTACTTAGAAACCACAGGAAGTACATCCTCTGCTTGGCTTTTTGGAGGATGGAATTAATGTTAATCTCTCACTTCAGGTCATGAGAGTGCGTAATTCCCAGGAATTTGAAGGTTTTGACAGTTGACAAAGGGCAGTTGGACAGCATGAGGGGCAGCTATGGTGAAGTATGCCTTCTGATGTCCACAATCAACATTTGTGTGCAACATAATAGCTAAATGTTTGCTTCACCATGTTTGCTTTGGACTCTGCACTCCACTATTTGACCTGAGTCTGTCGATCTCAGAGCCCTACTGGGTTTGTATTCCGTAAGCATTTCTTTCATGTATTCAGGACGTAAACCATTTAGTGATTATAAACAATAAAATAACAATAAATAACTCTAAATTGCCCCTAGGTGTGATTGTGAGTGTCTCTGTTTGTCTCTATGTGCCCTCCGATTGACTGGCAACCAGTTCAAGGTGTACCCTGTCTCCTGCCCATTGACAGGTGGGATAGGCTCTAGCACTCCCGTGACCCTCATGAGGATAAGCAGCTCAGAAAATGGATGGATGGATACTAGAATAAAGTGTAATTAGACATTCACTACAGTAGCAGGGAGTGGCACTGTCATTGTCAGTGTGTGCACAGGGAGTATTAGCTCTGTGGTGTGGGGTTTTTTTTATTGCACAGATTCATAGATATGATTCTTCATTGATGTATCTTAGTGGATGGTGGTTTTAGGCAAGGGAGGGTGGGAGGAGGAGCTTGACGTGGTGTGGGCTGGACTCCAACTTTCACAATAGTCTTCACCCTATCTGTCAGCCATAACATTGCATTCAGGCAAGTAAAGAATAAGTTTTGCATTCGCTTTGGCTCTATTGCTGTTGGGAGAGGTGTGAGAGATTTAAAGTTCTGGTTCATTAACACCGTGTCATTGGTATAACACAGTACTTTGCTGTTCTTCTCACTGCAAAAACATTTGACGTCCTTGACAGCTCTATCATCAACTATTAATATTTGGGGACCCATTTTATCTTCTATGATTTAATTTCCTTCCTTTCAGTGGTGGTGGGGGGTGAGCATTCTTGGGCGGGGTCTTGTAAAAGTGTCGCAATTCTATTTGTAAGTCAGATGTCAATGTTTTGCATTGCTCACAAACTTTTTTCTTGATTGGTGTTGAGGAAACCTGCAACGCAAGCCAGCTGGATTCCTCGGTATTCTCATTAATTTGCTGGTATTATGTCCTCCATTTTAGCTGTCCCATAGCTCTGGGGTTTGCTCCCAGTAAATTCCAGAGAGAATTGCAGGATTATTCATTATTGTTTCCACATTCCACATCTGTCCTCGTTGTTGAGATAAGTGGCTGTCTGGTGGCATAACATTCACCATTTTGAGACAATGATAGAGTGGTTTCACTCCCTGGCTGTCCATTTACATACACATCAAGACGGTGGATTTTCCTTTCCAAAATTGACATCCTCTGCAGTAGTCCTTGATAGACCTCAGTGGAAAGGGGAGGCATATTGACAGATTATCTTGTTGCTAACACCAGGTTTGTGCGAATTGGCAGGCCACGCTAAAATAATAATCAAAGGGTATTCGAAAATATTGGAATTAAACAAAAAGTGACAATCAACAAAAAAAGCAGTCCCACAGTTTAAAAGCATCCAGGAGACTCTGCTTCTACTAAAAACAACCTTATAATTTTGGAAAAATCTGAACAGAGACAAAAACAAACAGAGCAAGAAAGAAAAGCATCTGCACTATATGAGAGCGAGAGGAGAAGTAGTATGATGTAGTAGTATGATGAGTAGTAGTATAATGAGTGATTCCTTCCAGCAAGGAACAAGGTACTACACAGTGAACATACTCTTAAGTGATTGAGTGTCCTAACATCCTCCTCGGATAGCTATCACCGACAGCCATTTTTGTGGGTGTGTGTGTGTTTGCATGTGTGTGTGTCCTGTTCAGCTGTTAGGTCAAGCAGAAAGAAAGCTCTCTATCCCTTATATGTCAGAACAGTTTTCTCATGTCAAAGTTGACTTTTTAAGATGCTGCTGTGACGTTTTTTTTTTGGTATTATATTGGATATTTATTGTGACTCAGTTGATCAGTTGAACAGAACAAGATTTCTAGAGGGCATTGAAAAAAGAAGACAACTAAAGACAAAGCATCAACTGTAAACAAGATGTAAAGATGTAAGATGTAATAATGATAAGTAATTCATTATATATCATGAACAATGACTCATTAGATATGAGTGTTGTATAAGTCACTAGTGTTCCACCACGTGAGGGAAGAACAGGACAAGATAGCACAGGACAAGAATAGAAGAGGAACCATGTAGGGCATTGGTCATGAACCCGGCTGTACAAGTGAAGTGTTGTGGGAGTGGCAATGTAATTTATAAACATCTATGGTATGAGTGAGGGGACATCCAAGCAATTCGCATATTCATACATTATTTGTCCCATTATTAGTCATAATGAGTGAGTGGCCCTACATCCAGCAAATAAGACCCATGGGTCACACATGCAAGTGACAGTGTTTTGCATGCAGACTGACTGACAGAAGTGTCCTGCAATTTCTGTGCCTGCACCCTCATTGGGATCCCAATCAATCGAGAGATGGGGTTGGGCCCACGAGTCCACCTGAGAGCAGCCCAGCTGATGGGACACATCCCTCAGCCAATGATTCGTCAAGCTAATGGCTATTGTTGAGTCAGTCAAGCCCATGAAAACAAGCACACACGTCTCCGTAACCTTAACAGATTACACGTAAAGGCATTCAAGTTGCAGTAACTTTATTGTCAGATGTGTTATACATACATGACATAAAACATGTAAAAAAAGCATTCCTCTCAGACATGCAGTGCTTTAGTAGAACAGTTAAAAATAAATGAATAAAATGTAACAAAACTGGTCTGCCTAAAGTATGTACATTGTGCCTTCTACTACAGACAATATAATCAATATAGTAAATCTGGACAATTTAGCAAGAACAGGAATGCCAATACACAGTATATTGTACATAGATGTGTGGTATTTACATTATGAGCATCAATGTACTTCTTCTTCTTCTTTTCCTTTCGGCTTGTCCCGTTAGGGGTCGCCACATCGTGTCATCTTTTGCCATCTTAGCCTATCTCCTGCATCTTCCTCTCAAACCCCAACTGCCCTTATGTCTTCCCTTACCACATCCATAAACCTTCTCTTTGGTATTCCTCTCGCTCTTTTGCCTGGGAACTCCATCCTCAGCATCCTTCTACCAATATACTCACTCTCTCGCCTCTGAACATGTCCAAACCATCGAAGTCTGCTCTCTCGAATCCTGTCTCCAAAACATCCAACTTTGGCTTTCCCTCTAATGAGCTCATTTCTATTCCTATCCAACCTGCTCACGCCAAGCGAGAACCTCAACATCTTCATTTCTGCTAACTCCAGTTCTGCTTCCTGTTATTTCTTCATTGCCACCGTCTCTAATCCGTACATCATGGCCAGCCTCACCACTGTTTTGTAGTTTTTGCCCTTCATCCTAGCAGAGACTCTTCTGTCACATAACACACCAGACACCTTCCGCCAGCTATTTCAACCTGCTTGGACCTGTTTCTTCACTTCCTTACCACACTCACCATTGCTCTGGATTGTTGACCCTAAATATTTGAAGTCCTCCACCCTCGCTATCTCTTCTCGCTGTAGCCTCACTCTTTCCCCTCCACCTTTCTCATTCACGCACATATATTCTGTTTTACTTCGGCTAATCTTCATTCCTCTCCTTTCCAGTGCATGTCTCCATCTTTATAATTGTTCCTCTGCATGCTCCCTGCTTTCACTGCATATCACAATATCATCTGCGAACATCATGGTCCAAGGGAATTCCAGTCTAACCTCATCTGTCAGCCTAACCATTACCACTGCAAACAGGAAGGGGCTCAGAGCTGATCCCTGATGCAGTCCCACCTTAAATTCCTCTGTCACACCTAACGCACACCTCACCATTGTTCTGCTGCCATCATACATGTCCCGTACTATTTTAACATACTTCTCTGCCACACCAGACTTACACATGCAGTACCACAGTTCTTCTCTTGGTACTCTGTCATAGGCTTTCTCTAGATCCACAAAGACACAATGTAGCTCTGTATTATTGAAAGGATCGGTGCTGGTCGGCGCTCAGGAGACAAAGATGACACTCAACAAAAGACCAACGTTCCCAAATGCTATTTAGCCTCAATAACTGGCATATTTATTTCGACCAAATGCAAGTTCTCAAAACACGGTTGACATTGCGTGAAATCAGTCATATGAGCTTCTTACCTATGCCGAGAAGGGAATGGGAAGCATCACTAATTAACACTCCTTTCAAGCTCCTTCTGAGTTTCTCTGTACTTTTCCACTAGTATCCTCAAGGCAAATAATGCATCTGTGGTACTCTTTCTAGGCATGAAACCAAACTGTTGCTCACAGATACTTACTGTTGTCCTGAGTCTAGCCTCCACTACTCTTTCCCATAACTTCATTGTGTGGCTCATCAACTTTATTCCTCTATAATTCCCACAGCTCTGAACATCCCCTTTGTTCTTAAAAAAGGGAACTAGAAAACTTTTCCTCCATTCTTCAGGCATCTTTTCGGCCGCTAGTATTCTGTTAAATAAGTTAGTCAAAAACTCCTCAGCCATCTCTCCAAATTGTTTCCATACCTCTACCGGTATGTCATCAGGACCAACTGCCTTTCTATTTTTCATCCTTTGTCGTGCCTTTCTGACTTCCCCCTTAATAATCATTGTCACTTCCAGGTCCTTCACACTTGCCTCTTCAACTCTTCCTTCTCTCTCATTTTCTTCATTCATCAACTTCTCAAAGTATTCTTTCCATCTATTTAGCACACTACTGGCACCAGTCAACACATTTCCATCTCTATCCTTAATCCCCCTGACCTGCTTCCCATCTCTATCCCTCTGTCTGGCCAACCTGTAGAGATCCTTTTCTCCTTCTTTCGTGTCCAACCTGGTGTAGATGTCTTCATATGCCTCTTGTTTAGCCTTTGCCACCTCTACCTTTGCCCTACGTCACATCTCGATGTACTCCTTTCACCTCTCCTCAGTCCTCTCAGTGTCCCACTTCTTCTTCGCTAATCTCTTTCCTTGTATTACTCCCTGTATTTTGGGGTTCCACCACCAAGTCTCCTTCTCCCCTTTCCTACTAAAACACACACCAAGTACTCTCCTGCCTGTCTCTCTGATTACCTTGGCTGTCATAGTCCAGTCTTCCAGGAGCTTCTGCGTTCCATCCAGAGCCTGTCTCACCTCTTTCCGGAAGGCCGCACAACATTCTTCCTTTCTCAGCTTCCACCACATGGTTCTCTGCTCTACCTTTGTCTTCTTAATCTTCCTACCCACCACCAGAATCATCCTACATACTACCATCCTATGCTGTCGAGCTACACTCTCCCCTACCACTACTTTACAGTCAGTAACCTCCTTCAGATTACATCGTCTGCACAAAATATAATCTACCTGCGTGGTTCTACCTCCGCTCTTGTAGGTCACTATATGTTCCTCCCTCTTCTGGAAATAAGTGTTCACTACAACCATCTCCATCCTTTTTGCAAAGTCCACCATCATCTGTCCCTCAAAGTTCCTTTCCTGGATGCCATACTTACCCATCACTTCTTCATCGCTCCTGTTTCCTTTACCAATATGTCCTTTGCAATCTGCACTAATCACAACTCTCTAGCTGTCTGGGATGCTCAGAACTAATTCATCTAGTTCCTTCCAGAATTTCTCTTTCAACTATTGGTCACATCCTACCTGTGGGGTATAGCCACTAACCACATTATACATAACACCCTCAATTTCAAATTTTAGTCTCATCACTCGATCTGATACTCTTTTCACCTCTAAGACATTCTTAGCCAGCTCTTCCTTTAAAATAACCCCTACTCCATTTTTTCCCATCTACTCCGGGGTAGAATAATTTAAACCGTGCTCCTAAACTTCTAGCCTTACTACTTTTCCACCTGCTCTCTTGGATGCACAGAATATCAACCTTTCTCCTAATCATCATGTCAACCAACTCCTGAGCTTTTCCAGTCATATTCCCAACATTCAAAGTCCCTACACTCAGTTGTAGGCTCTGTGCATTCCTCTTTTTCTTCTAAAAATGGATCAGGTTTTTATCAACATAGCAGAATAATTAGGTGGGTAATAATATACACAGTGCTGCAAGGGCAAGGCAAATGTTATGAGAAGACAGGAGAGCCACATGCACATTAGATTCCCCAGTGCAAGACAAGGTGAAGTGGTAGCAGCAAAAAGTTTGAGGAGAGAGATTTCTTTGAAAACACTAATCAGAAGTTTGAAATAACTTGTATGTTTTCGCTCCACATAGGTGAGGCCAGACCTGAACTCCTGTTGTCAGAACTTTGAGAACTGTGTGTCTTTCACCATGCCTTTGGAAATACATCATCCCCTCTGTTTCTCTCATGGAATTATTAAAGCTTTTCTTTAATAATAATAATAATAATAATAATAATAATAATAATAATAATAATAATAATAGGCTGCTGCACAATGGAGCAGCTGTAAAGCGTTGGCGTGACAGTTCTGAAGACCCAGTTTCAATCCCGGCTCCGCATGTGTAGAGTTTGGATGTTCTCCCCGTGCCTGTGTCGGTTTTCTCCAGGCACACCGGTTTCCTCCCACATTCCAAAAACATGCATTAGTTGGAGATTATAAATTGTCTCAAGGTGTGATTGTGAGTGCGACTGTTGTCTGTCTCCATGTGCCCTGCGATTGGCTGGCAACCAGTTTAGGGTGTACCCTGCTTCCTGCCGTTGTCAGCTGGGATAGGCTCCACCACTCCCGTGACTTTTGTGAGGATAAACGGCTAAGAAAATGGAATGGATGGATCATAATAGGCTGCACGGTAGAGCAGCTGTAGAGCGTTGGCCCCACAGTTCTAAGGACGAGGGTTCGAATCCCAGCCTTACCTGTGTGGAGTGTGCATGTTCTCCCCGTGCCTGCGTGGGTTTTCCCTAGGCTCTCTGGTTTCCTCCCACATCCACTCAAAAAAAAAAAAAAAAAAAAACATACACTAATTGGACACTCTAAATTGACCCAAGATGTATTTGTGAGTGAGACTCTTGTCTGTCTCCATGTGACCTCCGATTAGCTGGCCACTATTTGAGGGAGTACCGTGCCACCGGTCCGGTGACCACTGGGGTAGCCTCCAGCACTTCCATGACCTTTGTGAGGATAAGCGGCTAGGAAAATGGATTGATGGATGGAGATTAATACAGTAAATTCAAATCACCCTTCTCTTAGCTGATTTACACTAGTCAGATGAAAATCACTGTGAGGTGGGGTGAGCTGGAAGCCCGAATAGTGGTGTTAGCGACATTGTTCACGAATGCAAATAAGTGTCACCTGGAGGCAGGAGCCTCTGTGGACGTAAGGGGAGTTAGGGTTAGCATGTGGATTATGTGCGGTTGCACATTTACTGAGAGAAAGATAGGTAGGTTATAACTTATAATTTTTTTTTCTAATATCATTACCTTCCCTAATTTTCAATACATGTGAAAAACAATGCATTGTCTTTTGATAAACGTGTTGAGTGAACGTGAACCTCAGGGCTTAATCATTAACTGAATGAGGAAGCACATGATTGATTCTGTGTAAAAGAACTAAGATTCGGTGAACATATCTATTAAATGGGGTTGAAATTTTAAACGAAGTCGCCTCAGTCGAGTGAGATGTTTAGCTCCTCAGCACATTAATTTGTGTCCCAGCAAACATAATAAAAAGTTAAATTTCCCTTAAGCGCTCTGCACATTAAAGTGTCTTTGACACCAAGATATACATTTTAAAATATGTATTGTTACCAAAACTACATATAATATGAATCATTTTGATGGTAATACGAGTCAGAAATAGTGAGCTGGGAGCGTTTTATTAAAGATCAAAGTTGCGAAAGTATGACTCGACATCCCAGTGGCGGCCATATTCTCTGTTACGTCATGTGACGTCTCATGCATGCATCACACTAGAGCCCCGGGGGGGCTCCTATCTCCTCCCCGCCAGCGGTGCAACTGCACATGCCAGGCAGCCTCCCGGCCTGACCTACCTCTGCGCCTTGGGGGAAACGATGGCCAGTGCCACTGCGAATCGACACGTTGAGCACCCCTGACTTTATTAAGTTGTTGTGACGCGGATGTTTTGTTACGTTCTGAGAGAAGGATTACGTCGTCGGAGGCGGATTTCTAGAATGTTCCTATTAGGACGAGGATGGCTGTCGAGAGAGCTTTTTATTAATACTACTCCTTTCGGACAAGTATACAGACACCACACTGACTTCCCGGATCATTCGCTGGAAATAATATTCGCCTATTTCGAAGATCGACCTTGGTGACTATATGTCGTTTGGCTAGTTAGCTTGTGTTAGGCGCTACTGAACTGTCTTTGTACTTCTATATTGTTATTGTGTTGTGTTGTATTGTATTGTGTGGGATTAAATTGTCTTGAATGCAAGACAAATTCTTTGTTATATTTTGCCGGATTGACTGAGGGGATTTATTCTAAATTCACACATAACATATGCTATAAACTTTGAGACAAATTAGTGCCCCCAACTATTCATCCATCCATCCATTTCCTTTGCCGCTTATCCTCACGAGGGTCGCGGGCAGTGCTGGAGCCTATCCCAGATATCAACGGCAGGAGGCGGGGTACACCCTGAACTGGTTGCCAGCCAATTGCAGGGCACATGGAAACAAACAGCCGCACACACAATCACATCTCGGGGCAATTTAGAGTGTCCAATTAATGTTGCATATTTTTGGGATGAGGGAGGAAACCGCAATACAACGAGCTGGCATTTTGGCTAACATACAAAAAAAACTGATAATTTCTCGCCGGTACAATATGCATAAACACTCAACCCCGCCACTGTAGGCGTCTGCAAAAAACGTCACTTTCTGGTTCTTCTTAAACGCAAAACCCTCGAGAGACTTTTCATGGCGGGAGATGAAAAAATCAATGTGCTGTGAACAAATAGATGAGTTCATTCCGGCTGATTTTTTGTTTGGTTAACAACATACAAAATTTTATGTTTTAGGTGTCAGTGTGACTTTAAGTAATACTGTGGAGGATTGGACGGCACCAACACCAGTCTGCTGGACTCCACAACCCCACTAGCAGCTAATGACACAGACAACAAACTCTTCATCATTTCACAGAGTGAGCGCTGTGCCGGATGACCACTCCGGAAAAACTATCGTGTCCATATTATTTATCAAATGATGAATCGATGTAGTAATTATCTTAATAGGCATTAGGTTTGCAGTGTGCTGGAGTTTCAGTTTAAAAAAACTCTTTCATCATTCCACTGATTGACATTATTTTCAGGTAAAAATTTATTTTTTGAGTCTGAAGGCAAGGACCTCAGTAAAATCTCGCTGCTGTGATGAGAGTCTCTTCGACTTGTGACCAACAAGTGGCCTGACATCTGTCAGAGGTATGTGGTAGTAAAGGATGCATTGGCACCATTCAGCAGATTCTGTGATGACATCGAGGGAAAGTCACATGCACCAGTGCCGCTGTTGATCAGTGCCTCAGTGTGAAGGCTGGTGGATAGAGTGATGGAAGTCAAGCGCGACTTTGTCATCAGTACAAACCCTACTGTGGCACAGCTGGCTTATGTTCAGTTCTGCTTTGGATGAAATAAGTCAAATTATAAAGGCTAATACAAAAGATTTTGTAGCTGTTAATGAGCATGAGCAACCAGAATATGGGCGATGCATTTTAATTCAGGTTTTAACATAATGATATTTTGCATTATAAAGTACTTATACTTATGACTTTACAGCAAACCTAATGATATTCCCATAAACATAATTGCCTGGATCAGACTACAAGACGAATTTGGTACTTCATGATTGCATATCTCAATTAGATAACATCAACGATACAAGACATATATTCCAATCAGTGGCGTAATGTGATTTTTTTTTGTTATAATAAATAAATATTAGGCATTCTTATATTATTCACTTTGTCAAAATATTTTCTGAAAAAAATCTTTGTAATATCTGTTAATAGCAAAGAAAAAAATGTCTGAAAGGGAGAAACCCATGACATTGCTTTTGTGGGCAACATAAAATTTAACACTTGTGCTCTCCAGTTATTTGAAACGTAGTCAAATCATACAGTTTTGCAAATGTTTCCAGTGGCCTAATCAATAATGATAATTATAAAGATTGTCACAATGCTTTGGTTATGAGCAGTTGTATTAATTAATTAATAGAAATGTGTCAGGGGCAGAGGCAGGCCACTATCATGTGTGTGGCTGCCTCTGGCAGCAGCTCCCCATTTGCGCCTGATTGGCACTAATTATGCCATGCATTCCAGCCTCTGTGTGGTCTCACTAGTTGCCAGTTCGTTGCATGAGACTACATTAGTCTGCTTGAGGATATGAGCTTCTGGTTGTGTATTTAACTCGTTGCCAAAGCCAAGTCTAGTTAAGTCTCGTTTTTGCCTTGGAGTTATCTAACTTCATTTTCATAATTTTGGAGCTTGCCTTTTGCCACATGTTATTGTGCCTTTGCTTTTGTTGGACTGCTTACCTGTGTATGAACTCTTCCCGTATTAAAGTTCTCTCGAAAACCATGTCACTGCCTCGGAGTCCTACATTTGGGTCCTACCCAATGTCCCACGTTTGTGACAGGGTTAGGGTGGCCAGAACAAGACCCAGTGGGAAATATGCAGCACTACCAGTCACACCGCTGGACTCCCTCGCAGCACACTCAACCTGCTGTTTCACTCCACTCAAGTAATGGCAAGCAAAATCAGCCCTTGAGTCAACTCGATCCATACCAAACGTGTTTCCCAGTCCGCCTTTCCCGAGTCCCTGTGCACTCTGCCCTCCGCTTTGGTGGCAGCAGGTTGAGGAGGAAACTGCAGACCCCGTGCCTGCTCCCTGTAGCTGTACCGTCCCCTGTGCCTGCTCCTGTCTCGGTGGCGCCTGACACGCAGCCAGCTCTTGGTCATGCCTAGCCGGTGGCTGATCCACAACCACCTCTCAACCATGTCTCGGCGGTGCTTGACAAGCAGCAGCAACCGCCTCCTCTCACCCATGCCTAGGCGGCGCTCAACCAGCAGCAGCCATTGCCTCTCACCAATGCCTCAGCGGTGATCGACTAGCAGCAGCAGGCGCCACCGCCTCTCGCGCATGCATCGGAATTGTTTGACCACAAGCAGCAGCAGCAGCCGCCACCTTTTGCGCATGACTCAGAAGTGCTTGACCACCAGCAGCAGCCGCCGTCTCTTGTCCATGCCTCGGTCATGCTCAACCAGCAGCAACCGCCATCTCTCGCCCATGCCTCTGCGGTTGTCGACCACCAGTGGCTGCTGGCTCTCATTCACGCCTCAGTGGGGCTGTTACCTGTTTCTGTTTGGATCCTGCTTTGTCATTGGGACTCTCCTCATGGACATCTGCCTGAGTGTCCCTGTAGGCCAGGGCTCAGCAACCTTTCTGAGGCTGAGGGCTACTTCGTGAGCACCGATCGTATGAAGGGCTACGTGACCTGTTTGCTGCAAATTTCAGACTCAGTTCATTACATGTACATAAAATATATTTTTTATAATTTATTGTAGAAAATGACTTTACAGGTATTTTAACATTTTAATCCATGTAAGCAAGTCAAATTCAGAATTTAAAGCGTAAATAATAGTAACAATTTGTGGCTTATGGTATTTTTAGAACATACCTCACAGGCGCCTTATATGGTCCTCGCGGGCAATGTGTTGGTGACCCCTGCTGTAGGGACCCTGGTTCTTCATGTCCTAGCTGGCCTCCTAAACTGATTGGCCAAGCTCCTCGCTTTGGGTGGCTGAGGTGGGGGTCTGTGCAGCGGTGTTATGAACATCCATCCATCCATTTTCCATACCGCTTATCATCACGAGGGTTTCAGGAATGCTGGAGCCTATCCCAGCTATATTTGAGTGTGGGTGGGCGAGAAACATCCATCTCACAGTTCAGAGGTCCATTGTTCAAATCCTGGCCTCGACTGTGCGGAGTTTGCATGTTATCTGTGTGCCTGCATGGATTTTCTCCAGGCACTCCGGTTTGCTCACACATCCTAAAAAAATCGAGTAGGTTAATTGAAGACTTAAAATTGCCTGTAGGTGTGAATGTGAGTGTGATTGGTTGTTTTGTTTCTGTGTTTCCTGCCACTTGCGAGCAATCAGTTCACGGTGTACCTCGCCTCCTATCCGCAGTTAGCCGTGATAGGTTCCAGCATACCCGTGACCTTAGTGAAGATAAGCGGTGTAGCAAATGATTTATTAGTTGTTTTCATAATGCCACCCAACAGACACTCTGACATTGTTTGTGAAACATAGGCACCTTCGATAAACCAGACTGACTGACATGAACCAAAATAATTTAAAAAAAATCAATTTATAATGTTTGGATATGTACCACTAAATACAGCATAACCCAAAATTTTAAAAAATGTGATGAGGATATATTGAGTATTTTGCTGTAAGACTGCAAGACTGTGGGTGGAGTAGCCACTTCTGCCAAGTTGTCTGGCAAGTTTCCTAAAGCTCTTAAAGTAGATGCTGTTAAGCATCTTCTAAAAAACAGAGCACTGGACGATTCCATGTTAACAAGCTATAGACCCAGTTCAAATCTAATTTTCATAGCCAAGATTCTTGAGAAAGTTATTCTTAATCAACCCAGCAATTTTTGAATTTAAATGGACAATTTATCAGATTTCAATCAGGTTTCAGAACTCATCATAGTGCAGAATGTGCTCTTAACAAGTTGAATATTGACTAATTAAAGGTGTCAATTTAGATCTTGTTGGATCTCAGTATGGCTTTTGGTAAGGTAGATCATAATATACTGCTGAACAGGTTGGAAACATGGATAGCACTAAATGTAACGGTCCTTAAATTACTTTGTAACTATTGGAAGTGCTCAATCTCAACAAATGGCAATGACCTATTGGGTCTCTCAAGGGTCAGTTCTTGGACCCCTCCTGTTCCGCATGTATATGTTAACCTGTGGTCAAATTCTTCAAAACTTCAATTTTGACTATCATAGCTATGCAGATGACACGCAGTTATATTTAGCAGTGTCTCCAGATGGCTACAGTTCAATTGAGGTCTTGTATGACTGTCTAAAGCAGATAAATAACTGGATGACCCAAAAGTTTCAACTAAACCACAGCAAAACAGACAATTGTTTTTGGCAATAAAGAAAAGAGAATTGCTGTGAGTAAACACTAGGACTCAGTATCGTTAAAATCCAAAGACCAACTCTGAAACCTTGGCGTTCTGACTTTCAACAATCATATCAAATCACTCAGAAAAAATGCCTTTTACCATCTGTAGAACATATCCAGAGTGAAGGCTTTTATGTACCAAGGAGACCAGAAAAAGCTCACCCATCCTTTTATCTCAAGTAGACTTGGCTACTGTATTGGTCTTCTGACTGGGCTCCCCAAAAAGAGCATTAAACAGCTGCAGCTCATTCAGAATGCTGACCAGAACAAAGAGGTCAGGGCATTTAACTCCAATTCTAAAGTCCTTGCACTGGTTTTCCAGTCAGCTTTAGAATAGATTTTAAAGTTATGCTACTAGTCTATAAATCACTAAATGGTTTAGGTAATGAATACATGAAAGAAATGCTTACGGAATACAAACCCTGTTGAGCTCTGAGATCGACAGACTCAGGTCAAATAGTGGAGCGCAGAGTCCATAGCAAATCTGGTGAAGCAGCATTTAGCTATTATGCTGAACACTAAAGGGATAAATTGCAAAAAGAGATGGCGTCATCCCTAAATGTGAATGTTTTTAAATCCAGGTTGAAAACTTTTTTTTTTTTATCATGCTTTTAAGAGTATTTCCAATTTCAATATTTCTTGCCCTGTAAGCTGTTTTTAATGATACTTTTTTTAATGTATAGATTTTGTCGTCATTTTTATTGTTTTTTCCCCCCCATTTCAAATGTTTTATCGCTTTGTATTCAAATCCTTTTAATCATGTCAAGCACATTTAGTTACATTGTGTATGAAATGCGCAATACAAATAAATTTGCTTTGCTTTGCTTCGATGAGACATGGGGCCTCGTGGTGAAATGGTCTATGTACCATGGATATAAAAACGTCCACACACCTGTATTCAAATGTCAGGTTTTGAGATGTCTTTTTATACCTTTTTCCATGCTCATGTAACCTAAAACATGTCCTCAATTAAAAGGAAAAAGATCAGTCCATCTATCCATTCATCCACTATCTGAGCCGCTTATCCTCACCTCACAAGAGTTGTGGTACTCCTGGAACGTATCCCAGCCAGTTTTGGGTAGGAGGTGGGGTACACCCCGTGCTGGTTGAAAGCCAATCGCAGGCCACATAGAAACAAACAACCCCTCTCACCCACAATCACACTTACGGGCAATTTAGACTCTCCAATCAATGAATAATTTGGGATGTGGGAGAAAACTAGAGTGCCCAGAGAAAACCCATGCATGCACAGGGAGAACATGCAATTTCCTTATAGGCGGCGCCGGAATTTAAACCCCAGTCCTTAGAACTGAGAGGCAGATGGTGCCCACTGGACCACCAAAAAAATCCGTTTAAGAGGAAAATTAAAAATAACTAAGACACGGTATGTGGTTGCAAAAGTATGACTCCCATTTTACATGTTTGAATTTGATTGGTCAAATCCTAAACATGCCCACTCTTACAAGCAGATGTGCAACCCCATTATCTTCGTTGTTTATTTTTCCTTTACCCTCTTAAAAAGATTTTTCCAAAAAAATTCTTTTGGATTGTATATGTCACACTAATGGCAGAAGACATTTTGAGAAGATTTCAGAAAAGCCTGGCATTTCAACAGTGGTGTGTATAGGTTGTCATTTCAGGGTTTATTTGGAGCTGCTCCATTTGCTATCATTTGTGCACTTATTACGGAATGGGGAGGCAGAGATCAAGAAACTGAGCCACTCCCATGTTCAGTAGCTCAGTGGGGATCGAATTCTGACCTGAATTTGGTGGCCCCAGCCAGGCAAAGACAATCTGAATTGGGGGGAAGGGTTAAAAGAGTAAATAAGCCTCACTTGAGAATGATGCAGAGCTTCGTAGCTACGCCATCAGAAATGCTTGTAGCAAGATGCTGTGGACTTTGAGTTGGGGCTTGTATCCTTTCTCACCCAAGCTACATCCCAAAGCTGTCATAGCAAATACAGTACATTTTCCAGGCCATGTGTTCTACTAAAATGAAGATTACACTGATTTAAAACAGATTAGAGTGTTCTGATGGGTAGCCAAATCATGGCGATTATGATGCATATATTGTACATATTTGAATTGGCCGGATGTTTGTTGGTCTGCTCTGTGCTGGGGGATTGGAAGAGGGTGAAGATAAAAATCCTACCCTGAGAATTTCTCTCCATCGGAAATGACTTGATTGCCCATTCATGCATACTGTACAGACATATAAATACTTTCCATCCAATGGGATCATTAAGGGCAGCATCAAAGTTTAGCTGACCACCTGCCGGTTAAATGTGTCACTTTAAGAGCGCATCAACAGACGCAAAAAAAAAAATCTCGAACTTCCACTGAGAGCCGAGCATTCGCATTTGGTATTAAGAAACAGACCTTTCCATGGCTGGATTTTGCCTATTAATAGCTGTGATACACAATAATATAATGGCTGAGCTACGATATATGTACACACATATTGTGCAGCGTATATACGTTAGATGAACGTGTAATTAATTTTGAAAGAAAGAAGGAGATTTAAGCAACACCTGCATTACATCCAGTTAAATGTAGTTTTAAATTATAGCGTTATAAATCTAAGTTTGTCTTGACAGGGCACCACATAACTTTTTGTATGGATAAAATTTAGGAAAAGTGACAAGACTCCTTTTTTTATTTATTTCTATCTAGTAATTTGAATGTTGCTATACTTTATGAATTAAATAAGAGATCTAGACATCCAGAGATTTTTGTTTCTCAAACCCAAACACAGAAAGCAACACACGTAGTGAATTTTTATAGAAAATTTAATGTGCTCTAACATGGCAATCTAGAAAAGGGAAACAATACAAGAAACAAGAACAACAACGGACTTAAACAAAATGATTTGTGAAATGAGCTTGGGAGAATGAGGGTTTAGTGACTGCTTAAAGCTGGACAATCCTGTTCTCGTTAATTTAAACCCAAATACGCATCAATCTGTACTTTTATTAGACTGCAATGTTGGACTTACATGTTTTGAACACGTTCAAAGCAGGCAGGTCAAGGGATCCATCCGGCAGCAGGTGAACTGGCAGAGGAATCTCAAGAAAAAAAGAAGAAAAAGAAGCGACTAGGAGGAAACAAAAACATGCTGGATTACAGGCCTCGGCTCGTCTAGCATTGTGAATGCTTTGTTCACTTGAAGTGAGGCGGCATTGAGTGCGGGCAGGATGCTCAGTGCGGTTGGAGCACTGCTCTGATATGTCCTCATTCCCTAGGGGTGAGGGGGCGTCCTACAGGGACCAGTGTTGCGAAAAAGCTCAGGTGAGCCACATGGGACCAAAAAGCACCAAAAGCAGACTGAAGAAATAATAGACCAAACTCAACGGTAGAGAGCCTGGCTCTAGATTTTATAGCCCGAGCGAGCCAAAAGGAGTGGAACCCCCCCCTTCTTGGGCCTATCCAGTCATACATTTTCTGAGGCTCTTATTCTCACAAAGGTAACAGGACCGCTGGAGCCTATCCCAGCCATCTTTGGACACCCTGAACTGGTTGTCAACCAGTTGCAGCTGGGCAACTTTTGAGTGTTAATTTCATTCATTCATTCATTCATTCATTCAGTCATTTATTTTCAGGGCCACTTATGCTCATGAGGGTCACAGGAGTGCTGGAGCCTCTCCCAGCTATCAACAGAAAAGAAGCGGGGTCTACCCAGAAGTTTTTGTCATTCAGTTGCAGGGCACAAAGAGACAAACAACCAGTCACACTCATAATCACACCTAGGGGCAATTTAGAGTCTCCAATCAATACATGTTTTTGGGATGTGGGAGGAAACCGGAGTGCCCGGAGAAAAGCCCCACATGATTTAAAACCCAGTCCTGAGAATTTTGAGGCCAGGCTGCGGAATCAAATATTAATGATTGGATTTAAGATTAATAGGCCATTTTCCTCCATTCTCATCTGTAATTCCAGTAACAAATGTTTCAAATGTTATGATTGCGAAATACACTGATACAGTATTTCACTAATATTTTTAATGTGGCATTTGTGTGGAGGTTTAAAACATTTCATCTGTCACAGTTGACAACAGATTCAACATCAGACATTCAAGTTTGCAGCAATCAAGTCACCAGCGCTGTTTATGTAATGTTCTTAAAATATTAAATCCCTGACACGTTCATCTCAGGCTCTGGCTGGTGAACCTATATCTGCAATGACGTTCTGTCATCGGTGGGTGTCGCAAGCAATGTGTCCCAGTCCCGGCCGGCCTTCGGGGATCGTCACAGCTAATTAATTTATCAGGATAGTGCCATACCTGATGTTTAGTCTCCACTATGACGTTCTGGTGCTCGTAATCCACTTCGCGTCGCCGTGCAGAAACAAAAATCCAAGTCTTGCCTTGGCCGTTAATTCAATTAGCTTCGGCGTGCAAAAGCAAATGCGTCTTTTGGTTTGTAGGCTCGCCGTGAAGCCTCTTGGGATCGGTGTGCAGGGTGTCAGCTTTCAGCAGCGTGTCCGCTACAATTGTGACACCAGATAATAGAATTGCAGAAATTTTAAGTATTTTTCAAATATTTTTAATTTCATACATACATACTGTTGAAGCCACATGTCTACATAAAATAATTTCATTTTTTTTATCTGAAGTCAAATCCGACTAAAAAGATTCTGTTTTGGGTCAGTCAGGATGACCAAAAATATTCAATTTTATTAAATGTCACAATAATGACATAATTTTATATTTTCTTCAGGATCAGATGATGAGGTCATGGCTTTGGAAATCATGATTGTGGAATCTAAAAAAATTAAAATAATTTCAGTGTTCCTGATTTACCTAAAACAGGAGAGGTTTGGTCTGATTTGACTTCAGCCAGTGAGACAAAAACGGAAACGTGTGTTTTTGCAGTGTGCCCTTCTGGCTTCAACTGTAACCACCACGTGACCTGTGTTTGCATTGCTTTCTGCCACTTTTAGTAATGGGAGGAGTGGGCAGCTGCTCGGGGTTTTGCCAGCCAGCATGCTATGATCACTTTGAGCCAGCTGGCCATATTTGCGTTCGCATCCTTAATTCATGATGAGGCGAGAGCTTTTTACTGTTCTGGTCCTGCCCGACACAAGACATATGGGGTGCACTTGCTAAAAAATGTTTTAACATTTGGGGCTTTCTTTAAAATGCTCTACCAAGCAAAAAGAGCTTTGTTTCCTCATATTCCAAACTTTGTCATTTGTTTATTGTGTTTATTGTCCTTTTTCATACCCTGCAGAATGTTTCTGTAATTTGAATTTGAGCTACAGCTTGTAAACAGCCCAAAAGCGCCGTATGGCACATGTGAGACTTTGAAGCAAAATAAACACCATGTGCAGAATTAAAGCATTGGCACATGGAAAACAAATTCCACATGAGATGTCCATATGTCAGAAAAGTAAATTAAATCCACTGGCCATATCAACTCACAACACATTCTCTATTTCTCATTAATATCAGTTCATAAGAGAATCTGTATTCAAAAAGATGGTGATAAGATGGTGAGGAATCTTGACCTTCTTGGAGCTCCAAAGTATTTTGAACCCCTTGCAATTGTTAACTCTCTGTTGCTCATTTTGAATATCCATCCATCCATTTTCTAACCTGCTTATGCTCACAAGTGTCACGGTAGTGCTTGAGCCAATCCCAGCTGTCATTGGGCAGGAGGCAGGATACACCCAGAACTGGTTGCCATCCAATCGCAGGGCACATGGAAACAAACATCCAATAGCCCTCACGATCACACCTAGGGACAATTTAGAGTGTCCAATTAATGTTGCATGTTTTTGGCATGTGGGAGGAAACCAGAGTCCACGGAGAAAACACATCCAGGCATGAGGACAACATGCACATTCCATACCGGGATTTGAACCTCAATCCTCAGCACTGTCAGGCCGACGCTCTAAACCTGTTTCACCGTGCCGGGCTTTCTGAATATTTCTTTTTAAAATGTACGCCACATTTCCAAAATGAGTGCTGGAACTTAAAGAGGTTCTGCATAGGCTGCATCAAGAAAAAAAAGCATGCCCTCAAGTCAGGCTACTGAGCTGGAGAGGAAATTACCGCCTTATCAAATTCACCACAATGACACAGTGGACCAATTATAAATGTAAGAGCTCAGGTACTGATCCATATGACAGCGGTTGGGGACAGGTCATTTGGCAAGAAACATTTTACACCCAAAGTGGGAAGCTGTGTTGATAAAAGATGATGCTACAGGGAGAGAAAATGAAACGGGAAAGGACCAAGATTATACAAAGGAGGATAGGCAGGAGGGATCAGATAAGACTGCGAAAACAGATACGCCTTATAACATTAAAGAAGAAGCAGACAGCCAGAGTGCACAGCCTATGAAAAGGGTATTGATTTGGTGAAAAAGTGCAGTTATAAGTATACACACAAGCCAACAAAGTCACGTTTAGTTATTGAATATTATAGGATGCAAACGAGGGAAGAATACCCTTTTCCTAATACTACTAGCTCTTAGTCTTGTACCCGAAAAAAAACCCAAAACAACACAGATTTCGAAGCAGTCTTGAATTGACTGAAAGTTAATCATTCATTTACACAAAGTACTGATTTATTTTACTTCTCATTGTGAATGTGTGGTGGGCAGCTGTAGAGCAGAAACCTTAAAGTTCTGAGGACAGGGGTTAAAATCCCAGTCCCACCAGTGCGGTGCTTGCATGTTCTCCTCATGCGTGCATGGGTTTTCTCCGGGTACTCTGGTTTCCTCAAACATTCCAAAAACATGCATTAATCGGTGACTCTAAATTGCCCAGATGTGTGATTGTGAGTGCAATTCTTGTCTATCTCTCTGTGCCCTGTGATTTGCTGGCAACCACTTCAGGGTGTACCCTGCTGACTGCCCAAAGACAGCTGGCATTGGCTCCAGCACTACCACGACCCTCGTGAGGATAAGCGGCTCAGAAAATGGATGGACGGACATGAATGTGTGAATTGAAGGAAACATGATTTAGTTGATGCTGAGGGACAAGAATTAACACTATTTCAGCTGTGCATCAATTACTCTGTCTTTAAATTTAACCCTCTTTTGGAAACGAGGCATAATTACTTTTTTCCACTCGCCAACACTATTTGTTAAGGAATATTGGTCCTAATGAGGCTCAAAGCACTTTGGGTAATAAACCACAATCATGGACAGTTCTAATTTTTTTTTTTTGCTTCCATTTCAGCTGGACGACTTCATGTCTATTGTCCTCTTCCTTGTGTGTCTGTGATTCTGAATAGGAACAAGCAGAAAGTAATACAAATGCTTGAATCGTGAACTAAAATGGGTAAAAAAGTAAGCTTAAGTTTAAGTAAAATGCTTTGGACTTCCGCCACAAAAGAGACGGCTTGCATTCCACATTCCAAAGACGTGTGCATTTGGTTAATTAGTTAAAAGGGTGAATGTGCACATGAACGGTTTATCTACAGTGATATAAACAAGTATTTGAACACCCTGCTATATTGCAAGTTCTCCCACTTAGAAATCATGGAGGGGTCTGAAATTTTCATTGTAGGTGCATGTCCACATAGAGAGAGATAATCTAAAAAGAAAAATGCAGAAATCACAATGTATGATTTTTTAACAATTTATTTCTGTGATACAGCTGCAAATAAGTATTTGAACACCTGTTTATCAGCTAGAATTCAGACCCTCAAAGACCTGTTAGTCCACCTTTAAAAATTCCACCTCCAAGTAGTGTATTATCCTGAATCAGATACACCTGTGCAAGGTCGTTAGCTGCATAAAGACACCTGTCCACCCCAGACTCAGACTTGTAACATGGGCAAGACCAAAGAGCTATCCAAAAACACCAGAGACACAATTGTACAAATCCACACAGCTGGAAAGGACTACGGAGAAATTGGCAAGCAGCTTGATGTAAAAAGGTCCACTGTTGGAGCAATCATTAGAAAATGGAAGAAGCTCAACATGATGGGCATTCTCAATCGGTGTGGAGCCCCATGCAATATATCACCTCATGGGGTCTCGATGATCCTTAGAAAGGTGAGGAATCAGCCCAGGACTACACACCAGGACTTGGTCAATGACCTCAAAAGAGCTGGGACCACCCTTTCCAAGGTGACTCTTGGTAATACACTAAGATGTCATGGTTTGAAATCATGCATGGCATGGGAGGTTCCCTTGCTTAAACCAGCACATGTCAAGGCCCATCTTAAGTTTGCCAATGACCATTTGGATAATACAGAGGAATCATGGGAGAAAGGTTTGTGGTCAGATAAGACCAAAATGGAACTTTTTGGTCATAATTCCACTAACAGTGTTTGGAGAAAGATGAATGATGAGTTCCATCACAAGCACACGCTATTGTGAAGCATGGGGGGTGGTAGCATCATGCTTTGGGGGTATTTTTCTGCACATGGGACAGAACCACTGCACCGTATTAAGTGGAGGATGACCGCGGCCTTGTATTGTGAGATTTTGGGGAACAACCTCTTTCCCTCAGTCAGAGCATTGAAGATGGGCCGTGGCTGGGTCTTTCAACATGACAATGACTCAAAGCACACAGCCAGGAAAACCAAGGAGTGGCTCCGTAAGAACCATATCAAGGTTCTGGCGTGGCCTAGCCAGTCTCCAGACCTAAACCCAATAGAAATTTCTCAGCGACAACCCAGAAACCTGTCCGATCTAGAGAAGATCTGTGTGGAGGAGTGGACGCAAAATCATTCCTGCAGTGTGTGCAAACCTGGTGAACAACAACAGAAAATGTTTGACCTCTGCAATTTGCAAACAAAGGCTACTGTACAAAATATTATCATTGGTTTTCTCAGGTGTTCAAATACTTATTTGCACCTGTATCACACAAATAAATTGTTAAAAAAAAATCATACATTGTGATTTCTGGATTTTTCTTTTTAGATTATCTCTCGCTATGTGGATATACATCTTTGATGGAAATTTAAGACCCCTCCATGATTCCTAAGTGGGAGAACTTGCAATATAGCAGGGTGTTCAAGTACTTATTTTCTTCACTGTCTGTGTGCTCTCTGGTTGACAGTAGACCAGACTGGGGTGTAACCTGCTTCTCGCCCAGTTATCTGTAATAGGCTACAGCTCAATCATGACCCTAATGTGGACAATCACTGTAGACAATGGATAAATGGTTAAAGTGAGTTAATTTTAATAGCAAGGACACACTAACAGTAAAAAATACTGTATTGTTACACATAAACAATGGACCTCATTCACAAAGAGAATGTATGCACAAATGTATCTAAATCGTGAGTACCAATATTTCATGCACAGAGTTTTCCAATGATCCCAACCTTTTGAAAACAAGATAAAGACTGAGAAACTTCTGAAAGTTATGATGCCATCTCTTGCAATTTGAAATCACCTCAGTCATTTTGATACATCAGCAAATGCACTTTTGAAGTGGCCTTGTTTACCCATATTGTGCGCACGAGCACAATTACAATTCCAATTACAATTTCCTCTATATTTGTAGCCTGTGCTAGTTATCTTCGAATGGAAGGCGGACTACAGCCTGAACAGGTTGCCATTCAGATGCAAGGCACATATGGACAAAGATACATACTGCCCACACCAGGCCATTGATACCTCCTCAGTGATGGTGTCGATATCTGCCCTGCGACTCACTGTCGACCAGTTCATGGTGTAGTGTTCCTTTTGCCCGAAGCGAGTTGAGATAGGCTCCGGCTTTCCCGTGACCCTTTTTCCCCTTCAAAACCGATTCATAGTAGTTTTTTTTTTTAGTAATTTTACTAAAATCCAATGCTATAACTTATTTTTTCTACATTTCTGAAGTGATATGGGACAACCTGTCACAAATAAGAATTTGCAACCATGAGCCCTGTAATTAATGAGTATTCTATTGACAATTCTATTGGAATAAGAATGTATAAGGATTAATCAATGTTTGCTTGGTTATGGTTTATGAATGCACAAGAAAAAATTAGGCAACTCACTTAACAATGGATGACCAATTGGCTTTCTCTTTTAGACAATCAACCAAGTTCACATTGTGCATGTAGCATGAAACTGTATAAGCGTGTCTACAAACATTTCTTCTGAATCAATTTCAAACAAATATGAATGCATTTGAATTGAGCTTGGCTTTTCTTATGAGTATAAAATACATAAGGCATTAAATAAAAAGAAAGACCAACACAAGTTTGTCATCATGTTATAAAGGTCCAATTTTATGCAACTGTAGTATCTCAGTTAAAACACTAGGGGCATTATGTAGAAAATTACCTAAAAAAGAGGTGAAGAAACACAGAGAGAAGAATGTAGTTTTATGTTGACCAAGATGGTAGTTGTGTGCTGATTGATAAAGGTAAATAAAGTGAATAAAAAATATGATACAAGATTGATTCTTGAGAAGACTACATTGAATAAACCAGACAGTAATGTACAGGAAGCACATACAGCGCATGGTTAGGTTGTTTGTGTAACCAGTTGCATGATCGATCATAAAGCTGCTAGCTAAGTTAGTAGTAAATATTAATGTCAATGAGTAGATGTAGCACGTTACTATCCACCTGTCTTGAGTAGTAAATATGGAATTTGCCATTTTGTAACCTCCAGAGAGTTCCTCCTTGTTGCTGACTGGTCTGTCATTATCTGTGAGGATACTAATCAAATAGGAACAAGTGTACATGAGACTGACATTGAGAGGCTGTGTCGTACAGTATCTGCACCGTTGTGTAAAATATGCTTAACATCCCAGGCCGATGACACAAGCACTAATTAAAGAGCATAGTGATGTGGATGGAAACTGCATGATTATGAGAAGCGGGGGTACAAGAGAAGCTGGCCAGCCAAGATAAAAGAATGTATGCTGTACATCTCACTGATGGATTAAAACAAGCAAAAACTATTCAAGGTTTATTCTGGACAATTGCATTAGCTGTCATGTCGATATCGAACTCTTATTTCATACTTTAATTTCAAGCAGCCTTTCAAGTATGGTTAATATTATAATCATAACGGATATCTTCACTGGCATTGCTGGCATTGGGCCAGTTAGTCCATCAAATAAAAACCTGCCCTCTGGTGAGGCAATTCACCCAATGCGATTTCACATAACTCAGGAGATTTAAATGAAAAATAATATATTGATGCTATTCATGCAATGTTTCGTGAATATGGCTTAACAGTTTGCCTCTACCCAGAGAGTCATCTGCTTCATCCATGATGCACGAAAAGGAGGACTTTTCACCTCTGACCCCATTTCCAAAGCTGGAATGATGGTTTACCTGAGCACAGCTGGTCATCAGGTATGAGTTATTCGGGCTTATCTGTGTTTCCAAGGATATTTGCTCTCTTCTCGTTGCCAGACTGAAAGAGAATTTTCAGAAGGGCTCACTGAATTATGCAATAACCATGTGGATTTGATGAAATTAATATGCTGCCAAAAGAAAAGAAAAAATAGAAGAGCTGGAACTTGTTTAGTATCTAAATTTAGATTTGGAGAGAGCATTTAAAAAAACAAAACATATTAGGTGTACTGAAATATCCACGCACAGTATATTAAGATGGAAAAGCACTACTCTCCCATCCTCATCTGACCGAGTCACAAAAGCATGTTTCATCTCCAACACTTTAAAGGAGGACTTTGTCCAAAATTTCTATGTACAATAAACTGTCCAATCTGAAGTAATATTATTATTAGATATATTTTGGACAACAATTGAAAAAAAAATTGAAAATGAACATTTTTGAAATCCAAGCAAAATCTGGATATGTGCCATCTTTCACAGCCAGACCCAGAAGAGAAGTCCTTGGCCCTGCCCCATGACGCCGATGGTGCTGAGCATCTATCTGCCTCAGAATATCCCACAGAACATTGCATCAAAGGACCGACCAGAAAAGGACCTTACTGTGCAAAAACATTTGTCCCGGTTCACTGACAAAAGTCAGTAAATAATTGAACTAGCTCTTAGTATTATTTTCTTTCTTGTAACAATAATGTGGTTGTGACATGTAGGGGTTGGGGTTGTTCCAACACAAACTTTATTTCGCTTTTTTTTCATCCATGGACAATCCCAAATTTTGAAATGAAAAATGTAGTCACAAGTGTACAAACATATCAAAGAGGGTATCTTCATGTTAATACATTATCAATATATGGCTTTGTGATATCCTTCGTAAACACCATCTTTGTCAGGGAACGTTTTTTGAATGCTAATCACCACACAAGATGGGATATACACTGTATATTATCTACATCTAAACCAACTCCTCAGAAAGCATCAAGCAGATCGGAACATCATAAACATCAAATGTCATTAGCTTTCGCTTCTTAGCTGTTAGCTGTAGCGCTTTGATAGTTCGTCTTTGTCTGTATTTCCTCCTAGTCTGTTTTTGCTCCTCGTTCCACTTATTCCGTTTAATCCTCGTCGCCAATGTAATGTTCACATTCTCAGGAATTCAGACTGAGAGCTGTTTAGGATGTTAGCTGTTGTTCCATGACCATTCACTCCCGAATGCTCCTCATATGCATCAAACTCATCGAAACATCATACACATAAAACGCCGTGTCATGATCGTTACAGTAAGTAAATTGTCTTTCAAAACAAACCTGTCCGGAAAATCTCCGCAGTTCATATATTGCGACTGTTGTTATTGTTCGTCCTCAGGCCATGCCCCTTCTCTAACATGTCAAGTTCCGCCTGTTTGTATTCTGGCTCAAATCCATCAGCTTAAACATTGGACATTGTGTTATTTTTTGTTTGTTTGTAATTATTTTTCACCAAAATCAGCCACAAAATGCCAGACAGTGGACGTTCTCTGTTCGGTGAAACGTATCCACGAGCAATGGAGGGTCAGAACAGGAAGCACTGCAGGTGTGGTGAAATTGGTGGAAAATTTTGGCATCAAAAGAAACACTGAACCCTCATTTACTAACTTTAAATGTCTGCTCCCATTTCTATTTTTTTCAACAAAGTCCTCCTGTACATAAAAATCAATAAACTAAAAAATAAATATGAAATTGCCAATCCCCAAAACATTGTATCTTAGCCATTTTGGTAAACAAACTTGTAAATAAAAAAATAAAAACATTCAAAAAGTTGACATTTCACCATTTTAATCAGGGTCAGTGTTGGTGGTAATTATACTGTATCTTCAATCTTAAAGCTGAACACCAACATAACAGCAATTAAACTTGATTAAACAAAAGGGAGCACAAGAAAGTAAAGAACTACAAAGTGCGAATAGAAAACAGTATAACAAATGTTGATGCAGAACATAAAAATCAATAAATGAAAGTAGACAGATGGAGTGACTGCAGCAGAAAGATGTTACTAAAGTAAAGATAAGAACCATATCTACTCCACAAGTAAAGAACTCACAGGAGCAAGTACGTACAACAGTAAGATCAAGACCAATGGGGAAATATGACGACGGAATAAACTGAAACTTACGCTTCACTACGCAAGTTCAGACGCACACTAAGAAACAAGACACACTACAGTTTAAGTAAAATTGAAATTGAAAAATGTATATCAAAACAAACATTCAGATAATCCGATCTCGACATATTGTATACTTTCAAATAGTCACCAATTTCCAAAATCTTTCACAATTCTGAAATTATTATGTCAAATAAATCTATTTTTAATAATAGCTTTCTTATTACTGTAAATTATACTGTATAAGTACCACAAATGAATTTTTTACTGTACAATAAAATGGGAGTATATGGCCACAAAATAAGAAAACGCTTCAACGAACCATACAATCAGCTCTAACGAATGACCCCCACCTCTACCCCTATTAGTCCATTTTATTGAGGTTCCACTGTGATGTAGTCCCACTTCTTTCAGTAAATAATGCTTTATGGAGTGGGTTCTTCAAAGGTCAAGGATTTATGCCTTGAAGATTTGAAAGCCTTAAAGCTGCTGAGTCAAATTCAAAAGAGCTAAAAAGCAGGCACCCCTTATATTACAAAAAGAAAAAAAAAGTTGGATCAGGGCCCATGCATGTATTTTTTTCTGCACACTTTGTTTGATAATCCAAGAGGGGGGCAGTTACCAAATCTGTGATGCCATCTATGTCCTTGCCTTTCTGCGGTACAACTCAGCAGATCCACAGGCAGATGGAGGCGGGTGGATGGTGAGCTGTCCTTTAAATTAGCAACTCACTGTACGTGTTACCATGTTCCATGAATTGATGTAAAGTGATCTATGAAAACCCAAAGAAAGGTAACTCTGAGTTTCTGTGTCGAACATCGTTGTTGACAAACTGTGACAATTTGCGCCTTAGCAAATAAAATTTATTTCACTTCACTGGTGACGCGTTCAATTTTGTTTTACAATTCAGATGATGTTGGGGGAATGACTATTGTTTAGTTGTGTGGTTTTTAGCATTTTTTTTCCATTTTCCATATTGATTAGGTTTTCGCCGAGTTTTCTCCAGCTACAGCTAACATTTGAAAAAATATGCATGCTAAGCTGATTGAAGGTTAAATGTGTGTGAATGGTCATTGTCTATACTATTTGTGTCCAGCGATTGACTGATAACTAGTCCAGGGTATTTCTCACCTTTCACTACAAGTCACCTGGTACAAGCTCAACATAATGGATGGACGCATTGATTACGTAAGGATAGTGTTATTTGTTTTGTTTTTTTTTTTCCCTACAACATCCATGGCAGGAAAAAGTTGAAAACAATGCTCCTCTGAAAGTCAGGAAAAGATCCTTACAACATGTTGAATGACTAGAACCTTGGAGGCATACTTATTGATTTTCATTGCTTGTTCTTTACTGACAAAAGACTCAGACACAACAAATATTTGGATGTGATGGTATCCATTCATCCATGTTCAATACCACTTACATTGTTCAGGATCACAGGGAAACATGGATAATACCAGTCAGTGGCAGAAATGATTGCTTGACTGCAGATAATCTCCATTTCCAAATTTTAGTCAAAGCAAAAGTTACAACATCCTGGCTACCACATGTCTGTTTTGAGATCCGGCTTTAAAAGGGGAAAAAAAACGGACTTAAAAAGCTCCTTTTCTCACAATTGTTTTCTTGAAGGAAACAATTGAAGCAAATAGGTGGAGCTTCAAAGGATGAACAGATAAAAACATTATGTGTGACCAATGCATGTATATTTACTTGAACGGGGATAATTAAATACAGTATGTATTTTGATTCATTTAATGTATTTTTTCCACACAGAGCAGCTCATTCTTTTTCTAGGCAATGAACTGATGTCCTGTGTCCATTATGTTCAGCTTTCAGTGTTTTGCATACATACATGTAACAAATTATACATCAACATTTTATTTCTAAAGTCCTCTATTTTCACAATACACTTGCTCAGTCTGAAAGGATAATGCAATGGGACTGCGACCATCACATATTTGGAATTTCCCCTTTGAGTGGACCAGAACTTGCCAACATATATTTGTGATTTTGGAACAAGAAAGCACTAAATTGGCCAATTCTAAGGGCAGGAGGTGATGTTCCGCGTCAGACGCCTGCTGCATTGACACCTCCTAGTAGCAATCTTTCTACCAGGTCCCCCCAAATCCTAAATACAGGCTCATAGAAAGTAATACAGTACAAAGGAACATCTCAGGCTGACACAAGCTACAGAATGTCATGTCTGTTTTTAGCTGTATTTTTGTGTTTCAGTGCCTTGGCGAGCAATGGTGGAATATACCCTCTTGCAGATATAGTTTAATTGGCAGAGAGATAGTTACAGATTATTCGTTGACTTTCATGGGCTCAGACATTTTTGTTAATCTGTAAATCATTGGAGGAATTCTACCATGTATTTTCATCTCTGATTTCTTCTGATAGCAGTAAGTATGTCAGTGCTCTTTCATTTGGTGCTTTGGGTTGAATTTTTGTATTTTTTTAGTTGAATATGCACTTGCCTGACTTCAGTTAAAGCAGTGTGGGTTCAGTTCACACTCTGTCATGGTGTAAACGTGAGTGTGAATGGTTGTTCGCCTTTATATGTGCCCTGCAAATGACTGGCGACCAGTTCAGGGTGTTGCCGTTTTTTGTCCGATGTTGGCCGGGCTAGGCTCCAGCATTCTGTGACTCTGGACACCATAAGATGTATTGAGAATGGACGAATGAATCTTTATGAAATAAACAGGGATTTTTTTTTGTTTTGTTGTTGTTTCCTGGAAGAATGGAAAAAAATATCCTTTTGACGGACCACAATGCTTCCTTCTGTGCACATCTCTCTCTCTCTCTCTCTCTCTCTCTCTCCTCTCTCTCTCTGTTGTTTGAGTGACATTTTCTGTAAACGCAGTTTATTTTGGGGAATTTAACAGTCTTCACCACTCTTTTTTTGGGCATGATAGGGGCTTGTAAAACTTTTAACATGGTTACTTGATCAGTATACATGATTTAGTGTGGGAAACAGACTACATTTAGGTTAGTTTCACCGTAACACTAAAGCCATATACTGACTTTGACAGACAACAGGCACACAACTTGTTGGATGATAGTTCCACCCCATGAAGTAAGTGGAGTTGTCGAATGTATTTTACTTCTGACTAGCCAATTCAGTTGCTTGTCTTTGTGTTGAGCCTTTTAAATTGTTCTTGTTTTGTTGGGTCACTGCACATAATAGGTTTACAACCTTTGGAAATGAATAGCTTTTGCAATTGGAGTAAATCAACTCCAATTAGACTAAAATGTGGCCCTAGAATTACTTAAATTGCTTGCCTTCCTGTTCATGCCCAGTGTTATGTACTGGCAGTAATGAAGGAGATCGAACAATCAGGGCTGGGCTCAGAAGAGATGAGCATTTGATGCAAAGAAACCACCAAGATGCTTTTTCCCCCCATTCACCATTTTTGATTACTCACAGGAAAAAAAAAACTGCTAAAAAGACTTCCAATTCCATACAAGGTTTTGTGTTTGCCTGTGTCAAATCAATCTCTTCTGCCCTTGAGCATAAATATAAATCAAGATAAATTCAATTTGCATTCCCTTAGAGAGTCTGGAAAATAACTAAACTGTATTCGTGCACTGAGCTCCGTGACACAGTGACAAGAGAGACCACTTATGTCTCCGGAATGCCGCATTGGATGTGAGCCCAGGCCATGGTCATCAGCCCACTGGCGCTGGCATAGAGCTGCTGTGGGCAATGGCGTAGCAACAAATGCAAGTCCATGGATCACACTCAAAAAGGAACAAGGCTGCTATTCCCTGCAGTGAATGTCAGCATAAAATTCAACATATAATAAATAGCACAGATAAAATGTGCGTATTATGTTGCTATCGTGTGGTTGTTTTTGACCCAGAGAAAGTCTGCAGGCAAGTTCTTCAGTTCACTTGATTTGAGATGTTTCTAAAATCATGTTTGCTTATGTTTGAAGAGTCTTTAAAAAACAAGTTGTTTTGACAAGGAAAATTATATCACAACAGGCTGTCAGGCAGGAGATACAACATCCCTCATCAATGAGCTGTCGTTAATTCTCAGGGGCACCTCCCAGTTTTGTGTGACTGAGTGTGTGTGTGTCTATATATATATATATATATATATATTTTTTTTTTTTTTTTTTTTTAATTTATTTATTTATTTATTTTTTCAGTATCTCTTCCAATATAATTGTAATCGACACTGTTTTGACCTGACTTGACTTAAAAACACACTGGCTGCTTCACTCCGGAAAGTAGAGTATCAATTCAGTAAAGTACAGCTGTCTCCACTCACAGTCGACGAGATGATTACCTTTTTGTTGCCAGTTTCTAATACCTTCCACATGTATTTTTTCCACTTGAAAAGGATGCATGGTGGAAACCCAACTCCCAGCGTCCATCTACATTCCATGCTGCTACCTCCTGGCACTAATTTCCATTTTAAATAGAGAAGTGGGCAGAATAGTTGCATAGTGGTTGGCCCTGCTAACCTGTCCTTTTTTCTAGTTTGAATGTTCTTGTGCTTGCGTGGGTTCTCTCTAGATGCCAACATCTCCATCCATTGATTCATTCTCTGTACCATTAATCTAACTGGTCTCCTGCAATCAGACGTGCAAAGGTATTTTCAGAGGTAGGTGCTCAAGCCCAAAAACAAAGGTGACTGTCAGCAATATTTGAAATCTGTACCTGTATTGGTATTTTGAAAGGCTAAGGTGAGAATGTGGATCCTAAAAGGTAGACTCAAAATCAAAGTAAAAAAAAATAAACAACAACAAAAATATTCTTATATTTTATAGACAACTATATAATTTTACATGTATTTAATAATATATTTTTAAGAAATGGCATATGGACTCCTGTACAGAACGATAAAGCGGATGCAAAGTGGAAGGAGGTGTGGGGGCAGGTGGAGTAACAGATGAACAAAAGGTAGGTGCTAAATAGTAGTTAGTGAATTCTAGGAGGCCAAGGCTAACTCAAAAAATCTGATGCCACGAAAGAGAAATACATAAAGTCAAGCTATAACAAGATCATGGTTCTTGACACAGGAAGCATGACAAAGTTACGGCAAGCTAGGAATATGCAAAATTCTTTACCAATATTTTGGGGGGAGTACGTGTAATTTAAATATATATATATATATAAACTTTAACATTAAATTGATTAATTGATCGAAAGAATATGAATAATACCCCTCATTGGCCCGTCACCTTATTGTGGTGGAGGGGTTTGTGTATCCCAATAATCCTAGGAGCTAGGGATGTGGAAAAAGGGAAAGAGCCTGAGCTGGTATATAAGATTGAGAAGTTCTGAAAAAATAAAGTCGGGCTTGCCCCCATATATGGGCTGGGCTCTGGTGCCAGTCTTCTTGAGAGTTGTTGGACTCTCTTCCACTCTGGAGTTGCCCACTTTGAGAGGCGCAGAGGAGGTGTGGGTATAATTATTGCCACCTAGCTCAGCACCAGAACAATGGGGTTCAGTCCAGAGATGGTAGCCTCCCTCAGCCTTCGGGTGGGGGGACGGATCCTGACAGTTGTATGTGCCTATGCACCAAACAAGTGTTAAGAGTAGCCACCCTTTTTGGAGTCCCGGAGAGTGCTCCCACTGGGGACTTCATTGTTCTGCTGCGGAACGTGAGCAGTGAATGTGAGAC